>NC_059431.1:66921147-67242838 GCF_021028975.2 Sphaerodactylus townsendi
ACCCCCCCCCCCCCCCACCCCCCCCCCCCCCCACCCCCCCCCCCCCCCACCCCCCCCCCCCCCCACCCCCCCCCCCCCCCACCCCCCCCCCCCCCCACCCCCCCCCCCCCCCACCCCCCCCCCCCCCCACCCCCCCCCCCCCCCACCCCCCCCCCCCCCCACCCCCCCCCCCCCCCACCCCCCCCCCCCCCCACCCCCCCCCCCCCCCACCCCCCCCCCCCCCCACCCCCCCCCCCCCCCACCCCCCCCCCCCCCCACCCCCCCCCCCCCCCACCCCCCCCCCCCCCCACCCCCCCCCCCCCCCACCCCCCCCCCCCCCCACCCCCCCCCCCCCCCACCCCCCCCCCCCCCCACCCCCCCCCCCCCCCACCCCCCCCCCCCCCCACCCCCCCCCCCCCCCACCCCCCCCCCCCCCCACCCCCCCCCCCCCCCACCCCCCCCCCCCCCCACCCCCCCCCCCCCCCACCCCCCCCCCCCCCCACCCCCCCCCCCCCCCACCCCCCCCCCCCCCCACCCCCCCCCCCCCCCACCCCCCCCCCCCCCCACCCCCCCCCCCCCCCACCCCCCCCCCCCCCCACCCCCCCCCCCCCCCACCCCCCCCCCCCCCCACCCCCCCCCCCCCCCACCCCCCCCCCCCCCCACCCCCCCCCCCCCCCACCCCCCCCCCCCCCCACCCCCCCCCCCCCCCACCCCCCCCCCCCCCCACCCCCCCCCCCCCCCACCCCCCCCCCCCCCCACCCCCCCCCCCCCCCACCCCCCCCCCCCCCCACCCCCCCCCCCCCCCACCCCCCCCCCCCCCCACCCCCCCCCCCCCCCACCCCCCCCCCCCCCCACCCCCCCCCCCCCCCACCCCCCCCCCCCCCCACCCCCCCCCCCCCCCACCCCCCCCCCCCCCCACCCCCCCCCCCCCCCACCCCCCCCCCCCCCCACCCCCCCCCCCCCCCACCCCCCCCCCCCCCCACCCCCCCCCCCCCCCACCCCCCCCCCCCCCCACCCCCCCCCCCCCCCACCCCCCCCCCCCCCCACCCCCCCCCCCCCCCACCCCCCCCCCCCCCCACCCCCCCCCCCCCCCACCCCCCCCCCCCCCCACCCCCCCCCCCCCCCACCCCCCCCCCCCCCCACCCCCCCCCCCCCCCACCCCCCCCCCCCCCCACCCCCCCCCCCCCCCACCCCCCCCCCCCCCCACCCCCCCCCCCCCCCACCCCCCCCCCCCCCCACCCCCCCCCCCCCCCACCCCCCCCCCCCCCCACCCCCCCCCCCCCCCACCCCCCCCCCCCCCCACCCCCCCCCCCCCCCACCCCCCCCCCCCCCCACCCCCCCCCCCCCCCACCCCCCCCCCCCCCCACCCCCCCCCCCCCCCACCCCCCCCCCCCCCCACCCCCCCCCCCCCCCACCCCCCCCCCCCCCCACCCCCCCCCCCCCCCACCCCCCCCCCCCCCCACCCCCCCCCCCCCCCACCCCCCCCCCCCCCCACCCCCCCCCCCCCCCACCCCCCCCCCCCCCCACCCCCCCCCCCCCCCACCCCCCCCCCCCCCCACCCCCCCCCCCCCCCACCCCCCCCCCCCCCCACCCCCCCCCCCCCCCACCCCCCCCCCCCCCCACCCCCCCCCCCCCCCACCCCCCCCCCCCCCCACCCCCCCCCCCCCCCACCCCCCCCCCCCCCCACCCCCCCCCCCCCCCACCCCCCCCCCCCCCCACCCCCCCCCCCCCCCACCCCCCCCCCCCCCCACCCCCCCCCCCCCCCACCCCCCCCCCCCCCCACCCCCCCCCCCCCCCACCCCCCCCCCCCCCCACCCCCCCCCCCCCCCACCCCCCCCCCCCCCCACCCCCCCCCCCCCCCACCCCCCCCCCCCCCCACCCCCCCCCCCCCCCACCCCCCCCCCCCCCCACCCCCCCCCCCCCCCACCCCCCCCCCCCCCCACCCCCCCCCCCCCCCACCCCCCCCCCCCCCCACCCCCCCCCCCCCCCACCCCCCCCCCCCCCCACCCCCCCCCCCCCCCACCCCCCCCCCCCCCCACCCCCCCCCCCCCCCACCCCCCCCCCCCCCCACCCCCCCCCCCCCCCACCCCCCCCCCCCCCCACCCCCCCCCCCCCCCACCCCCCCCCCCCCCCACCCCCCCCCCCCCCCACCCCCCCCCCCCCCCACCCCCCCCCCCCCCCACCCCCCCCCCCCCCCACCCCCCCCCCCCCCCACCCCCCCCCCCCCCCACCCCCCCCCCCCCCCACCCCCCCCCCCCCCCACCCCCCCCCCCCCCCACCCCCCCCCCCCCCCACCCCCCCCCCCCCCCACCCCCCCCCCCCCCCACCCCCCCCCCCCCCCACCCCCCCCCCCCCCCACCCCCCCCCCCCCCCACCCCCCCCCCCCCCCACCCCCCCCCCCCCCCACCCCCCCCCCCCCCCACCCCCCCCCCCCCCCACCCCCCCCCCCCCCCACCCCCCCCCCCCCCCACCCCCCCCCCCCCCCACCCCCCCCCCCCCCCACCCCCCCCCCCCCCCACCCCCCCCCCCCCCCACCCCCCCCCCCCCCCACCCCCCCCCCCCCCCACCCCCCCCCCCCCCCACCCCCCCCCCCCCCCACCCCCCCCCCCCCCCACCCCCCCCCCCCCCCACCCCCCCCCCCCCCCACCCCCCCCCCCCCCCACCCCCCCCCCCCCCCACCCCCCCCCCCCCCCACCCCCCCCCCCCCCCACCCCCCCCCCCCCCCACCCCCCCCCCCCCCCACCCCCCCCCCCCCCCACCCCCCCCCCCCCCCACCCCCCCCCCCCCCCACCCCCCCCCCCCCCCACCCCCCCCCCCCCCCACCCCCCCCCCCCCCCACCCCCCCCCCCCCCCACCCCCCCCCCCCCCCACCCCCCCCCCCCCCCACCCCCCCCCCCCCCCACCCCCCCCCCCCCCCACCCCCCCCCCCCCCCACCCCCCCCCCCCCCCACCCCCCCCCCCCCCCACCCCCCCCCCCCCCCACCCCCCCCCCCCCCCACCCCCCCCCCCCCCCACCCCCCCCCCCCCCCACCCCCCCCCCCCCCCACCCCCCCCCCCCCCCACCCCCCCCCCCCCCCACCCCCCCCCCCCCCCACCCCCCCCCCCCCCCACCCCCCCCCCCCCCCACCCCCCCCCCCCCCCACCCCCCCCCCCCCCCACCCCCCCCCCCCCCCACCCCCCCCCCCCCCCACCCCCCCCCCCCCCCACCCCCCCCCCCCCCCACCCCCCCCCCCCCCCACCCCCCCCCCCCCCCACCCCCCCCCCCCCCCACCCCCCCCCCCCCCCACCCCCCCCCCCCCCCACCCCCCCCCCCCCCCACCCCCCCCCCCCCCCACCCCCCCCCCCCCCCACCCCCCCCCCCCCCCACCCCCCCCCCCCCCCACCCCCCCCCCCCCCCACCCCCCCCCCCCCCCACCCCCCCCCCCCCCCACCCCCCCCCCCCCCCACCCCCCCCCCCCCCCACCCCCCCCCCCCCCCACCCCCCCCCCCCCCCACCCCCCCCCCCCCCCACCCCCCCCCCCCCCCACCCCCCCCCCCCCCCACCCCCCCCCCCCCCCACCCCCCCCCCCCCCCACCCCCCCCCCCCCCCACCCCCCCCCCCCCCCACCCCCCCCCCCCCCCACCCCCCCCCCCCCCCACCCCCCCCCCCCCCCACCCCCCCCCCCCCCCACCCCCCCCCCCCCCCACCCCCCCCCCCCCCCACCCCCCCCCCCCCCCACCCCCCCCCCCCCCCACCCCCCCCCCCCCCCACCCCCCCCCCCCCCCACCCCCCCCCCCCCCCACCCCCCCCCCCCCCCACCCCCCCCCCCCCCCACCCCCCCCCCCCCCCACCCCCCCCCCCCCCCACCCCCCCCCCCCCCCACCCCCCCCCCCCCCCACCCCCCCCCCCCCCCACCCCCCCCCCCCCCCACCCCCCCCCCCCCCCACCCCCCCCCCCCCCCACCCCCCCCCCCCCCCACCCCCCCCCCCCCCCACCCCCCCCCCCCCCCACCCCCCCCCCCCCCCACCCCCCCCCCCCCCCACCCCCCCCCCCCCCCACCCCCCCCCCCCCCCACCCCCCCCCCCCCCCACCCCCCCCCCCCCCCACCCCCCCCCCCCCCCACCCCCCCCCCCCCCCACCCCCCCCCCCCCCCACCCCCCCCCCCCCCCACCCCCCCCCCCCCCCACCCCCCCCCCCCCCCACCCCCCCCCCCCCCCACCCCCCCCCCCCCCCACCCCCCCCCCCCCCCACCCCCCCCCCCCCCCACCCCCCCCCCCCCCCACCCCCCCCCCCCCCCACCCCCCCCCCCCCCCACCCCCCCCCCCCCCCACCCCCCCCCCCCCCCACCCCCCCCCCCCCCCACCCCCCCCCCCCCCCACCCCCCCCCCCCCCCACCCCCCCCCCCCCCCACCCCCCCCCCCCCCCACCCCCCCCCCCCCCCACCCCCCCCCCCCCCCACCCCCCCCCCCCCCCACCCCCCCCCCCCCCCACCCCCCCCCCCCCCCACCCCCCCCCCCCCCCACCCCCCCCCCCCCCCACCCCCCCCCCCCCCCACCCCCCCCCCCCCCCACCCCCCCCCCCCCCCACCCCCCCCCCCCCCCACCCCCCCCCCCCCCCACCCCCCCCCCCCCCCACCCCCCCCCCCCCCCACCCCCCCCCCCCCCCACCCCCCCCCCCCCCCACCCCCCCCCCCCCCCACCCCCCCCCCCCCCCACCCCCCCCCCCCCCCACCCCCCCCCCCCCCCACCCCCCCCCCCCCCCACCCCCCCCCCCCCCCACCCCCCCCCCCCCCCACCCCCCCCCCCCCCCACCCCCCCCCCCCCCCACCCCCCCCCCCCCCCACCCCCCCCCCCCCCCACCCCCCCCCCCCCCCACCCCCCCCCCCCCCCACCCCCCCCCCCCCCCACCCCCCCCCCCCCCCACCCCCCCCCCCCCCCACCCCCCCCCCCCCCCACCCCCCCCCCCCCCCACCCCCCCCCCCCCCCACCCCCCCCCCCCCCCACCCCCCCCCCCCCCCACCCCCCCCCCCCCCCACCCCCCCCCCCCCCCACCCCCCCCCCCCCCCACCCCCCCCCCCCCCCACCCCCCCCCCCCCCCACCCCCCCCCCCCCCCACCCCCCCCCCCCCCCACCCCCCCCCCCCCCCACCCCCCCCCCCCCCCACCCCCCCCCCCCCCCACCCCCCCCCCCCCCCACCCCCCCCCCCCCCCACCCCCCCCCCCCCCCACCCCCCCCCCCCCCCACCCCCCCCCCCCCCCACCCCCCCCCCCCCCCACCCCCCCCCCCCCCCACCCCCCCCCCCCCCCACCCCCCCCCCCCCCCACCCCCCCCCCCCCCCACCCCCCCCCCCCCCCACCCCCCCCCCCCCCCACCCCCCCCCCCCCCCACCCCCCCCCCCCCCCACCCCCCCCCCCCCCCACCCCCCCCCCCCCCCACCCCCCCCCCCCCCCACCCCCCCCCCCCCCCACCCCCCCCCCCCCCCACCCCCCCCCCCCCCCACCCCCCCCCCCCCCCACCCCCCCCCCCCCCCACCCCCCCCCCCCCCCACCCCCCCCCCCCCCCACCCCCCCCCCCCCCCACCCCCCCCCCCCCCCACCCCCCCCCCCCCCCACCCCCCCCCCCCCCCACCCCCCCCCCCCCCCACCCCCCCCCCCCCCCACCCCCCCCCCCCCCCACCCCCCCCCCCCCCCACCCCCCCCCCCCCCCACCCCCCCCCCCCCCCACCCCCCCCCCCCCCCACCCCCCCCCCCCCCCACCCCCCCCCCCCCCCACCCCCCCCCCCCCCCACCCCCCCCCCCCCCCACCCCCCCCCCCCCCCACCCCCCCCCCCCCCCACCCCCCCCCCCCCCCACCCCCCCCCCCCCCCACCCCCCCCCCCCCCCACCCCCCCCCCCCCCCACCCCCCCCCCCCCCCACCCCCCCCCCCCCCCACCCCCCCCCCCCCCCACCCCCCCCCCCCCCCACCCCCCCCCCCCCCCACCCCCCCCCCCCCCCACCCCCCCCCCCCCCCACCCCCCCCCCCCCCCACCCCCCCCCCCCCCCACCCCCCCCCCCCCCCACCCCCCCCCCCCCCCACCCCCCCCCCCCCCCACCCCCCCCCCCCCCCACCCCCCCCCCCCCCCACCCCCCCCCCCCCCCACCCCCCCCCCCCCCCACCCCCCCCCCCCCCCACCCCCCCCCCCCCCCACCCCCCCCCCCCCCCACCCCCCCCCCCCCCCACCCCCCCCCCCCCCCACCCCCCCCCCCCCCCACCCCCCCCCCCCCCCACCCCCCCCCCCCCCCACCCCCCCCCCCCCCCACCCCCCCCCCCCCCCACCCCCCCCCCCCCCCACCCCCCCCCCCCCCCACCCCCCCCCCCCCCCACCCCCCCCCCCCCCCACCCCCCCCCCCCCCCACCCCCCCCCCCCCCCACCCCCCCCCCCCCCCACCCCCCCCCCCCCCCACCCCCCCCCCCCCCCACCCCCCCCCCCCCCCACCCCCCCCCCCCCCCACCCCCCCCCCCCCCCACCCCCCCCCCCCCCCACCCCCCCCCCCCCCCACCCCCCCCCCCCCCCACCCCCCCCCCCCCCCACCCCCCCCCCCCCCCACCCCCCCCCCCCCCCACCCCCCCCCCCCCCCACCCCCCCCCCCCCCCACCCCCCCCCCCCCCCACCCCCCCCCCCCCCCACCCCCCCCCCCCCCCACCCCCCCCCCCCCCCACCCCCCCCCCCCCCCACCCCCCCCCCCCCCCACCCCCCCCCCCCCCCACCCCCCCCCCCCCCCACCCCCCCCCCCCCCCACCCCCCCCCCCCCCCACCCCCCCCCCCCCCCACCCCCCCCCCCCCCCACCCCCCCCCCCCCCCACCCCCCCCCCCCCCCACCCCCCCCCCCCCCCACCCCCCCCCCCCCCCACCCCCCCCCCCCCCCACCCCCCCCCCCCCCCACCCCCCCCCCCCCCCACCCCCCCCCCCCCCCACCCCCCCCCCCCCCCACCCCCCCCCCCCCCCACCCCCCCCCCCCCCCACCCCCCCCCCCCCCCACCCCCCCCCCCCCCCACCCCCCCCCCCCCCCACCCCCCCCCCCCCCCACCCCCCCCCCCCCCCACCCCCCCCCCCCCCCACCCCCCCCCCCCCCCACCCCCCCCCCCCCCCACCCCCCCCCCCCCCCACCCCCCCCCCCCCCCACCCCCCCCCCCCCCCACCCCCCCCCCCCCCCACCCCCCCCCCCCCCCACCCCCCCCCCCCCCCACCCCCCCCCCCCCCCACCCCCCCCCCCCCCCACCCCCCCCCCCCCCCACCCCCCCCCCCCCCCACCCCCCCCCCCCCCCACCCCCCCCCCCCCCCACCCCCCCCCCCCCCCACCCCCCCCCCCCCCCACCCCCCCCCCCCCCCACCCCCCCCCCCCCCCACCCCCCCCCCCCCCCACCCCCCCCCCCCCCCACCCCCCCCCCCCCCCACCCCCCCCCCCCCCCACCCCCCCCCCCCCCCACCCCCCCCCCCCCCCACCCCCCCCCCCCCCCACCCCCCCCCCCCCCCACCCCCCCCCCCCCCCACCCCCCCCCCCCCCCACCCCCCCCCCCCCCCACCCCCCCCCCCCCCCACCCCCCCCCCCCCCCACCCCCCCCCCCCCCCACCCCCCCCCCCCCCCACCCCCCCCCCCCCCCACCCCCCCCCCCCCCCACCCCCCCCCCCCCCCACCCCCCCCCCCCCCCACCCCCCCCCCCCCCCACCCCCCCCCCCCCCCACCCCCCCCCCCCCCCACCCCCCCCCCCCCCCACCCCCCCCCCCCCCCACCCCCCCCCCCCCCCACCCCCCCCCCCCCCCACCCCCCCCCCCCCCCACCCCCCCCCCCCCCCACCCCCCCCCCCCCCCACCCCCCCCCCCCCCCACCCCCCCCCCCCCCCACCCCCCCCCCCCCCCACCCCCCCCCCCCCCCACCCCCCCCCCCCCCCACCCCCCCCCCCCCCCACCCCCCCCCCCCCCCACCCCCCCCCCCCCCCACCCCCCCCCCCCCCCACCCCCCCCCCCCCCCACCCCCCCCCCCCCCCACCCCCCCCCCCCCCCACCCCCCCCCCCCCCCACCCCCCCCCCCCCCCACCCCCCCCCCCCCCCACCCCCCCCCCCCCCCACCCCCCCCCCCCCCCACCCCCCCCCCCCCCCACCCCCCCCCCCCCCCACCCCCCCCCCCCCCCACCCCCCCCCCCCCCCACCCCCCCCCCCCCCCACCCCCCCCCCCCCCCACCCCCCCCCCCCCCCACCCCCCCCCCCCCCCACCCCCCCCCCCCCCCACCCCCCCCCCCCCCCACCCCCCCCCCCCCCCACCCCCCCCCCCCCCCACCCCCCCCCCCCCCCACCCCCCCCCCCCCCCACCCCCCCCCCCCCCCACCCCCCCCCCCCCCCACCCCCCCCCCCCCCCACCCCCCCCCCCCCCCACCCCCCCCCCCCCCCACCCCCCCCCCCCCCCACCCCCCCCCCCCCCCACCCCCCCCCCCCCCCACCCCCCCCCCCCCCCACCCCCCCCCCCCCCCACCCCCCCCCCCCCCCACCCCCCCCCCCCCCCACCCCCCCCCCCCCCCACCCCCCCCCCCCCCCACCCCCCCCCCCCCCCACCCCCCCCCCCCCCCACCCCCCCCCCCCCCCACCCCCCCCCCCCCCCACCCCCCCCCCCCCCCACCCCCCCCCCCCCCCACCCCCCCCCCCCCCCACCCCCCCCCCCCCCCACCCCCCCCCCCCCCCACCCCCCCCCCCCCCCACCCCCCCCCCCCCCCACCCCCCCCCCCCCCCACCCCCCCCCCCCCCCACCCCCCCCCCCCCCCACCCCCCCCCCCCCCCACCCCCCCCCCCCCCCACCCCCCCCCCCCCCCACCCCCCCCCCCCCCCACCCCCCCCCCCCCCCACCCCCCCCCCCCCCCACCCCCCCCCCCCCCCACCCCCCCCCCCCCCCACCCCCCCCCCCCCCCACCCCCCCCCCCCCCCACCCCCCCCCCCCCCCACCCCCCCCCCCCCCCACCCCCCCCCCCCCCCACCCCCCCCCCCCCCCACCCCCCCCCCCCCCCACCCCCCCCCCCCCCCACCCCCCCCCCCCCCCACCCCCCCCCCCCCCCACCCCCCCCCCCCCCCACCCCCCCCCCCCCCCACCCCCCCCCCCCCCCACCCCCCCCCCCCCCCACCCCCCCCCCCCCCCACCCCCCCCCCCCCCCACCCCCCCCCCCCCCCACCCCCCCCCCCCCCCACCCCCCCCCCCCCCCACCCCCCCCCCCCCCCACCCCCCCCCCCCCCCACCCCCCCCCCCCCCCACCCCCCCCCCCCCCCACCCCCCCCCCCCCCCACCCCCCCCCCCCCCCACCCCCCCCCCCCCCCACCCCCCCCCCCCCCCACCCCCCCCCCCCCCCACCCCCCCCCCCCCCCACCCCCCCCCCCCCCCACCCCCCCCCCCCCCCACCCCCCCCCCCCCCCACCCCCCCCCCCCCCCACCCCCCCCCCCCCCCACCCCCCCCCCCCCCCACCCCCCCCCCCCCCCACCCCCCCCCCCCCCCACCCCCCCCCCCCCCCACCCCCCCCCCCCCCCACCCCCCCCCCCCCCCACCCCCCCCCCCCCCCACCCCCCCCCCCCCCCACCCCCCCCCCCCCCCACCCCCCCCCCCCCCCACCCCCCCCCCCCCCCACCCCCCCCCCCCCCCACCCCCCCCCCCCCCCACCCCCCCCCCCCCCCACCCCCCCCCCCCCCCACCCCCCCCCCCCCCCACCCCCCCCCCCCCCCACCCCCCCCCCCCCCCACCCCCCCCCCCCCCCACCCCCCCCCCCCCCCACCCCCCCCCCCCCCCACCCCCCCCCCCCCCCACCCCCCCCCCCCCCCACCCCCCCCCCCCCCCACCCCCCCCCCCCCCCACCCCCCCCCCCCCCCACCCCCCCCCCCCCCCACCCCCCCCCCCCCCCACCCCCCCCCCCCCCCACCCCCCCCCCCCCCCACCCCCCCCCCCCCCCACCCCCCCCCCCCCCCACCCCCCCCCCCCCCCACCCCCCCCCCCCCCCACCCCCCCCCCCCCCCACCCCCCCCCCCCCCCACCCCCCCCCCCCCCCACCCCCCCCCCCCCCCACCCCCCCCCCCCCCCACCCCCCCCCCCCCCCACCCCCCCCCCCCCCCACCCCCCCCCCCCCCCACCCCCCCCCCCCCCCACCCCCCCCCCCCCCCACCCCCCCCCCCCCCCACCCCCCCCCCCCCCCACCCCCCCCCCCCCCCACCCCCCCCCCCCCCCACCCCCCCCCCCCCCCACCCCCCCCCCCCCCCACCCCCCCCCCCCCCCACCCCCCCCCCCCCCCACCCCCCCCCCCCCCCACCCCCCCCCCCCCCCACCCCCCCCCCCCCCCACCCCCCCCCCCCCCCACCCCCCCCCCCCCCCACCCCCCCCCCCCCCCACCCCCCCCCCCCCCCACCCCCCCCCCCCCCCACCCCCCCCCCCCCCCACCCCCCCCCCCCCCCACCCCCCCCCCCCCCCACCCCCCCCCCCCCCCACCCCCCCCCCCCCCCACCCCCCCCCCCCCCCACCCCCCCCCCCCCCCACCCCCCCCCCCCCCCACCCCCCCCCCCCCCCACCCCCCCCCCCCCCCACCCCCCCCCCCCCCCACCCCCCCCCCCCCCCACCCCCCCCCCCCCCCACCCCCCCCCCCCCCCACCCCCCCCCCCCCCCACCCCCCCCCCCCCCCACCCCCCCCCCCCCCCACCCCCCCCCCCCCCCACCCCCCCCCCCCCCCACCCCCCCCCCCCCCCACCCCCCCCCCCCCCCACCCCCCCCCCCCCCCACCCCCCCCCCCCCCCACCCCCCCCCCCCCCCACCCCCCCCCCCCCCCACCCCCCCCCCCCCCCACCCCCCCCCCCCCCCACCCCCCCCCCCCCCCACCCCCCCCCCCCCCCACCCCCCCCCCCCCCCACCCCCCCCCCCCCCCACCCCCCCCCCCCCCCACCCCCCCCCCCCCCCACCCCCCCCCCCCCCCACCCCCCCCCCCCCCCACCCCCCCCCCCCCCCACCCCCCCCCCCCCCCACCCCCCCCCCCCCCCACCCCCCCCCCCCCCCACCCCCCCCCCCCCCCACCCCCCCCCCCCCCCACCCCCCCCCCCCCCCACCCCCCCCCCCCCCCACCCCCCCCCCCCCCCACCCCCCCCCCCCCCCACCCCCCCCCCCCCCCACCCCCCCCCCCCCCCACCCCCCCCCCCCCCCACCCCCCCCCCCCCCCACCCCCCCCCCCCCCCACCCCCCCCCCCCCCCACCCCCCCCCCCCCCCACCCCCCCCCCCCCCCACCCCCCCCCCCCCCCACCCCCCCCCCCCCCCACCCCCCCCCCCCCCCACCCCCCCCCCCCCCCACCCCCCCCCCCCCCCACCCCCCCCCCCCCCCACCCCCCCCCCCCCCCACCCCCCCCCCCCCCCACCCCCCCCCCCCCCCACCCCCCCCCCCCCCCACCCCCCCCCCCCCCCACCCCCCCCCCCCCCCACCCCCCCCCCCCCCCACCCCCCCCCCCCCCCACCCCCCCCCCCCCCCACCCCCCCCCCCCCCCACCCCCCCCCCCCCCCACCCCCCCCCCCCCCCACCCCCCCCCCCCCCCACCCCCCCCCCCCCCCACCCCCCCCCCCCCCCACCCCCCCCCCCCCCCACCCCCCCCCCCCCCCACCCCCCCCCCCCCCCACCCCCCCCCCCCCCCACCCCCCCCCCCCCCCACCCCCCCCCCCCCCCACCCCCCCCCCCCCCCACCCCCCCCCCCCCCCACCCCCCCCCCCCCCCACCCCCCCCCCCCCCCACCCCCCCCCCCCCCCACCCCCCCCCCCCCCCACCCCCCCCCCCCCCCACCCCCCCCCCCCCCCACCCCCCCCCCCCCCCACCCCCCCCCCCCCCCACCCCCCCCCCCCCCCACCCCCCCCCCCCCCCACCCCCCCCCCCCCCCACCCCCCCCCCCCCCCACCCCCCCCCCCCCCCACCCCCCCCCCCCCCCACCCCCCCCCCCCCCCACCCCCCCCCCCCCCCACCCCCCCCCCCCCCCACCCCCCCCCCCCCCCACCCCCCCCCCCCCCCACCCCCCCCCCCCCCCACCCCCCCCCCCCCCCACCCCCCCCCCCCCCCACCCCCCCCCCCCCCCACCCCCCCCCCCCCCCACCCCCCCCCCCCCCCACCCCCCCCCCCCCCCACCCCCCCCCCCCCCCACCCCCCCCCCCCCCCACCCCCCCCCCCCCCCACCCCCCCCCCCCCCCACCCCCCCCCCCCCCCACCCCCCCCCCCCCCCACCCCCCCCCCCCCCCACCCCCCCCCCCCCCCACCCCCCCCCCCCCCCACCCCCCCCCCCCCCCACCCCCCCCCCCCCCCACCCCCCCCCCCCCCCACCCCCCCCCCCCCCCACCCCCCCCCCCCCCCACCCCCCCCCCCCCCCACCCCCCCCCCCCCCCACCCCCCCCCCCCCCCACCCCCCCCCCCCCCCACCCCCCCCCCCCCCCACCCCCCCCCCCCCCCACCCCCCCCCCCCCCCACCCCCCCCCCCCCCCACCCCCCCCCCCCCCCACCCCCCCCCCCCCCCACCCCCCCCCCCCCCCACCCCCCCCCCCCCCCACCCCCCCCCCCCCCCACCCCCCCCCCCCCCCACCCCCCCCCCCCCCCACCCCCCCCCCCCCCCACCCCCCCCCCCCCCCACCCCCCCCCCCCCCCACCCCCCCCCCCCCCCACCCCCCCCCCCCCCCACCCCCCCCCCCCCCCACCCCCCCCCCCCCCCACCCCCCCCCCCCCCCACCCCCCCCCCCCCCCACCCCCCCCCCCCCCCACCCCCCCCCCCCCCCACCCCCCCCCCCCCCCACCCCCCCCCCCCCCCACCCCCCCCCCCCCCCACCCCCCCCCCCCCCCACCCCCCCCCCCCCCCACCCCCCCCCCCCCCCACCCCCCCCCCCCCCCACCCCCCCCCCCCCCCACCCCCCCCCCCCCCCACCCCCCCCCCCCCCCACCCCCCCCCCCCCCCACCCCCCCCCCCCCCCACCCCCCCCCCCCCCCACCCCCCCCCCCCCCCACCCCCCCCCCCCCCCACCCCCCCCCCCCCCCACCCCCCCCCCCCCCCACCCCCCCCCCCCCCCACCCCCCCCCCCCCCCACCCCCCCCCCCCCCCACCCCCCCCCCCCCCCACCCCCCCCCCCCCCCACCCCCCCCCCCCCCCACCCCCCCCCCCCCCCACCCCCCCCCCCCCCCACCCCCCCCCCCCCCCACCCCCCCCCCCCCCCACCCCCCCCCCCCCCCACCCCCCCCCCCCCCCACCCCCCCCCCCCCCCACCCCCCCCCCCCCCCACCCCCCCCCCCCCCCACCCCCCCCCCCCCCCACCCCCCCCCCCCCCCACCCCCCCCCCCCCCCACCCCCCCCCCCCCCCACCCCCCCCCCCCCCCACCCCCCCCTCCCCCCACCACCCCCCCCCCCCAAAACCCCCCCACCCCCCCGCCCCCCCCCCCCCAGGTTTTTTAAATTATTATTATTATTATTATTATTATTATTATTATTATTATTATTATTATTATTATTATTATTATTTTGAAGGAGCTGTATTTGAAGATACACAGACATGCATATGGGAATCTTAGCCGCTTGGAGGACTCTCATTGAAAAACATTGGAACAGCGGAGGACAGGTTTACCTTCTGTTGAGAAGCATTGGGCTGGAAAAATTAGATGCTTCCTGAGCTCTGCATTCCACACAGCTGAGCAGGGGACATCTTGCAGGCAGCTTAAAAAGATGCACTTCAAAGCTTCCTCAAAATAGGATGGTTTGAGCAGAAATAAGGCATTCTGAGAACATCTTGGGGAAAAGCTGTACAGAGTTCTTCCCCAAGATATCTTTTTTGGATCCTCAGGACATCTTATTGTGCTGTGCAGAATGGCCCAGTACATTCTTACATGCATTTTAAAGACACAAACAGGAATAAAGTGGGTCTGTGACTACCAGGGTGTCTTTACATCAAGTGACAGAGGAAACCACACAGTGACATTTGTCCATGTGGAATCCCACATGCTGTTACCCCAGGGTTCTCCCCAACCTGTTGGCTGCGAGTTGGCAGTCTGCATATGAGCTGGCAGACAGGCAGGTGGGTCACTACCTGGATCCATAACCTCTATGCCAAGGCTCTGTCATCTATAACCAATAAAGTTGTGGCCAGTTTTACCCCAAGAAAGCATCAGCTAGCCTGCTAGTACTGGGGGTGGGGTGTGTGGAGAGAGAGAGAGTAGTGCTTCACCATGTTCCTATTAAATGTTGGGTCTGCAACAGAAAACTCCAGGAGCTGTTGTCCAAAGGTCATGGCAAAATAGTCTTAAAGTTGTTCATTAATTAACTTCAAAGGAAACAGGGCCAAGATGAGATGAGGTTTGGAATTGGCTTGGTGAGCAGGCATTTATAGTGGAACATCTCAGTTCTGGGAGAAACAGTGAGAAATAGAATATAATTTGAAAGAGAATACAATTTGCCCTTTTCTTATGTCCTGAAACCTTCTTTGGCTCACCCTGAGAGTCACCACTGTGCAGACTTGAAGGCTTCTTGTTTGTTCTGATCGGTTCAGACATTTATTGGGACAATTGAAACAAAGAAACCTCCTCTGAGACCAAAATGGTTATGTTTTAATGTATATTTTTAAAAAGTCATCTGTTGATATGTTTCCACACATGAACATGCATTCAGACTAACTTGGAAAATTAGCTTTCCTGTTCATGCAAGAAGTAGAAAACTAGGATATATTACCTATTTAAATAGGTGGCTGTGTAGTAAGTTTCAAAAGAGAAAAGGATGACAGAAAACAAATTTTAAAACATTTGAAGGCTTATTGAGCAATTTGGTAGAATGGTGTGTGTGTGTGTAGGGGTGGGTGGTGTTACCTAGCTTAACAGGGGGAAATATTTCTTTTGCCATTAGCAATAGGGAAGAATAGCTTGGTTTTGCAAATACGTTGGGGAAAGAGCTTAGCTTGGCAAAGTTTTGGGGAGAACAACTTAGCTTGGCAGAGCTTTAGGAAGATAACTCACTTGGCAATGCAAGAGGAGGCTAGGCTGGAATCTTTGAGACTATGTCTACAGGGAAATATGTCAAGGAGCGTTCCACAGAGTAACACAAGGAGTCCAAATCAAGTTTAAAATGTTTACATAAATTTGGTTTCAAACACACATACAGGAAGATATGGAGGCACATACACACAAGTTCCTAGAGATATAACAAGGTGAGAAAAATAGGTTTGGATGATAGAAAGGGATTTGGGAGGCAGCAGGGTGATACATTACCTAATGGTTCCAATGTAGCAGACAAAGTAGAAGGCAGGGATTCTATGCCAGCACAGAGACCCCGTAGAAGGACGATATCGTGTCTCACACCAACTTGGGAGGTTCAGGTTAGAAATGAGCAATGAGTTTAAGGTGAGCAGGACTTTTATAGGGTGGATCACTAGTTTGGCGGGAAAAGAGACCCTTTGCATTAGGTTTCGTTTCTTACAGCTATGCTAGGTTGCGGGGCTGAGCTAATTAGCATCTCTATCTATTGTTCTAACCCAGGGGATTGGTATCCAATTGTTTCCTTGATTACATTAGCAACACCTTGAATAGGTGGCTGGCAGAGTGAGTCTCTGGCTATTGTAATTTAGCTGAGGCAGCGAGATTACATCAGGGATGGGAGCACTTAGGAAGTTTTAGGAACAGCTGAAGGGAAGGAAGGTTGCAGCATCTCAATTCAAGGGATAGTTCACATTTACAACTCTATTGACTGTAGCTCTGGCTTGAGTGTGGACCTCAAGGAGCAAATGAGTAGATTTATTTTCTACTGGCTGTTTGCTGTTGCTTGGCTTGCTTTTAGCCTATTTGATCCTGCGCCACACCATATATATCTGTCACCATTAATATATCAAAAATATGTCTCACATATACATTCTATCCATAAATATCCTGGCTTGGATGCGTGTTTTAAGATGTGGGGTGGAAGGGGTACATAACAGTGGGTTAACCTGAACAACAACTGGCAATACTAAATAAAAACACAGATAAATAGGACATTACTTATCCAAACAAAGAATATAATTACAATTAAAAAATGAACCACAGCTACTTCAATTAAGAGCAGGAGTTACTTTTTAAGCTAACAGTATAAATGTGGGCTAATGGGGAACAGGACAGAGCAGAAATGAACTCTGCTGGTACAGAGTTCTCCACTCTTCCAGGTGTGAGACCTAAATAGCAAGAGAGGAACTGCAGCATAGTTTGGAAAATAAAGGGAGATAGATCAAGTTAGGGAACAAGGATATACCTGTCATAATCTGTAGAAATCAGATGAAAAAAGGAAGGATCTGGTGCGCTTGTAGCACACTGTTCTTGTTTAACTATGATTCATTTATCAAAAGTTTCAGATTTGTCTCAAAAGAAAAACTATATTAGTTTTCACAATAACTTATTACTGCAAATGTGCAGTAATTGCAAAAAAAAAATTGATAGTAGCCTTGCTAATTAGACTGTCAGGACTATGGAATTGCTTTTTAAAACCATGTGTGAGAACAGCCACATTTGTAAGAGGCAAAACATTTTTCACTCACTATAGTTGTAGAATAAATTAATCTCCGAGTTGTATATTAGCAGTGTCGACAGGCAAGCAGACGACTTCTGCTGAACAGCAAGCTGATACATTTGAATCTTATCAGCACAGATCACAAACACTCATCATCAAGAAAGTTAAAGTAGATGGGACTGTATAAAATGGCATAAGTGAAAAGCTACACAATATAACATCACAGATCATCTCAGTGTATGTGTGTGCATGCACATGTAAGTTTCAAAGTGCAAGTTTCAATAAGCCAACACTGCTGTGTAAAGTCATAGCTACCCACTTAGCCTGTTCACAGCCAAGAATTAGAGTCTCCCTTCTTTCTCTTCCCCCTCAAATAAAGGTTAAGACCTAGGGAAATACATTTTTAAAAACTGGGAAAAAAACCCTTTCCCTCAAAGACTTCCCATTTTTTCAACAGACAAATTAGAAATCTAGGGGACTCCAGAGCACACTGAAAAAAAGCCAAATGTGAAAAAGCTATGTGAAACATCTAATGTGAAACATCTTTTTTTCATAAATGAAACATCTTTTTTCATAAATGAACATCTTTTTTCATAAATGAAAAGATTTTAAAGACAAAGTTTGCCTTATTTAGAATGTGTAACATACATGCTTTAGTTTGATGAAAAACAAGTATTGCATATTTTCCAATTTCTTCCCAATTTTCCATTTTCCAACTCAGCACCACCTCCAGATGCCCTGGCCTGGATGACCCAGACTATTCCAGTCTTATCAGATCTCAGAAACTAAGCAGGGTTAGCTCTGGAATGGGAGACTACCAATGAAATTTAGGGTTGCTACACAGAGACAGTCAATGGGAAACCTCTGAATTTCTCTTGCCTTGAATACTCTATGTGGTCAACCAGGGATGTATCTTAAAAAACCTGTGCCTGGGGCAAGCTGCCAAATTGTGCCCCCTCCTGCTCCACAGCATTAAGGATCTTTTAACCCTCCCCTTGGGTGTGCACAGAACTCTGAGAATCCCAGTTCAATGGAGCATTGGGTTTACCAGGTGCCGCTTTTTAATCCTCAGTACGCAAAAAGCTAGTAATGGGGAGGGCCAACTCTGCAAAATTTGGAATAAAATCACTGTAGAAGTTTGCAACTCTCAAAAATGATTGCAACTGTTTATGCATTCAGGGGAATCATTGTTCAATATATTTTCTACTGGTTTGAGTTCATAGTTTCTGTGTGTTTTGACTAAAATAATCTTGTATTACAATGAGTCAATGGCGCTGTTCGTAGTTTTGTGTTTTACAGCTTCTAGTCTTGAGACCCATAATGGAATCTTGTTGTTATAAATAATATTCCTATATTTTCTCCATGTTTTTATTGGTCCTTTTCTTAAGGGATGGTCAGAGAAGCCTTTTGTAGTTGTAGGAGTATTTTGCCATAGTTAATGATGCCATCCTTTGTGCAGGTCATATCCTTCAAATTCCAATAATGTTGGGTTCTGTAATGTCACCCATTCTCTGATCCAAAGCAAAGAGCATACTTCATAATATGTTTCTAAGTCCGGGCATGACAATTGTTCATTTTTAATGCCCCTGCACAGTTGGTCCAACTTTTTTGGGAAGAACAATTTCTTTTTGAAGAGTAGTTTCATGATAACGATTTTTTTGTCTTAAATTATTGTCTTAACTTCATAATTATTTAATCTAAAAAAATTCCTTGTACATGACTCTTAATTATTTTTGTCAGTAATGCATTTCAAGTCTAACCATGTGAAGGAACTAGATAGTGGCAAGGAAAGTAGTTTTGCCATGGAACTAAAAAGATTAAATAATTCAAGAGTAACTGAAAATGGACTCTTCATGTGTGTTAGTAATAGATAGAATCTCCCTAAACCTGCGAACTCTTCCAGATTCAAGGAAGAAATGCAATTCTTTCTTAGTCCATGAGGACCATTTGATCCTTTTTAACATAAGGTTGGGATCATTGTGCAGATGATGATTGCTCTTCTAATTTTGGAATCTACTTCCACATATTAAATCAGTTTCAATTGGGAGGTGATAATTTTGTGTTCTATTGTCTATTTTAAATGGGTCAACAGCATTAAATACAGATGAAGAACAAATACCATAATCTATTACACTACAACCATAAGAAAATTCAAAAGTATATTCTTTTGATAGAGGGAAGCATGGAGAACCATTTGGGATAACCAAGTTATTTGCAATCCAAACTTCAATTAATCTGATTCCAGCCTTATTAATTAAACTGTCCTTAGACATACATGGATAGATTAGCACCAAAGGAAGTAGATCATTGTTATCATAGCCAAGCTGGATGTCTAGATTTTCGCTGTTAGGCTCAATTTGGGCATTTAAATCAGCAAAGATAATAAACTGGGCTGTAGGGTGTTTTTGTGATAGGGAAAACAAAAAGTCAGAAAATTTCTCCCACAGTATCATCAGAGCTGTGTCTGCAGTGGGCAGAAGATAGACAATAATTAGAATCAAGACTGCATCCAACAAATGAATTGAAAAAGCCTGCAATAGTGGTGGCAAATAATTGATCAAATTCACTTTGAGTCAAGGTTTAAATATGATGGCAAGTCTTGCACTAAAATAGCCTTTCAGGGATAACTTATGTGCAGGTAAACTCAGGACAGTAAATCCCTCCAACTTTACATCCATTGAGGACCAAGTTTCTTGCAGTAAAGAGTGGCCACAAATCACCAGGGAAGCCATTGCTGACCAGGAAGGGCACAGTTAAGAGGCCCCACCGCGCCTGCCCTTAGAAGGGCAAAAGGCAGACGCGCCATGCCCACTATGGGCAGCGGTGTCATGATGCTGGTGTGGTGTCATGACGTCAACAGGAGGGGCAGTCAGGAGCCTTTATAAGGCTTCTACCTGGCCATTGGCCCCTCCTCCAGAGCTGAGCAGCTCCAAGTTTCCCACCCATCTCTCCCCTTTGGACAATGGTAATGCATATGTTGCTGTCATAGCCAAGCGGTTAGCACTGAACTGATCTGATGGTGAGGGAATCTGCACAGCTAACCCTCTTTGGCAGAACCTCCTTAAGAGGTTTGGAATGGACACCCAGCCGGGGGCTACTGAGGCTTGCGCCCCTTAGCGATAAAATGAATTTTCAGACAGGGCCTAGTGCCCACCTGAGTTCCACTATCGCTGCGCAAAACAGATCTCCAGAAAGGGGAACTTAACCCAGCTGGGTTCCACGGTTGATGCGCAAGTTTACCAGTTTCCTCCAACAGACGGGTTGGAGGAATGTTTCACTGGGGGACAGCACTCAGGCTGCCCAGTGTTCAGATCAGATCCTATGCTGCACCTCATTCTTCTTTTCATCTTTGGTCAATAAAACACTTTGGTTATGACCAAAATTTTAACCCACAGACAAAAGTGTTGTGTCATTATTTTGATTGGGGACTCTCAGCAGTACCAATCCCACCCTTGGGTGACAAGGCACAGTCCAATGACTTTAAATAGTTAATAAGGTCGGGATCATTGGACTTGCTTTTCCATCCTATGATATTCCAAGAGATAAGATGGAGTTTCTGAGTGAGTTGTGCAGATGGAATCATTGACATAGATGGTAGTCATTCAGATTCCATAATCTGATCGAGAATCCTGTGAGAGTCTTTGAATATGCAGCCATTCAATAGAGAACCTGATGCAGAAAATGTAGAGAGTCAAGACTTGTTTGGCATTACAGAAGTTTGCTGAGTACAGTGAGTATGGGAATTTGCTTGATCATTTGATAGGATGAGTTTGTGATCCTTGTGCAATGAACAGGATGAAGATTCATTTAAAATAGCAGAGGATAGCCAAGCTGGAGAAGGTGCAGCATCAGCTTGTTTCAATGAAAACACAGTCCGACCTGGTCCCATAGAATTTGTCACAACCTGGGTCGTTCTTTACTACTAAGGATGCAGGAAGTCCTTTACTGAATTTTTGTTGAATTCACAGAGCACCTGATTGGGTCCAAAGATGGAGTAAGATCTGTGTTGGAATCAGTTCATTGTATTAAGTCCAGATGGCTATTGCTTTTGAAAAGTTCATCATGGCCAGACTTCACAGGCATCGCTTGAGCAGCTATCATAGGTTGCACTGCTCTTTTTGAGATTAAGTATAAGATAAGATTATTCTTAAAAACACATACTGGAAATAACTCTTTTGAAGCTAAGTAATTTTTGTTTTGCAATAGGACAGAGGGAATTTTTGGACCATTAAAAGAAAGTAAAACTTTCTGGGTCTGATTGGAATGGTTGAGAACTGTGACTGATGACAGATTGAGCTGCAAATTCTGTGCTTTCAATAATATTCCTAGGTGTCTATTAACAACATTCTTGTGGTTCCAAGCAATATCTCTCCCCTTGTACCTACAAATGGTTGGAATAAACATCAGCTGGAAAGAGTTGCTCAGCTTGTTAACTCTCAATGAAGGAAAGGGAGATGGTTTGGAAAGCTTGTTGGTTCCTAGGGATAAGGCATTGTCTCCAAGTTCAGAGGCATGACATTTGTGTTGCTGCGAGGAAGCTTTTGATGTGCATTCTCCCTTTAATTCAAATCCTCCTTTCCTCAAGTTCTACTCTTTCACACAGGAGTCCCTTTGCTTTAGGCATTGAGAGGATCAAATAAAATATCTCATTTGTGTCAGCATCAAAATCCCTCTCCAAAGCAGATATGGGTAGATAGTTTGTGGAAGTGACCATGGGCTCTTGGTTCAAGCTTGTGTTGTCATTGTCACACAGCCCGTTTATTTGATGTGGCACCTCAGTAGAATAACAGTCTCCAATTTTTAGCTGCTTTGTAGCAGGGAGACTATAATCTTCTGATTTCTCTTTTTCTCTCCTACATTTGGGGAGGTCCATTTCAATAGGTTGTTATAACTAAATTAAAATTAGTTGTCAGCTTATCTGCAAAAATTAAAACAACTTCTCCCTTTGGCAACAGTAATCTTCAAGCCAAGCATTAAAAGCTAAAAGAGAAGCGAGCAAGTTAGCTTATTTTACTAGTATGCTGCTTCATTCATTGCTGCTGGTTGATAACACTTTTCCAAGGGCCTAATTCATGTCAATTTCTTTCTATTTTCACTACTTGTTTTGAAGAGGTGCACAGTTCCCTGGTGGAAAAACTGAGTCTGCGCCATCTGTGGTCCTTGAAATTGGTAACAGTTTGACTGTTATTGGTACTGCTCGTAGTTAGGCTCAGAGAGTAATGGGAGTCAGCATTTTTCTTCACCTTGTGTTGTTCCTAAAAAAATTATGTAAACAAGAAATAGAAGGCTAGAAGGCTTTTACTTAAAGATGAAAATACCTTGTTCCATTTTTTATGTGTAGGCTGATTACGATTACATTCAGATATTTTATAGTTTCTTCCTTAAACTGCTTTTTTTCCTTCCCAAGACTATATAACTGCAGGCATTTTGCGCATGTTGCCAGATAAGCATAAATTGTATTGTAGTCTCATTAATACTGGACTCAATGAGAATGACAAACCAGAACAGTGTCTATGACTGCTACAGGCTGAGATCTAAGTACAGATCTTTGCTTCTCTCAGTATGTAAGCAGTATATAAGACCTTTGCTTTTATCAGTATATAAGCAGCCATGATCTGGCCATGTATTTGCTGGTATAGTTTGTACTACATGTAGTAGCTCTGAAAGGACAACCACCATGTCAGAACTTGCCAGATGTCTAAAGAAAAGACTCATATACTATTTCAGATAAGTGAACAAATATTACATATACAGTAGTTCAAACAGTGATATTCTCTATATCAGGAGCCCTCCAACCATGGCACCCACTGATACTTTTCCTGGTGCCTGCCAATAGTTTTAGAAAGTGGGCAGGGCCAGGTGGGTTTTTTGCCCAGTAGGGTTTCTGATTGACCACTGAAGAGCTGATTGGCTTTGCAGATTTGTAAAAAGTTGCTTTAGCAACAGCTGTCACCACAGCACAAGAATCTTCACTGTGTTACTCTGTGGTCATGTAAGAAAATATTTTTAAATAACAAGTTCATTTTAAAAGGCATCCTGTTAAGCAGAGCTTCCGCCTGAAGGATTTACTGTTAGAGTTATGAATAGCCTCACTGATTGACATGTTGTAGTTAGGTTTATCATGGGTAGCAGTCATTTTGTGATTGTGCCTACCCCCATCCTATGTTAGAATTATAGAGATATCTACAGGCTTGAAAACACAGGAGTCCCACTATACATCCAAGATATGAAAACAATGTGCTAATAAAAACCCTGGTTTGTTAACCTTTTCGCTCCACCTTGTGAAGAAACTTTGGATCCTTGGCTTAAGCAAATTCCAGTGCATTAGTTGGCTGTAGCAAAACAAAGGAGGATTTTTTTATATACCACAGCCCATTCTCCACAATACAAATAAAACGTTTTGAGGCTGAAATATAAAATGTTTCCTGCTAGAATTCCGCACAGCTTTTTCCTTAAAATGTTTAAAAAATGTTTTATTTCCATCACTACATCTTATTTTGAAAATGTTAAATAGTGTTTCTTTTTCCTAAGGCATTTTCAAAATGTTACTTGCTTGCTGTGAGGAAAGTAGGAAACACTTTATTTTTTCTCCCTGATTCACCAACTTCCACTTTCATTTTCTCCACTGTGTGTGCCCACCATTTTGTGCTGCTGCAGAGATTCTCCATGCTGCTGGCTAGTTGCTGAAAGTTTGCAATGGAGGTTTCCTCTGCTTGCAGTTCATCAACCCATGATTTCACTGTTTAAAGTACATTAATAAAGTTAGGCCCTTTCCGCACGGGCCATTTACAGTGCCCTAGGGACAGCAAAAACACCATCCCTAGTGAGCTGTTTGCATGGGGGGTGCAGCTGCATCGCAGCCACACCGCCCTCACTCCCCCGCAGCAGTGCGAAACTGCTGTTTCTAACCCTCGCTCCCCAAGCAAGGTTTTCTGGAAACAGCAGCTTCCAGCTGCTGCCATGCAAACGGCAGCAGCTGAAAGGCGCCATCCTCCCCTTTCCTGATCAACGTACCTTCCCTGTGACCTTCCGGCACATCGCCCAAGCCTGGGGACATGCCCCCCCCGCCCTGCAACTCCAGAGCTGTCGTGCAGGACAGGGGGAATGTCCCCTGGCCTGGGCGATGCACCGGAAGGTCGCAGGGAAGGTACATCGATCGGGCGATGGCACAGCGCTGCGCCGTCTTCCCTGACCCTACCAGGACCATTCGTGCTTACGGTCCCGGGTGTGTGTGCGGAAACAGCCTTAGTTTGGACTGGCGATCCTACTCACATGTCATTTTTCCTTTTTTGTTTTCAGTGAGACCTTTTTGAAGCTATGATGACTTGATATGAGAATTTGCAATATGTGCATATTTTGAGTCATTGTAAGACTACATAAACAACTCCCACACATAGAACAAATATCTCTATATAGAATTTTATTTATAGTCCAGTATGTTAGATATAGGTCAATTATGTAATGGTATTCCCATAAATATCAAATGTTTATACTGTGAATCCTACAGAGTTCATGTTCACCAAGTAGCCTCAAAAAGACACCACTTTGCAAGCCTAATGAATAACATATTATAAATAAACACTAATAAAGATTGCAATAAAGATTCTACCTCCCCCTCCAACTTTTTGATTGTAATTCAGTCCAAGGCAGGTGTGTGTGTATGCAAGCACAAACCTGCCCTGGACTGAAATGAAATCAAAAGAGCTGCCTCTTTGATATATGTTTGGCCACACATAGCTGATTTCATTTCAGGTTTATTGCCCTCCCTCTTTTTCTTCAATTGAGGGTCAATAAAATTGCACCCCGATACAGTCTTTACCAAACTCAAGGGGTTGTGTAAGGAGAATAGGCTGCAAATTTGGTGAAAAAAGAAAGAAAGAAAGAAAGAAAGAAAGAAAGAAAGAAAGAAAGAAAGAAAGAAAGAAAGAAAGAAAGAAAGAAAGAAAGAAAGAAAGAAAGAAAGAAAGAAAGAAAGAAAGAAAGAAAGAAAGGTTCCTCAAAGATTAACGGTTTGCCTATTGTGCGAGACAGTATGCTGAACTAGATGGACTACAGGTTTGATCCAGCAGAGCTGTTCCTAATTCTTCTTGTAGGAAGCTAGACTCATTTGTACACAAGCAACTCAGTTATCATAATATGTTCAAATACTAATTATACCCATGCTGAAGGTCACAACATCCCTGTCTATCTAATTGTCAGGAAAGCACTTGCAGATATGTAGGCTAATGAGAACACATTTCTACATATACATCTTCTGGGATTCAAAGACAC
Source organism: Sphaerodactylus townsendi (assembly GCF_021028975.2). Taxonomy (NCBI): domain Eukaryota; kingdom Metazoa; phylum Chordata; class Lepidosauria; order Squamata; family Sphaerodactylidae; genus Sphaerodactylus; species Sphaerodactylus townsendi. The sequence continues at coordinate 66,945,905 of NC_059431.1, forward strand.
TACAAGTTTTGGCCTACTGAATATTGCTAGATGTTAATACCTTGGTCTCACTCCATTTGGGGGGAGGGGGGTTGACAGTAATGATTTTGGGGATAAGCTGCTTGCATCATTTAAACATAATAAGATCTGATAGCTAGGTGGAATTATCTATTAACTGTAATTTTAAAAATCTATTGAATTGAAGCATAGCATCTTTATTATGTATCACAATAAATTGCTACTTCATACACTTGTAATATGCCTTGAGACATTTTCTTTTCAAATGGCTACATTAATGCAAGTCATTATTTTCCAATTTCATTCTAAAGGGAAATTATTTTCTACCAATACAAAGGCTATTTACCAGTAGGCAGCTATTTTTCATTCTAATAGAAAGTATGTTATCAGAATTTGATTCATACATTTTGACTCATTGTTTGATTCAACCTCACATGTTTCAATCAGATTTCCCTGAATGAAATTAGTTGTCATGAAGTTAATCAACTTATCTTCAGACCTAGGTTTGAGACAGAAACAACCTTGGTTGCCCTCATATCAGGAAACTGAGGTGAGTGCAGCCCATTATTTTTGTGAACCTCTAAGTCATGTTTGATGATATGTTTCTGCAGTGATTTGATTGATGGGATTGAGTGCTGCCATACTTCAGAAGCTCAAATCATTTCTTAAAGTCAGCTCTAGAGGTTGGTGCTGAAAAACTGATGTTCAATCCTGTGACCTGTTGTATGTGTGTGTGGGGGGGGAGGGGTTAAGAATCCATCTTATGCCCTATTTTATTTAATGCTACATTGAGCTACTATGTAAACAGATGCACAGGTGATACTCAACTCTATTTTATTTTTCTACAAAATTCTCACATGGATGTGGAAGTTGTAAACTAGCGTTTTAGAATTGTAAAGTAGGTCATGGGGAACATGTAACTTAAACTACATAAAACGGGTTCTGTTAGTTAATGATTCACAGATTTAGAGGGATTTGATACAACCTATTTTAGATGATGTAGCATACCCTATTGTCCTTAATCACTTGTATCTTGTAATACACCTGTATATGCTGTGGCCATTGAAGTTCAGATTTTGATGGCATCCAGGATAATCATTTATCAGCTACTGTACCATTTCACAGAAAAGGCTGATTTAGTTACAGTTATCCATATTCTGAAAACAAACCTAATTACTGTGACATATTCTATATTGAAAGTATTCAAAACTGTAATTGGTCCAAATATACTGCTAGGGCTGAAATCCTAAAGGTCATTCCTGGGACTAATCCACTTTGAATAACATGACTTACTTTTAAGTAGACCATCTGACACATAAGTTGCAACAACATTTCTGTGATGGTACCACATATGCTGAATATGCTCCCTGGGGAAATATTTTCATCCCAATTACTGCTTGCAACAAAAACCTGATTGTTTAGGAAGGCTCTTGAAGATTGTTGAATATTTTTGTAGGCAGGTTGATTTGGTTTTTACTTCCATCCCTTCCTCCTCTGTGACTTGAACATCTGTTCTGAATTACACCAATTTGACTGCTGTGGTTTATACTAGGTTTAATTTAATTGTTCATTTTGAATGTTTATTGTTTAATCCAAATTTCTTAGCCAGTTTGGTATTAAAAATAGTATAAAATATTTTAAATATACAGAAAAGAGAAGTGCATAGAAGCATACAAGGTATACCAGCTCAGTGATAAATCACATACCATGCATGTAGAAATTCACAGGTTCAATTTCTCCATCATTTTAAAATAATAATATAGGGAAGAAATGTGGTCTGTAAATTTGCTGGGTTACAGCCTTGCTTGGGCACAAATATGTTTCCAGGATGGAGATCAAAAGCCCAATCCTTGCTGATGCCCTAAGAGTTGGGAGTCAGCTTCTGATTCCTCCCCCTCCCTTGCCCTACTCCCAATGTGTCACTGTTACTCAGCAAGTCTGGCAGACATCAAAGATCAAAAGCTGACTCAAGTCTGATCAAGGGATCATCTGAGTATCAGCTTCTGGAATCCAGCAAAATGTCAGAAGTGGAGTTGAAAATCAACTTCTGAACTATCCTGTTCAGCAACATGTTTGGTTGCTGAACAGGTTCTCTAAGAAATTCAAAACATCCCTATATGAGATGGCTGCTGCCTGTTAATGTAGACAATACCGAGCTCCGTTGATTAATGTCCTTGCATGGCATAAGGCAGTTTCATAAACTCAGTAGGATCTCAGCAAGTAAATCCTTTACCAGCCATTCTGAAACATTGGGATGACCGTCAGCAGTGTTTTTTTAATAATAAAGCACAGACAATGAGTTTTCTAAGGCAAATAAACTTATCATACCAGTATCAAAAATTATTCATAAATCTGCATATATAGTAAAAAACACTCCAGAAGCAAGTCAAATTTTTTCATGGAAGTGTATCATCCACATCAGAGAACCACAACATATAAACTTTAAAATGCTCTGTTCAACATATTTTTTCCATTTTTAATGCAGATGATCCAATTCAGAAATAATATTCAAAGTGAGAATGTAAAAACTGATTTGGGCAAACTGAAGGCCATTATAATATTTTCTGTCTTATTCACTGAACACCACCTATACCTACAGTGATCCCCAGGGTATTCAGCTATTTTCACACTTTGAATTGGCTATTTATTCTTTCACTTAATGTCCCATCTCTTAAACACATTTTAATTCATAACAGAATTTTCCTTCTGACACTACACTTGTTGCAAAATTTCCTAATGATCTCTTCTGTGAAACTTTATCAGGCAACCCTTAGAAGTTTAAGTAAATTAAATCCATGCATTTTCCCCTTCATGTATTTATTCTCCCTGTTAGCTCTTTCAAAGGTTTCTAACACACTATCCCCTTTGGAAGTTAGATAAGCATTAAATCCATTAGATTTCTTCTTTCATTTAGTTATTCTCTATGGTTGTGTTAGCATGAATGCATTGGAGTTGTTTACTTCTTATTCAGCAGCTTTGACACTGAACTCCCAAACTGTAAAGGGCATTCATTGTTCCTTCAGTAAAGTATGTGTTCTGTAAACTCTGACACTTGGAACAGGAAGCTGGTACTTAGGTGGTGCTATACATGGGCAAATGCTAGTTGCCTGAAAGTGAAGAATACAAGGCAAAGGAGAAGAGACCTAGCCAGGAGAAGAGACTCCTTTGTGTGATCTGGCTAATCAAAAGAATTTACTAGTAGGACCTTTAGAAGGCAGCAAGGCTTCCTTCGTGTCAGTCTCTGGTAGTGCTCCAAGGCAGAAGGAATGCACTTGGCTTGCCAGGATTATTTATAATTAAAGGCTATTGTGGAAAGGTTAGGTATCATTTAGGATCTACTACATTTAAAAGATGATTTTGTATCTGCACAGTCAACAGAATTAATTTAACAGTGGCATTCATCATATTGATTCATGCTAAGCATTTATTTATTTATATCTCGCCATATCTTTGGTAAGGTGGCTTACAAATAAAACGAACACAATAAATATAATAAATACAATAAATATAAAACATTAAAACCTCATAGATATCTACATTTTAAAAACATATAAAAGATGGTGTGAAAAACCAACATGGGAGCATAAAAAGAAACAAGTGCACACATCATGGCTATTCAAGGGCCAGAGGTAGTTTTAAGGGGGAAGGGATGTCTGGCTGGCTTGACAGAAGAGGCCTGGCAGAACAGCTCTGTTTTACAGGTCCTGCAGAACTGAACCAGACTTCACAGGGCTCAGATTTCACCAGGAGAAGCGTCCCATCAGGCCAGGACCATGGTTGTAAAAGCCCTGGCCTGTGTCGAAGCCCGCCAAACAGTCCTGGGGACCAGGATCACCAACAGATTCCCCTCCACAGAACAGAGGGGTCTTCAAGAGCAATACGGGGAGAGGTGATCATGCAGATATGCAGGTCCAAGACTACTAATGGCCTTATAGGTTAGTACAAGAACTTTGAAGATGATCCGATACTTGACATGCAGCCAGTGTAGCTATCTCAGGACAGGTGTAATATGGTTCCTGTTGGAAGCTGCAATTAAGAGCCTTGTGGCAGTATGCTGTACAAGTTTCAGCTTCTGGATAGATTTCAAAGCTAGGTCCGCATAGAGCAAATTACAGTAGTCTAGCCTAGAGGTGTCTGCTGCATGGATTACTGTAGCTAGGTGGTTCAGGAGAGATAAGGGGCCAGCTACCATACTTGACACAGATAGAAAAAGGCAGTCTGGGCCAACAAAAGAATAGACCCCAGGATCACCCTCAGGCTCCTGATGAGGCAAGATGGATGGCCTCACCATTCAAGGCCAGCAGCTGGAAATTCCCTGGCCACTCTGCCCGACCGAGTCACAGAACCTTCGACTTTGATGGATTCAATTTCAGCCTGCTTGTACCCAACCAGCCAGCAACCCACGGCCTCCAAAGTGCTGGAGAGCCTGGGGGGAGCCAGCTGGCCCTTCATTGTGAGGATGAGTTGGGTGTCATCTGCATATTGATGGCAACCCAGCCCCAAACTCCACACCAACTGGGTCAGCGGTCACATGTAGATATTGAACAGCATTGGGGAAAGGACAGCCCCTTGTAGCACCCCACAACCATTGTGGCACCACCCAGAGACACCCCCCCCCAACTCCACATGGTGTCCACAGCCCTGGAGATATATCACCTAGCTCAAGGCTGTCCCTCGAACTCCTGCATCGGTGAGATGGTGCACCAACAGACCATGGTCCACCATTTTGAATTCTGCAGTGAGATCTAACAACACCTGGAGCACTGATTCTCCCAGTCAAGTTGGAGGCGGAGCTGATCCACAATGGCAACCAGCACAGTCTGCGTCCCATGACCAGCATGGAAGCCAGACTGGAAGGGATCTAACACTTTAGCTTCATTCAGGAAGGACTGGAGCTGCTCCACAGCCACTCTCTAAATTACCTTTCCCAGAAACAAAAAATTCGAAACTGGGCAGTAATTGGCCAGATTGAATTGAGGAAGGAAGGAAGAAAGTTTAGTTATAAATCTGTCAAACAAATGTTTGACACAAGATTATTTAGATGTATTGAATTATGGTTTGGGGTTCATCTCTACTGCTGTCTCTACAACTGAATTGTAATGAAGAACTGAAACTGAATAATCTTATTAAGTCTGTGCTTGAAAAACTACATACTGAATCTCTGTGCCAGGCTCTAGTGTGTATGTGTGTGTGTATATATATATATATATATCTTATCAGAATATATATATATGTATGTATGTATGTATGTATGTATGTATGTATGTATGTATGTATGTATGTATGTATGTATGTATATGTATATGTATATATATATCTTGGGAGAATATGTATATGTATATATATATCTTGCTTTATTTGTCTCATCCATTTCATCTCTCCAAGTTATTCATCTTTCTTTCCCATCTCATCTCTGTTAATTAACCTATTATTCTGTTTCAGTTTAAAATATGCCTCAGTATTCTTATTTTATGTGCTTTATTGAGGGGTTTGCCTAGAAGGGGTTTAAGTCAACAGATTTCCTTCACCTTCTGCGTCAGCTACAGAACTGAGGGCAAGTGCTTTTATTATACCAAATGCTACCATATTTCTGAAGCACCTCACTCCCTTAAGGGAAAAGGAGGAAAATCTGACAAGCTTTTTTGGGTTTTATTGCCATCTTTTATTGTTCTGCTGCTTAAAGTTTTAACTGATGTGGTTGTTGCCTACACCAGTTTTAAATTATTTTATATGATGTTTGCCACCTTGGGCCCTATTGGGAAGGGCGGGATATAAATGAATGAATGAATGAATGAATGAATGAATGAATGAATGAATGAATGAATGAATGAATGAATGAATGAATGAATGAATGAATGAATGAATGAATGAATGAATGAATGAATGAATGAATGAATGAATGAATGAATGAATGAATGAATGAATGAATGAATGAGTCAAAGAGTGGTTTCCCTGCCTGAAGAAAGTAAAGAAAGTGTAGAGGTCCATTGCAGGTGTTCATGTTTTATATTTTACCTAAAATACATAAGGAGGGGTTTTCTCCACCTTAGTGACCCATAATATCAAGGAACAATTAATTGCTTGAACCACTAGCTCAGTATTTAGATACTATATGCCAACCCCTTGTCAAACAAGTTCCTGCATACATAAAGAAGCACAATAGATTTTATCAGTCTAGTTGAAAATCTGAAAGTACCAGCAGGACCCATAGATGTCAAATGACTTTATACAAAAATATGACTATGACAAGGCCAGGTTAGTAGGAGAGGAAACATTTAATTCTAGACATGAATCTAATCTCCCCACTTGGTTTTTGTTGCAGTTGTTAGACACTGTGTTAGATAAAATTATTTTAGGTTCAATGACCAGTTTTTAATGCAAATGCACAGCATGACAATGGGGATTCTCACCACTCCTTCCATTGTAAACCTCTTTATGGGGAAATTGGAATCTAATATCACTTGTAATGAGGATGTAAATCCATTTTTTGAAAATATGACTTTTATAGATAGGGTATAGACAATATTTTATTATTTTTCTGATGTAGAGAGGGCTCAGCAATTCTTAAATTTAGTTAATTATATCCATGAAACAACTAATTATGAAGGTTTTTATGCCAGTCCAGAGCCTCATTTTTGATATATAAGTAGACAAAGGTGAAGATTAAAATGTATTTGTCTCTTTGTATATCCAAAAGATGGATCTGAATACATATTTACATTACAGGTCATTTCATTCAGTCCACTTAACAGATAATTTGTCACATGGACAATTTTTGAGTTGCACATGGCATTCTGATTATAAGAAATCTGCCAGAATTCTTGAAGTACAATTATTAGAGACTATCCATAATAAAAAAAGCCAAAGAGCAGACAAGATTCAAATAAAAAGTTTGTTTAATACTAAAAAGAAAAAAAATTACATGGGGGTTGGATTTTCCACCACTAAGTAGTAATTTTTTTAATCCAAGCTATTTTTCACATTTCTTGATTCCTGAATCCAAAGATAGACATTATTTATTTTGATATTTATACCCTGCTTTTCTCTCCAAGGGGGACTCACGGTAGCTTAAAACATTGTCCTCTGTTCCTCTGTTTTATCCTGACAAAACCAGGCTAAGAAAGCGTGAGCTGCCCAAGTTTACCCTACAAGCTTCCCAGGCAGAATGGGGATTTGAACCTGCATTTCCCAGATCTCAATCTGATACTACCTCATATTGCCTCTCAATCTGATCTCAATCTGATACTACCTCATATTGCCTCTCAGAGAATTTCATCAGGCTCCATCATTTGTTTTCACATTGTATCTAGAGCAGAAAGTGATTCATGACCTTCATTTCAAGGTCTACTTTTAAGCAGTCTATAAGAGAGGTGATGTGGTCCAAAAGTACTGTTTATTCTGAAAATGCACCTTTAATTGAGGAATGCAGCATGTCATACTCTGTGAAAATAAATAGGCTATGCAGAAAAGCAGAGTATGATGAACTGTGAAATGAAGTTTTGACAAGCTGCATACTCTACACTTTAGCTGCAATCAATTGCTGCAAAATGACATAATCTTCAGAATGTTGCTGCAGAGGCTAAAATTAACTAGTCAAATCCATAATGAAGTACGGTATTAAGTACCAGTTGAGCAATAGGCAGCTTTTAAGGAAGAAAAGACGCCTGCAGCACATTAGGAAACAGGTAGAAATAGCACTGGTTAGCTCAAAGGCATGACAGGACAACATATTTCCATCATCTTTAAGAATATTTTGATAGTGGCATGACTTTGTGCATGCCGAAAGTGAGTAGGCCTTCTGTGATGGTTTTTAGTGCACTGTGGGATATATGGCATTATATTCCACCATCCAGGGAGCCAGTGAAATGGAGTGGTTAAGAAAAGTGGCCTCTAATCTGAAAAACCAGATTCAATTTGCATGGCACACACCCGGTCCGCTGGTAGCTTTGCCACTGGCTCAAGGTCATACCACTGTCTGCAAACTTATAGTGAATTCATACATTTTGTTCACTTATTTATCGCATTTGTATCTCACTTTTCCACTTAAAAATAAGTTAGTCTAATGTTAAATTAGACACTGGGAGGCGATGGAGCTCAGTAATAAAGCATTTGCCTGGCATGCACAAGGCCCCAGTTTCAATTCCCAACATGTCCAGTGGGGGAAAAAGTGTTGGTATGTAGGTGACCCAGGCCCACTTGTTTTTCAGAGATCTTGAGAAAAAGCAAACTGCATAATTTTTGGCATCCCTGGTGCTCGCCCGGGCGTCCCCACGACTGCGCGGGGTCATCAAAAGGCACCCTTAAGGAGAGCAGCTGTCGCCGCCCCTGTCATGGGGAGTGCTGCGGGACCCCATGCTACTCTCCTCAAGTAGCACGGGGCTTAAGGTAAGTGGGGAAAGGCCCCTTGATGGGACACTCTTTCTATTAAGCACACTGGTTTATAATCTGTTCTGGCATATCCCCAATAATTGCTATTTGGCTCGTCTCCTGACTGTGTTATGTTTGTGTTTTTTAAAAATATATTTTTATTGAATAGTTCAAAAAATTTCTATATACCGGTAGTTTATTTTAAATGCTGTTTTAACAACATAAATATTCTCCTATTGAAATGTTTTAATGTTTTGATATATGCCATCTTGGAGATCATATTTGGCTGAAATAGTGACATAGAAATTGTTACGTCTCAGGAACCAGGAGTCGGAGGAACAAAATACAACACTTTATTCCATGGCTGCTACCCACACATAGCATAAAATCACTCTGCAGCTGTGCTCAATATAACACAAATACTAATTACCAACTACCAGTGCAGCAGCTTCAGACTCTTAAAACAATACAGTACCTCACATCAATACAATACATTACAGAAATATTATAAATAAATATAAGAATAATAGTAACATAATTTTAGAAATATTCATATCAACAATTCAAACTCTCAAGGAATGATGATATCTATGAAGGCAAACAAATTATATCAGACATTAGTCTTAATGATGGAACTTAGCATGGATTATAGGCAAAGGTTACAGCTATCTTGTTGATGTTGCATCTTGTTGATGTTGACGCTTTCACATCTTGCATGTGAGCTCCCAAAGGCACCTGGTGGGCCACTGCGAGTAGCAGAGTGCTGGACTAGATGGACTCTGGTCTGATCCAGCAGGCTCTTTCTTATGTTCTTATCTAAGCTGATCCAATAAATCCAGAACCGGTTTCTACAATCCCCTGAAAAAAAGTAATTCAAATTAATCTTAATTTTCAAAAGGTGCACTGCATGGCCATTGTCTTACAGAAATAGATTGCTATGGCTTATATAATTATGGAAAAAGCAGTGAAGGAAGTAGAGCAATTTCATATTAATCCTAGTCATTAATCCTAATGGAAGAGTGCAGAATTATGAAGAAGGAAGAAATTAAAATGTGACATGCAGGTATCCTATTTTCTGTTTAAGGGCTAACTACTCTCCCCACCCAGGCCATGTGACCAGGCAGGAGGGGCACACCCATTCCCCCTGGATTTTCCTTTGCCACTAAGGGAAGCAGAGGTGATTTTTCGCTTGCTGATAGCTAAACTTGGTCATGGCCTAGGAAAGTTAAGGACAGCTTTTTTAAAATTAGATTTTCACAGTTTTACTGTATTTTAGTTTTCTTAAATTGTAGTAGATTGGGGTTTTTTTGTTTTACTTTATTTTTCTCAGGTTAGCCTACAAAGGTTAGCTCGTGAAGTTCCCTTTTGCTGTGCTACCTCGTGCTTGAAGAAAATGGTGCTTTCTAAATCATGCCGCACTTGTGATTTAAACTTATTGGCAAACAATGAAAATGCTGAATGTGTGGTATGCCTTGGGGAAAGCCATACACAGGCTTCATGTCAGGATTGCTCTAACTTTCCTAGTAAAGTGCACAAGAAACAGGCAGTTCAGCTTAAGACTGCCTTGTGTGCTGCATCACTGCAACTGCAGCCTGAAAAGGGATGACAAGCCTTTGACCTCCACCATTTCCGACTCCCCAGGGCAAGCTTCAGTACCATCAAAGAAAGTCAAAAGGAAGATGGCATCAAAAGGAAGATGGCATCTATGAAAAGCATGTCCCCCCCTCCTTGAAGGATGATCCTCTCCCCATAAGGCTCCCTTATCCCCTGGGCACAGATTGATTCCCTCAAGCTCAACACCACCACCTTATCAGGCATCTTCTTCTAGGGAAAAAATGCCTCCAGCACATCTCCGGTTGCCCTCCCCAGGAAGAAACCAATCAGTTCAGACCAAGAGAGGGTGCTTCCCCAGGCAGCAAACCCATCGCTCTCCTGCAGGTGCCATTTGTCAGGCTTTAGTGATGAATACAGAGCAGCTACATGGTCTAGGCCCTTGATTTTATAAGGATGTTGATGCCAGGGCTGAGACAATTGTAGTTCAAGCTCTATTGCAATCTATAGTTTGCTGAGAGCACCATGCCTACTTTGACAGTAAGTAAACTTCCCATTTTCCCACATGGGATTGCACAGAGGCCATGGTATTGCTTACTGTAACTGTTTGCTCATCTTGTGGTTCTCTATGCAATCACATGTCCCCCACACTTTCCCTACTGCAGGCTGTAATCTAGCACAAGTAGTGGCTCCTTGTGGTGGCAAAGGGAGTCCTGTAGGGAATGGGTATGCCACATGGCCTGTGCAGGGAGGGTAACTAGCCAAGGTTTGTGACTGGGGGAGGGGGGTCACTCAGTATATGACTAAAAGCTCTTAATATTTTATTTATTTATTTATTTTATTGAACTTATAGGCCGCCTTATCCCCGGAGGGCTCAAGGCGGCTCACAACATGGCTGTTACATCAAACAGCAAATCAACACCATAAAATACTAAAATCATTAAAACCTAAGCAGCAGTTTACAACGAGAAAACTGTAAGTTAACAACCCGATTTATAAAATTGTTTAAGACAGGCGCCCCGTCAAAGGCCAAAAAGAAAAAAGGAGGGGAGGAAATAGGCAGGGCCTGCGATGGAATTTATAAATAAAGCAGGCCCAGCTATAATAAGATGGAACGGCAGCCTCAATTTCGGTTTCAATTTCAGTGTCGGTAGGGGGCAGTAGGTCCACAGCTGGCCTCCCCAAAAGCCCGGTGGAAGAGCTCCGTCCTGCAGGCCCTACGGAACTCGTTAAGGTCCCGCAGGGCCCGCACAGCCGGAGGTAAAGCATTCCACCAGGCAGGGGCCAGAGCCGTAAAGGCTCTGGCCCGGGTTGAGGCCAGCCGTATCATTGCAGGACCAGGGGTCACCAGTAAATCTGCCGTTGCCGAGCGCAGCGACCTATGTGGGACATAAGGGGTCTATACTATCTAAAATGCTCCACAGCTGGCCTGCACAAGTACAGTCTCACATCTGTCTGTACAGAGGACCACTAGATAAACAAACAATTATAGTAAGCATAAGTCTTGAGTCAACCCCAAAAGGGAGACATTTTCTGAATCTGAAAGACAGCTGCCATATTCTAACCAGATTACAGTTTTCCATTTGCTATTATTTTAAGAATTTTCATAACCTGGAGAAGCACTGCACCTGTTAGACATCAAACAGTAAACACAACAAAAAGAAGAGGAGGAGATTGTCCAAGATTAATAGTTTACGTTGCAAAGGATCCTTATCAAGAGATTAGGAAAATGTTGTTAGAAGACAAGGATGTAACTGTCTCTCAGCAGGTAGCAAAGTTTTGTGCATTAGCTTATAGTAGCAGTAGTAGACTTTAATTACAGTCAATGACCAAATATGTTACAAATCTCCAATCATTAGCTTATAAAAAACGCAAGGTCCTACTTAGCCAGGAATGAGCTGAAAGTCAAATATTTATTCAATTAGTTGTTTAATAATTGTTGTAATCTGCTGTTTTGGATGTGTGTTGTTGTTTTTCCCCTTTTTTACTGGCCATATTAAACTATTAATTATTTTATGTTTCTATGAACTTTGTTTAGGATAGCATAGAAGCAATAAAATTCCCTAGGACTTCTACTGACAAGAACAACAGTCATCATTTAAAAAAAAAACACAGGGTGGGATATTTCCACAATTTTCAGAAATTCTGCCTCTTCTGTTACTGATTGCTAAAGTTTTCATAATATAAATTTGATAATTAATAAAATAATTATTAGATTGTCAATAATTAAATTAAATTATAAAATGCACAGAACTATACCTTTATGTAGGACCACTGTGACCATTAGAGATACAACTGTATACGCAGCTTTCTTATAATGTTTCAGTTGTACATACATATTTCTTGTAATGATTCAATGAACTCATCCAGTGTGAGGCAGAATATCTGGCAACTCAAGTTGCATTCATTTTTTTAAAAATTACAAAGAACTTTATCTGGCACTTGTTTCCAATCAGTGACTTAATAACAACAGCAGCAATAGAAGATGGAAATGTTAAAAGGATTATCTATTAAAGAGGAGATGTGTTCTGAAATTAGAAATGAAATGTCAGTGGGGTGGAGATATCCGGAGTGGGACTGGTCCAGATGGCAAGTTCTAAAGAATTTGCAATTGTTCCAAAAGTATCAAACTATGTGACTAGATACCAGTGCCAAATCATGAATAGAATAAGAGAGGCCATATATAAATAAAATTATATGAAATAATTGGGAGCAAATCCACAGCTTCCTTTTGACAGAAGCTGGTTGAATTACCGGTAAGTAGGAAACAAAGTTCCTGATGTAAAAAGTATGATACTATTATTTTACACAACGAGATGTGACTGTTTATGTTCAACACTAAATTTTTAATGTATGTAGTCTTGTTGCTTGAAATTTCACTTTTGGCTTTCAACCGAGACTGAAAGTCAGAACTCTACTTGTGGTTTCATTCAAACCAATTTCAGCAATGAAAAGGCCGAAAACATTCTGCAGAACTTGTTATATTTTTCTGTTCCCTTAAAGCAGGGGTCCCCAAACTACGGCCCGGGGGCCAAATGTGGCCCCCTGAAGGCATTTATCCGGCCCGCTAGGCATGGCAGCGATGGCTCCATTCATGTGCAGTGGGGGCTCGAGGGAGAGGAGGAACTGGCCCCAACGGCCGTTGATTGCAGTTACATGATGGCACCCCCAAATCTCCATGCATTTTCTGACCCAGAGTTGGAAACCTTACATGTGGCAACGCCTGCTCCGCCCTTCCCTCTCGGCTACTCCATGTGTTGCTCTCAGGCTTTCTGTTTCGCCTCACTCCCATTGGCATCAGCCAGGCTGGCGAATCGCTCGCTGGCTGCTAGGGAGGAAAGAACCCAGGAAGATACCTGATCCTGGGTTAGATGGAATGCCTCATTGGGAAAGTTCTGCTTTTTTTTAACAGCGGAAGGTATTCCACAGCCTCCCCAACAATATTTGGAGCCCACCCTGTACTTGACGTACTTTGGTCACTGTTCTAAAAATAGACCATGACAGAAAGGCTGAAAGGTGAAATCAAACATTTTACAATCATTTGTGCATAGGAATTTGTTCATAGTTTTTTTTTTAGTCCGGCCCTCCAACAGTCTGAGGGACAGTGAACTGGCCCCCTGTTTAAAAAGTTTGGGGACCCCTGCCTTAAAGACTACTGATCACAATAACAGGACATGACTGCAAAATCCAGAACAAGCATTCACCCTCTATAGGGATTTCCACTAATTTGCAAATGAATGGGGAAAAATAAACCCAAAGCCATATCTATTCAGACAAAAAGACAAATTGAATAATTGCTAAGGAAAACATACTTGTATTGATTTTTGTTCTCCTTAATTTCCCCTCTTCTCCTGGTCCTCCTCTACCACCATCTTCTACCTCTATCCCTGCAAGAGTGTTTAATGGGAAGCCTCAGCTATGATGCCTGCTGCCTCTACATTGGCTCCAGTATAGGGTGACTGACCAGGCCATTCATTCAACGTTCAGAAATATCTTTTTCTCCTTTGAGGACTTAAACTTTCATTTCATGTGCATATGACAAGTCATTGTCCTCTAGATTATGAAACAACATTAGACAGTCATCCTGAGAGCTACTTATGCCAGAGTATAGTAGGTGAGTGCATTAAAAATGTGCCATAAGAGTTGTGGAGTAGACACGTTCCACCATTTTAGATGTCGGTTAGTTGTGGGGAGACTTGATACATGAATGACCAAGCTTCTCACCTTTTCCAGTTTGTCAGGTGGAAAGCTAACAGAATATTCAATGGACTATGTTCAAAGGTGAGGAGCTCAGTTCACAGGAGAACACTGTTTTTAAAATGGTACTTCAAAATACTTTTTAAAAAGAAAAAAGTGATTTATGGAGCAAGAAACTGCTGCAGTCTGAAAAATAGCAATTTACAGCCACTTACAAAACAGATTTAAATGCTGTCTGAAATCACCAATAGTCTACTCAATAGATTTTATCTACAAATAACTTCAGAACATCTAGATTTATTTGGGTTCTTTTATTATTATCACTAAGCCTAACAATTATTCCATGGAAGTTTTGAGAACTATTCCTGTAGGCTCACACACTGCTATATTTATTGGAGGCGAGATTAGCCATGGCACAATTCTCTTCACCATGACAAAACTTCTCAACTCAGCTGTAAACCTCATTTATAATGAAAGAATCACAACCAGACCTCATAAATCCTGGAAACATTTATGTCTCATTACAAATAAACTGTTCCCCATAGACTAGGCTCATTTATTATTATTATTGTCAAGTCCGGCTTGCAGATTCATCACTAATGTAGAAAAAGGAAGAACTATACAATAAAAATCTGTTTCATTATATACACTAATTTGAGAGAATACAAAGATCTATTCAAATGATAAAATAATAAAGGCTTGAGGCATCTTGAAGACAAAAGAATATATTATGGCATACATTTAATGACCACAGCTTATTTTGTGAGATGTAGGACATATTACATTCAGTTATGGAATGGTTTATGTTAATTACATTGCAAAGCACCAATGAAACCAGACCCAACTGACAGAGTAAGCAATGCAATTAGGGCAGGTACTGACCATACCTAAATATGAGTTCATAGCCACACTATTTTGGTTTTGGGCAGCCCAGTCTGGGGGGCCTTGGTTCCTGGAACTGATGGGTGACCATGCCAGTGCTTTTGCCCACTCTTCTGGCATAAGTGGCACCTATGCTGGTGGGGAAGGCAAATAAGGCAGAGGGCAGGCACTGTACAACTCAGCAGCTCCCAACCCAGAAGGACCTGCTGCTTGTAGAGCTGCATCAGCCTAAAGGTGGACCCTGGCCTAACTGGGGGTAGCTAGGGCATTCCTGGGGGTGGAGTCAGCTTCCATTGGTCTTTTGGCCGGGGAACACCCCTAGCACACTCAGATTTATGCTACAATAACATGTTGCATAAGTCTCTTTTCCCAATAGAGTTGTCCAAATGACAATGGGTTCCCCCCCCCACTGCTTGCTGCAATGGCTGGAGCCCCATGGAAGGTGGTGTGATACCAACTTTGCCATGCTGCCCACAGCTTCCACTGAACTTCCAACCCAGATTGGGCTGTAAAGCTCTAAAGCAGCACTTTTTAGTGCACCCAAAAACAAATTGGGAACCAATGGGATAAAACTGAATGTCAACGTGACAAGGCTAAAAAATACTTTCAAGCCTGTAATATCTGAAGATGGTCATTATTGTACTCTCTGATCTGCCTTGCATTATATGTTTGTCTCCAATTCCTTAGAAGTTGAATGACAAGTTCAGCTGGCCGCACTCCCTTTTTCAATCTATGCATTCTCAGGTGGAAAGGCAGCAAAAATGAAGGATGCAGTGTGTCGGGCACAGAATGATCTGGGACAGAGGAGATGTTTTGTGACAAAAGAAAGAAAAATATTTATTATATAAACAAGACAAAAGATGATGACAAATGTCCTGTGTTGATGATGCTCAGATCCTAGGTGCAAAGATAGCTCTCTATACCTCCCTTTAAATTCAAAGCATGTGAACATACTTTGGTTTCTCTTTTTAAAGTATGTGTCACTATACAATGTATTAATGAATCAAATGCTGGTATGCTGTAGTCACACTTCTCCACTGGCTACCATTAAGGCTGATTACCCATGGCTGGCTCTGCCCTGATCTTGCCCCACTCTGGTGCAAAAGTCATGCCAGAAGTGCTCTTGCTTCTCATGGGAAAAGTGAGAAGCATAGGCAGGGCAAGAGAAAGTACATTGGGACAAGATTTTTTTGTCCCAACATGCTTTCACTCCTGGAGTGTGCCAGGGAAGTAGTGTGTCAGGACAAGATTTCTTGTCCCAACGTGCTCCAGCTGCCTGCGTTTGGCAGTTGCCCAGTGGGTCATCAGCCTAAGTCAATAATGCCTACCTTTACCTCCCCATCTCCTTTTTTTGGGGAGAACTGTCATTTTCCTGAGATAGGTGGAATTTGAACCACTTCTATCTCAGGGCGCTTGTTTTTCCATCAACAGCAGCAGAAGTATGAGACAAAAGCAGAAGTGGAATGGAAATACCTTCCCCAAAACCTCCACACAGCAGCAGGAGGTCCATCTTTCCTTGCTGGTTTGCCTGTTTTCTTGGTACAGCATACTCCAGTCTAAGGAGAGTGTCCATAGGACATTTCATTCCTCAATACAGGGAGAGGGAAGGAGAGCCAACAATGATGTCAGCTGGAAAGTAGGAATCAGTAGTGATGTCATTTGGAAAGTCACCAGCTCTGGCACTCAGGATGACATGATGCCTGATGATATGTTTCCTGGTGTCTGCTTGGTTCTTGAGTGTTGATGTTAAAATACAAAGGTTGTACAGTGATGTATAAAAACTAGGCAGCCTTGTGCCACTCCAAACCAGCTCACAAAGCATTGAGTTTATTATAGCTGGGCATCATCAACTTGGCAAAAGATACAGTTTCTTATGTCTCTGGATTTAGAAAATCTCTGTGCAGTATTCCACTCCCCAAAGCAAATAGCAGCCTCTCCCCAAAGCAGCCTCTCCCCAAAGCAAATAGCCAATCTCAGATTTCTTCTGTCATAAGTGAAGAAATGCTTTAGACAAGTGCAAGAAGCATTGCCTTTGCATCTTCAGAGAGTGCCCATTCAGAAGCAGCTGCTTCCATCACAGCAGATGTTTGCTTTGTAGCCTCCCAACATTTTGTGTTTGACTCCACCCTACAGAAGCCATTTTATAACAGTACCCTACCCACTAACCATTTTCAAAATTCTAAAAATGCTTAACAAGTTTGGGGAACCTATCAGAAAATTAGACACTGATTTGATACAGTCATGCATTATTTAAAAAGAACATGTGAAATGCTATCAGTTTCTATTCAATGTATACCTTGCCTTATACTCTATTGTTATTTTGAAACTGCTTCTCAGCAAAAACAGTAAGGACATTTGTCTGCCAGTGAAGGTCTTTAGGATCAGTACTACCTTTCCATAGAAAATAATACTATATTTTGTTTGAAAACTCCTATTATTTCTTACAGATAGGAATTTGAAAGATACAAGTTGTGGCTCATGAGCAAGCACTGTATACAAATAAAATCAATGCCCGATTATTTTCCAAGCCACACTTCTCTACCTGAGAAGAATTTAGTTTCAACCTAATCTCAGATAACCCTGAGAAAAATTTGTCTAACTCCAGTGTATCTCTGTTGAAAAAAATGGGAAGCATTGTGGCTAGCTATGTGTAACACCTGACATTTATTTATTTTTATAGTCTTCTGCTTTCCCTCTCCATACTCTTGAAACTCATGGATAGTCCTCTTAGATAATATTATTTTTACTAAGTAATGTTTGCGCAAGCAGTGTTCTTATTTTCTCCCTGAAAGAGCAACTGCATAGGTATGTGAACTTTTTAGCAGTAGCTCAGTTCATGTGTGCTGACTAGTTGCACAAGTTACAGATACAGATATAATTGAAAATAATAGGAGATTAATATACATCTACACTCAAATGTACATTCCAATAAGCATGCCAATGGGCATTTCCATAACTACAACCTGTTTTTTTCTGCTTTTCAGAACTTACCCAAGAATGTGTGCAACCAACTGCCAATTATTTCAGTTTCCCAGTTAAAAAGCAAATTGGGTAGAATTGGACAGAAAGCATGTTTGGGGTAACTGTCCATGCCAATAGAACAACAATGTCTGCAGAAAAATTCAACCTGGTTGTTATGTCCGTGAAATGCCACCAACACCAGCATTTTATGCAAAAGTAACCTTAAAATAAACTGTATTTTGTTGTTCAGAGTTTTGGACTTTTACACTAAACTGAAATAATTTTTATGTTTATGTTGATATTCTTCCCAACAGTGAAGAGAAGTTGAGTTGGTGGATTCAAAAATCACAAAAATATAATGTTCTAAATATAAAATGAAAACTTCTTGATTAATAATAACATGATTGTATGTCTGGCCATGCTGGCAGGGGCTGATGGGATTTGTAGTCCATGAATATCTGGAGAGCCGCAAGTGAAGAAGTACCACATGCCATCAGTCTGGTAAGTATGTTATCAAATTATTAATTCACCAGATATACACAAAAGTTTTGATAGTAATTAGTTAGATGAGATGCTTTGTAAACAGAAGATAAGTTGTTTAGTAACCTTTTCTCCTGTAACCTCTATGAATTAATTATTCAAGCAAAATAAGTATTCTGGAATTCATATAATTGGTTTTGTTGTTAAAGTACTAGTATTAATCTATAAAAATAATCCTGAAAATTTTCTCTAACTATGTTAATGGATTAAACAACCCAAAAAAAGGAAAATAGTATTTGAGTACCTACGTAAACAAAATAATGATATGATATGTATGCAAGAAACCCATGCAAAAAGAGGACAAGAAAGCATGTTAGAGAGACATAACGTAGGAATTGGATTTCATAATTGCCATAGGGGGGAAAAAAGAGAGAAGCGTATCTCTATATGTTAGAAGCACTTTATCACCCAAAGAAATATTTAAAGATAAAGAAGCCAGAATACTAGGGGTAGAAATCATCTGGGAAGGTTTGAATTTATTGATTGTGGGTGTATATGCCCCAAAGAGGAGGAAAGTAGAATTCTACTAAGAATTGACAGACCTATTATTAAACCAAACACATAACAACATTATACTAATAGAAGATTTTAATGGTGTTATAAACTCTGAACTAAATAAATCAATTCAAACAAAAAATAACAATAAAAGGGGGGGACCTAAAGACATTCTCTTCCCAAAAACATTTACAAATTGTATGGAAATGTTATCACTAAAGGATATCTGGAGGGGAAAAATGGTAATTCTAAAGAATTCACATTCTTCTTAAATAGACATAATTCATTGTCCAGACTGGACATGACATGGGCTAATGAAGGAAAAACTTAAAAAGTGGAAATTGGCCCCAGAATATTGTCGGATCATTGTCTGATAATCTGAGAAATAGTACACAACAATAATAGACGTCCATGGAAATTAAAAGACTGGATCCTAGAAAAAGAAGTAGTAGTAAAGGAAACCAGACCTGAACTAAATAATTATTTTGAAATCAATAATATCTCAATCCAAGATAATAATGTAATATGAGATGCCGGCAAGGCTTCTATGAGGGGGGTGCTTCTCCAGAAGGAATGCAATGTTAAAAAGAAGGACAAGAAGGACAACGAAAAGGTGTCTAAGGACTTAATGAAGAAAGAATTACAAAATAAATGGTGGAGAGAAATTGTTAACAATCTGAAATTCATAAAACAAAAGCACTTCACTCAAGCTAACAAACCAGGTAAATGGTTAACCACTCAAATAGAGAGAGGGAAATAAGATATATTAATAAACTGAAGGTCAAAAATGAAATAATCATGGATCCAGGAAAAATCCAAAGGGAACTGACAAGTGATATCTCTCAGATATATAAATAGAAATACCCAAAAATGGTATAGAGCAGGGGTAGGGAACCTGCGGCTCTCCAGATGTTCAGGAACTACAATTCCCATCAGCCCCTACCAGCATGGCCAATTGGCCATGCGTGAAACTGATGGGAATTACAGTTCCTGGTATCTGGAAAACACAGGTTCTATGAAGAATACTTAAATGCCAAAAAATACTTTAAAAATGGCAAAAACACTTTAAAAATTTAAGCCTCTTGGCTAAACAAGAAGATATACTTAATGTTCCAATCTCCTTAAAGGAAATCAAGCTAACAATTAAAGATGGCCAATTTCACACCAATCTTTAAGAAAGGATCTAGGGGGGACCCAGGAAATTACAGGCCAGTCAGTTTGACATCTGTTCCTGGTAAATTAGTAGAATCTATCATTAAAGATAAAATTATAAAACATGTAGAAAAGCAAGACCTGCTGAAGAAGAGTCAGCATTGTCTTTTGCAGAGGCAAGTCCTGTCTTACAAACTTACTAGAGTTCTTTGAGGGTGTAAACAGGCATGTGGATAAGGGAGAACCAGTGGACATTGTCTACTTGGATTTCCAAAAGGCTTTTGACAAAGTTCCTCACCAGAGACTATTGAGAAAACTCAGCAATGAAGGAATAAGAGGGGAAGTTCTCCTATGTTTTTAAAACTGGTTGAGGAACAGGAACCAAAGGGTGGGTGTAAATGGGAAGTTCTCACAATGGAGAGATGTAGGGAGTGGTGGGGTATTAATGTCCCACCTGGAGGTAGGCAACCCTACACCTGGCAGCAATCTCTGAGTGAGTTAATACAACCCAGCTTGCATGACTCAATTTGGCCTGGCTGCTAGCTACTATTCAATAGCACCTACCTTATTAAAGCCAGCATGCTGTAGTGTAGTGGATCGAGTATCAGGGTAGAATCTGGTAGACCCAGGTTCAAATTTCCATTTTACTGTGGAAGCTCACTAGTTGATTTTGGACCAGTCACATACTTGCAGCCTAACCTATGTCACAGAGTTGCCATGCTGATAAAAATGGGGGGAGGAGAATAATATCTGTTGGTTTGGTCCCTACTATGAAGAAAAGTGAGTAAAAATGAAGTAAATGAAGATGGGTGGCAAATAGAAAAGCTGGTTGTTGAATGGCTGAGGAGGAGAGGAAGGCAGAAAAAGAGGAAGAGGAAATAGTGTGGGGAAGGGGATAGATGGGAAAGGGAGGTGTCATTTCACAAGTCTTTGAGGACCTGTCTTACCATAAACGTGAGCCTGGATTTACAAAAGTACAGGGAAAACTTAAGGCACATGAGCATTTACATATAGGTTGCCTTTTGTCTGGAAAAAGGTTACAACTGTGGGTTAGGAAATCCCTGGTGATTGAACAGGGGCAGCCAGGAGAGAATGAGATTTGTGAGAGAGGGACATCAAACAATTATAATGCACAGACTCCACCCTCCAATGCAGACATTTCCAATTAGGGTTGCCAACCTTTAGGCTGGGACTGGAGATCACTCAATTATAACTTTTTTCCAGATGACAGAGATCAGTTCTCCTCGGGAAAATGGCTATTTTTAAGGGTGAGCTGTATGGCATTACACCCTTATGAGGCTGCTTCCTTGCCCAAACCTTGCTTCCCATTGTTCCATCCCCAAATCTCCAGGGTTTTCCTAACATAGAGCAGGCAAACATAACAAGGAAGCAGGAGAAGAGGAGATGCTATGGAAGCTTTCAGGAAAGGGGAAGTGAAGGAACTGAGATGTCTTCCACAAGTCCTTGCATGTCCCCACATGTTTATCTAACATTAGTTACCAATATTGCTTCCCAAACCTTTGAACATTCTGTAACGGTGTAAGCAGAATCTATGTACAATGCAGCATGAGGAAAGGTATTAATTTAGACCTCAAGTGAAATATCACATTTTAATATTCTCTGGCTGTGGAAAATAGTTCAGCAAAGATATGCTGGATTTTAATCTCTTTTAAAGCAATTTTATTTGTGTGAGGGTTTTTTAATACAGAGGAATAATTAACAATGACACCTCCCACCTGAAATCTAAAGTGATACAATCCACACTGCCGTACTAGAATTCTCATTCTCCCTCTAGATGTTGAAATCATGAGGAGGAAAAGGCAAGTGTGAAGTCCTTTTCTTCACATAATGGGGGATTTTTAAGGCCATCCAGAGAAAAGCAGTGTGCATGCGTGTGTGGGGGAGGGTGACTAACATTTATCTTAAAATACTTAGGCTGGAATAGCATATTATAGAATTGCACTGTAAATATTGGAATCTGCTTCACATAGTTGATTCTTTCTCATTCTTAGCTATTTCAACAGCTAATTAGTAGCCCACTATTAATTGCCCGCTAGACAAAGCCAAAAGGCCAGCTGGTTCCTCTTTACAGTTTGTTCTCATCCTGGGTTTATGGATGAATTTGAATTAAGGTGGGAATAAGTGTTTTACAGCAGCAATTAGTTTATTCCTGGGGCAAAACACAAATAGAAGTGGGTTTGTATATACAGCAAGAACCTTGTTTTCCATTCCATTGTGACTAAGAGAATGACAGTGAGCTGGCTGAGGTCCATGAACATCTAAAATGCCTGCTGGAGACTGTCAGGTTATGGGGGATTTTAGCTTCATGGCTTGAGGTTTATGTGTTGGATAGCAAAAGGAATAATTTATTAACAGAGTGCTAAATAGCATATTCACTGATGTTTGTTTAAATCGTCAGTAGCTGGCAATTAGAAATTCAAGCTGCTAAGAACTACAATCTTTTGTTTCTGGTATTACCGTTCCTTCTGATCTATCAAGAACACAGGTTATTTACTCAGAATTAACAACACATGATACTTACATGATATGTTGTGTTTTTTTTGGTATTATTTTCTCCAGAAGAACAAACCAAACAGTAGGCATCAAAAATGTATTTAGGTGAAAGTTTAAGTGGATATGGAAATGTTAAAGAACAGCATGGAATATTGGAGTCAAAAGCTAGAAAACAAATACAGGCATTTAGAAAAAAATCTAAACAAATAAGAAAATGTCACTCTGCTGAATATAATGATTATTCTTCATGGTAAACAATATATTTAAAGATCTGTTATTTTAATGTTAGCAGGACTTATAGAAATGGACCTTATATTTTTGGTTTTGGTTTTATTCTTTGGTATCCCATACATTTGTGTATCTACAGAAGAAAATGTTATCTGTTGACAAAAACATGCATGTAACTTGCAATTCAGATCACTTCATTGGAAAGGTACACCAATAATTGCTTGGGAGAAATCTAAGGAAGAGTGGGAAAAGAAAAATCCAGTCAAATTTGATTTGACGGGGCGGGAGGGGGAAGGGGGTCGCCCAAGAGACAGCTCTGTATTTAATTTCAAAGTATGAAAAAGTCAAACTGATATCATTATAATTTCTGTATTGCGTGCAGATGGTGTAGACCCTTCCCCGGCAAATAACACAAATCAGAGTTTGGAAATGGATTGGGCCGCAGCCCAATTTATTAACTGGTAAAAACATCAAACACTTAAGAAGCTGGGCAGACAAATGGGTTTCAACATCATGCTGTCCCCAATCTCCATTGGGGCATTGTGCAGGAAGCCGGGAGCCACCGGGGTGGATACCCCTTGGCTTCACCCCTTCCTGCTGGGGTGGTGGGCACCAGCTAAGCCTACCGGCTTGCTTACCGGCCTGCCCCACCCCCTGGCCCTTTGCTAAGGGCACAACCATGGAGAAGACCAGACGCCCGGCTCAGCTTCTCCCCCTAGATGTTGCGATTCCTGTTGCCAACCCGCCGGGCTGTGACAAAGTACAGTTATGCAATAAACATTACAACAAGTCAGCTATTAACCATAGAAACTAGGGAGGGTGGGTGGGTCACGTCACTCTTGAGCCTCGGCAAGCCAAGGAGGCCGAGGCTTGGGGCGTGGCGTTTTTATGCGTCCTGCTGCTCCTGCCTTTTTTAGCTCGGGCCAATCATTGCAGCTCCCTGCAATTGCACCCTTTGAGCTGAAAGTCCCCTTCCTCCTTGCCTCTGGTTGCTCACCTCTGCCGCAATGGCTGCCACCAGTGAATCAATGGCTGCTATTTTCAGTGATCTAGAATGTTCTGCCTTTGAGTGTCTGGTAGCTCGGTTCAGCCGACTAACAATAAATATTTCTGTTATGGCCTGCTGGTCATCATGGCTTTTATGCGACAAATCCTGATGTACCAGTCTGAATTGAATATCTCACCCCTCTATTTAGGCTCAGATAAATTAATATTTGCATAGCTCTGCAATTGTCAGTTTCATCCTCCCTTAGTAGTATTTTATGTTATAGTTTTATTCAGCATTGGACACACACAATTCTAAAGGTGCACACAAACCAATTTTGCCCAAGGAGCATCCATAGCCTGGTAGACATAGTGGAAGCCATCAAGTCCATTAATTTTTGAATAGTGATGGAAGTGGTGACCTTCATCACCTCTGGAAGTGGTGGACTTGGAATTTTTAGACTATGAACTGAATGGCTCTTGCCCTTTTGACTGGAAGAATTTCTCTGCCTACTGTCAAGTTTAGCACTGTTCCTATGAACTCAATTTGGCAAATGGCACCAACCTGGATTTTATTTTTATTTATTTATTAATTCGGCTTTTATACCGCCCGATCCCCGAAGGGCTCCCCGAAGGGCAATATTTTGCAGTATTGACTACCAGCCCTAGGGCTTGGGATGTGTGCAGTGGTTTAGCCAACTGTTCTGGCAGCTCAGCAGCTGCTCATGCTACAAACAGCCAATCATCCAGGTATGAAAATATGGTGCAGCCCAGCAGGGAGAGATGTTCCACTAAAATGGCCATCACCGGGTGCTGATCAAAGGTCAAAGAGCAGGACACAGAATTCATAGATGTCATCCCCACCTAAAATATTTGCAGTTATTCTCATGGATGGACTCATGGAAATACATGTCCTTCAAGTCTATGACTGCAAACCAGGTTCCCTTGTCTAGGAGGGGCATTATATCTGACATTGATAACTTCCAAAATTTCTTGGGGGTAATAAACTTATTTCAAATCCAGGATGGGGTGCTGACCCAAGTCTTTTTTTACTTATCAGGAAGCAACAGAAGTAGAGCCCCTCTCCTCAGGGTTACTGTGCACCTGCCCAATGACAGCTTTAGCCAGTAACTCTGTGACATCAGCTGGCAGCGCTGCAGAGGCAGGAGAGACTGGGTGAACAAAGGATGCAGAGAGAGAAATTCCAGACAATATCAATCTTTAATGATTGACAGTGCCCAACTGTTATTGCAACATAACAACTAGTTCTCAGAAAAATTGCATGAACTGCAGTACACGAACAGTATGAGGCAATACCATGCTTAGTCATGCAGCAGGTTTCTTTTCCCTGGTTTAAAAGTTCTGGGGACCCATTTCCCTTTCCCACCCTGCCCCTAGGCTGGTACTTTGGCTTTTGGACCCCCCCCCCCCATCCCCGCATGGTGTCCCTCTTGGAGGTAACCATAACTGTGGTAGTCTCTGTACTTGTACTGCAGAGTAATGAGATTTCAAGCCATACCTTGTGTGTGAGGAAGAAAGTATCTTAGTGACTGGTCTGTGAGATCTCCAAGGACTTGGCGGTTTGCCTGTCTTTCCACAAACCATGCAGCACATTGTTAAGTCAACAAACAGACTCTGAAATATTGATCAGTAGCATTTATTGAGCAGGCATTGAAGTACCACACAAGCAAAGCCAGTTCTGCCGAAGCTGGCATTCATAGCCCCCTGTATCCCCAAAGCAAGCCTCCCTCCCAGTTTCCCAAGAATTTGTGAAAAACAGTCTTTGGAGCTAAAGCACCCCAAGGTTGCAAGCATGTGGCGATAGAAATCCTCCCAGTTCCCTCCCCACAAGATAATGAAAGCAACATTGTTCCCATGGGACGGGAGGACCAGGGGAAGCCTAGTTGTCTACAAGCATGTGAAGCCATAAAGCAAAGATCAAGGGAAGAGTGCGCAGATGGCAGTGGTTACATATAGCAGGCTGGTTACATATATCTCAATAGCAGCAGCAATTTGTTATTTTAGGGAAGCACATGGTTCCAGGAATGCTTTTCAATAAACTAAATAGCATCCCCCTGACACACATCATCTGTGCTGTGGTGGAAGAGATATTTTTTGTCAAAGGGAGGATTTTCCACCTGGGACCTGATGTCCTGGAGAAGGGCTGAAGAGCAAACCATGAGTGGTGGCACATCATGATGATAAAGACAATGTTTCTAGTGTATCCATCTGTGTCATGTTTCACTGACATCATTCCAGCTGGTCCACTTGGAGGCCAGCTAAGATAGATCCCAGCTGTTTCCATAAGTAATACTGATAACACTCCGCATGGCCTGGTAACAAGCTACTCAAAGAACCATGACCCCCACCGAGTAGATATGCCTCTCTAAGGAGTCCCATTTTCTACTCTCCTGATTCAGGGGGGTGACTACTGAGCCTGCTTTGGACTTTACAGGGATGACCTTCATCACCAGAAAATTAGGGATTGGGATGATGATAGAAATAATCAGAATCTGGTCCTTATACAGAATCTGGCACCTTATACAGATTCCTGATCTTGTGAGCAGAAGCTGACCCAGAGGCTGGCTTTTCCCAGATATTAATGGCAATCGGAATAATTCCTTCCACTGGTGGGAGGAGAACATGGGATGCATTACCTACTTTTAAAATATCTAGGACTGGGTCCATGTCCCAGGGGCCTTAAGTGCACTTATTCAACACAGAGGGCCTTGGCCATTCATACAAGCTAAGCAACGTAGTTTATTTATTTATTTATTTATTATATTTGTATACCGCCCTCCCCGAAGGCTCAGGGCGGTTTCCAACAACATAAAAATTTAAAACATCATAAATATAAGTTAATTAAAATACATAAAATATTAAACTAGAGATGGCTTCAACTATTCTATTCTATTCCCCCTTTTATGAACCCACGGGAGGCCAGATGTTTACTTATTGTGCTAGGTTGATATCATCCCTGGCTGTGACCCAAGCGCATACTAAGGCGGAACAAAGGTCCACGTTTTACAAGGCCCTCACCTTGGAGCACATTGTGAATCCACTTGCGGGGGCCCCTGATCTTACCTGGAAGCCTGTTCCACCAGGTAGGGGCCAGAGTCGTAAAAGCCCTGGCCCTTGTAGAGGCCAGCCGGATCGCCTTGGGGCCAGGGATCACCAGTAGGTCCGCCTCCGATGAACGGAGGGGCCTAGAAGGGCGATATAGGGAGAGACGGTCCCTTAGATATGCAGTTCATGTGCACCTTCATAGAATCATAGAATCATAGAGTTGGATGAGACCACAAGGGCCATCAAGTCCAACATCCTGCAATGCAGGAACACACAATCAAAGCACTCACGACATATGATCATCCAGCCTCTGTTTGAAAACCTCCAAAGAAGGAGACTCAACCACTCTCTGAGGCAGTGATTTCCACTGTTGAACAGCCCTGGCAGTCAGAAAGTTCTTCCTAATGTTTAGGTGGAATCTCTTTTCCTGCATCTTGAATCCATCACTCCGTGTCCTAGTCTCTGAGGCAGCAGAAAACAAGCTTTCTCCCTCTTTGACATGGCATCCCTTCAAATATTAAAACATAGCTACCATGTCCCCCTTTAACTTTTGCTTCTCCAGGCTAAACATCCCCAGCTCCCTAAGTCTCTCTTCATAGGGCATGGGTTCCAGAGCAGCAGTGGTGTAGGAGGTTAAGAGCTCGTGTATCTAATCTGGAGGAACCGGGTTTGATTTCCTGCTCTGCCGCTTGAGCTGTGGAGGCTTACCTGGGGAATTCAGATTAGCCTGTACACTCCCACACATGCCAGCTGGGTGACCTTGGGCTAGTCACAGCTTCTTGGAGCTCTCTCAGCCCCACCTACCTAACAGGGTGTTTGTTGTGAGGGGGAAGGGCAAGGAGATTGTAAACCCCTTTGAGTCTCCTACAGGAGAGAAAGGGGGGATATAAATCCAAACTCTTCTCTTCTTCTTTTACCATTTTGGTTGCCCTCCTGTGGACACGTTCCAGCTTTTCAATATCTTAGAGGAGGCTGCATACTGTTTGGGGTCCCATCGTGAGCTGGTCTGTGATGAATCAGCATCTGAGTCTGAATCCTCCCCGGAGTCACGTTCAGTGTTAGTGTCCTAGAGGATGACCTGGGGGTAGCTCTGGTTGCATGATAAGCTTTGGCCTCCTGAACAGCCTCACACACATAATGTTGCTGGAGGGATTTTTCCATTGGCCAAGCCAGCTGAACCCCAGCGTGTAGTAGGGTATACTGCTAGAAGGTCTGTTGCTGTGACTGAAGGTCCTTCTCCCACAAAGGTGGCTAGAAGTATGAAAAGGCTGTCCAGCCCATCTGGTTCTCTTCTGAGGAGGAGGAGTGGATGCCACCCAGTGTTGGTGATAGGGTTTTGCATTGGTCACCCATGTTGGGGAAGAAGCAGTTGCGTGCTTTTCCTGTGGATGAACATCTAGCTCACTTCCCTGGGAAGCATCCTCTCTCAACCCTTGCCTGTTGATTCCACTCTGGAAAGGGCAAGTGAAGGAGTACTGGAGGGGTGGTTCTTTTTGGAGAGTGTTGCACTACCCTTTTCACTCTGCTTTATTGGAAAACGGATTCAAAGAGGTTTTTATGCAATATGTATTGGCAGATGACAACAGCCGTGTGTGTGTGTGTCTACAGCAGTGTGTCCAGACCAAAGACAGGCCAGGCAAGCAGAAAGGTCTGTCAGCAAGGTCAAGCCTCTGAAAGGGTTAATCAAGTCAGCAGGAAATCTGGAAGCCTCATGGACATGTCCGTGAACACCACACCCTGCCAAAGACGATGCAGCACAAAGGATCGAGGATAAACCCTGCCACAGCTCTGCATTTCCTTTTCTGTAAATCTACCACCTTCTTTGAGACAACTGTTCTTTCCTTGAACCCCCACGCCTCAGCCAAATCTGCATACCACACCTGGACAGAGACTCTTAAAAAAAAACTCTGCCCAAGCCATTAAGGCTACCCCTTATTTAATCATAGACAATTGGTTCTAATGTCCCGGTACTAAGAAATTAATAGATAAACTGTTAATCAGTTTAACGCAGCTATTCCAGCATGGAAATCCAGGAAATTGAGGAAGGAAACTTCCTGCTCTCACCCTAGGCCTAGACTATGTTCTGGGGTATAAAAGTACAGTTCATCCCAAGCTCAGGACTCCTTTTTACTAGTCTGAACCTCCATTGCATCCAGATAGTTTTGAGCCACAATATATCGTCCTTCTTTTGGATTCACATGCTGGCCATCTGAATCCTTGCCTCCTTCGGGAACCCCTCATCTGGACCTAGGTAACGTATAAGTCCCCGCTACTCACCTCCTAATCTTTCATCCAAACCTATTTCCCCCCTCTGCTTATATCTCTTAGGAACTGCTGTGTAAGCCTCTTTATGTCTTGCTGTATGAATGTTTCTACCAAACCTATAAGAACCATTAATTTTACTTTGGTTTCCTTGTATTCTCTGTAGAACGTTTCAGGGCCATTTTCTTGTAGAGTTATTGTTAAAGATCCCCTCGCTAGCCTACCTCTCGCTGCCAAGCTGAGTCATTCCCCACCACTATTTTGGAATGTTCTTACTGTTGAGCTAGCGTAACAAGATGCCCTCCAGGAGAAGGTAACAATATCTGTGAAGGAAGGAGTCTACCCTGTGGCCTTTGGTGGGGGTGTGGGCCAGCAAGCAAAACAGAAGTGTGTTCTTCCATTGCCAGTATCACATGCTTGTTTGTCTCTCTCCTGGCCTTCTTGGAAGGCCTGAGTCTTGGATAGTAGAGGAGCTGGAACACTCATTGTCTCTGGGTTCTGCTGCCTGCCCTTCCTGTGACTACAAGGTCACCTTGCAGAAGGCCACATTAAGCTGGGCCACTCTCTGCTTGCACATCTTGTTATTGAAATGGGAGCATGCCTTATGTGAGGAGATTTTGTGACTTTTTCCCAGGCAGGTCACACACTCTGCATGGCCATCGTTGGCCACCAAGGCTGTGTTACACGTCTGGTATTTCTTTGCAGAAACCATTTTCTCCATGCATGAGGTGGTGCATGATTTAATCTGTCTTTATACTCTTGAGTGAAAAGAAAATGAAAAATAAACTATGCTATTATCACTCAATTGAAAGAAAAACTGCAAAAATCTAGACTCACAAAGCAGTTCCTAAGACTATCAAAGTGGGTCTTGACCTTCAGTCTGCTTCCAAGAAATAAGAAATACTTCCACTCCTCACAGTGGTAAAAAAATATCTGGAGGGAAGAGTGCATCTCTCCTCCCCAGCCATGTGACCTGCGCAGGGACTGGGCTAGTCCAGGCTGTAATCCAATAAGTGATCTGAAACTCTTAAAATGCTACCAAAAAAAGCTCTCATGTGGTACCGCACAGACACCACACCATTGGGCAAAGTGGGCAGTTGCCCAGGGCGCCCCCTTGTGTGTGTGTTTTGGTATTTTAGTGGGTTTTCTGTTTTTGGCCTGCAGGGAGCGCAGTTTGTAGGCTAGCAGCACCAAAATTTCAAGGATGTTTAGGGACACTGTTCCTGATGCTATCACCCAGGTTTAATGAGGTTTGGTTCAGGGAGTTCAAAGTTATGGACTCCCAAAGGGGGTGCCCCATTCCACATTGTTTCCAATGGGAGCTAATAGAAGATGGGGGCTACACATTTGAGGGTGCATAACTTTAGACCCCTTGAACCAAACTTCACCAAACCTGGGTAGTATCATCAAGAGAGTCTCTTATTGATATAACCTAGGTTTTGTGAAGTTTGGCCCAGGGGGTCCAAAGCTATGGACTGTCAAAGGGTTCTAATGTCAATGGGACTGTCAATGGGAGCCAATAGAAGATGGGGGCTACACATTTGAGGGTCCATAACTTTGGACCCCCTGAACAAAACTTCACCAAACTTGGGTGGTATCATTAGGAGAGTCTCCTAAAGATACCCTGAAAGTTTTGTGCTTCTAGCTTAACAATTGCACCCCTGACAGCAGGCACCCTCCAAATTTTCCACAGATTTTCCTTCTAGCGGCATGGATTTAAAGGGGAGGAATCTAGGAGGTCCCCAATTTAAACATTAGAAAGT
This sequence comes from Sphaerodactylus townsendi, assembly GCF_021028975.2. Classification (NCBI taxonomy): domain Eukaryota; kingdom Metazoa; phylum Chordata; class Lepidosauria; order Squamata; family Sphaerodactylidae; genus Sphaerodactylus; species Sphaerodactylus townsendi. The sequence continues at coordinate 66,976,864 of NC_059431.1, forward strand.
GATGCTGTTTCAGGGTGGGGGGAGAATCAACCCCAAAATAGCATCACTTTCAATGTTGTTTAACCTCGGAACCCCAGATTCTCCCTTTAAGGTGGATTTAAAAGGAAAATCTGGGCTCCCTAGTTGAAACACCATTGAAAATGATGCTGTTTGGGGGTGGATTCCAGCGTCACTTGTTTAAACTAGCATTTTGAAAATGTTGCCAAAAATTATTTTTGCTGTGTGGCATGGCCTATTGCTGTGTTCAGATTTGTGAGTTGGGGCATGTTCTATAATGTGATGGTGACTTTGAAATGACCCGGTGTAAAAAATCATTGCTTGGTCACGGTGGGGGAGGGCGGCTGCCCATGGGGGAGGTGCCAAACTCCAGTTTGCTTAGATACGCTACTGGGTGTAGCTACAAGGGGGCCAGGGGGGTGCGCATTGCACCGAGCACGTGCCTAGGGGGGCATCAAACTCAGGTTTTGACCAGAGCTCCAGTTTGCCTAGTTACGCCACTGGGCCACACAGATTAATTATGAGTGTGCCAATTTCTTATCTGCTGTGATTGTACAGGACAGGGCAAAATATAGGTGATGTGCTAATCAATCATTTCAGTAAGCAGCCCAGGCTGCTAAAGGGGAGCTCACCTGAGAGCATAATAGAAGTTCCTCACCAGCCATTTATCAACCCATCAGAAAAAAAAAACTTGAAAAAAGGCTGTGACAGAACTTTTCTACCAACTGAATGGATCCACACAGCTTTTTATGTTTGGGAAAACCAGATTTATTTTAAATTATAAACCTTTTCCTCAGTTACAAGATTTTCTTTGGGTAGCAAGTGTAAAGGGATTGGGTTAGCTGACATGAGATGAATTTTATGTCTGGCAAGCACAGCAGAAAAATCAGTAAGGCAGGAATTACAAAGGTTTACTTATTTACTGGTTGGTTTTGAAGAACAAATCAGCAGCACAGGTCTTCATATACATTTAAGCTAATAATGGCTTCAGTATGTGGTTTGAGTTATTTTTAATGTTATCAGGTACAAACAGGTTTCCATTGATGAACCACTTAACTGAAACTTTTCATACAAACAGGATTCCACCAACCTTCACTTTCCCAAGAGTCAGGCTAAATGGTACAAGGTCTACCAGGTATAGACCTAATGATGGGGTATTCTGTTCTCTCCAAGAGGTAGAGTTAAACCAGGCAACACTACCCTTCTAACTGTCTGCTCTGAGGCATACAGGGTTGCCAACCTCCAGATGACCTAGAGATCTTCTACTATTACAATTGGTCTCTAGACAATAAAGATTAGTTCTGAAGAATGGCTTCAGAACTGGCTGAAGAAAATGGCTGCTTTGGAGAGTAGACTCTGTAGCATTATATCCAGATGAGGCGTTTTCTTCCCAAAACTTCACCCTCATCAGGCTTCAACTTCTCAAGCCTTCCGGCTTGCCTCTATAGCTTTCTGACTTGGTTGAATTGGTCTCTCTGACTCTTACAGCTGCATATGTTTGTGTTCATTGAGTATTCTAAACTGAGTTGCAAATACTTCAGAAGAAAAAAGAATAAGGTGTTACACAGAACAGTTTATTTAACCTTTTAACTCCCAACATATTGCACTATAATTTCCAAGATGGGAGTCAGACAAAATTTTTGTTTCAGATCCCCTGATGAATCTTATCACAAAATACATTGGGACTTTAAAGGTCAAATAAACTACTCTCCCTTGCACCTGGTTTTTTTTTTACTCCTACCTACTGGTGTGAAATTATTTTCTTCCTGATTGCAAATACTTGGCACATTTTCACATAACCATTTTCAGATTGCAGTTGATATGTAAATCAACTGAATTGCACTGGGAATTGAAGTTTAATCTACTAAAATAATGTTATGAACCAACATGATAAATGCTGCCGACTGATGAATGCCACTGAATGCACTGATGCAAACAACAACAAAACACATAAAAATCTCAAAACAAAACAGATATACTGGAAATCACTAATTTTAAATTAAGCATGATCTGACTAAAATGGATTGATACATACATAATCCCTACATGCAGAATGTAACCATTGTCCATGACCTCAAACCAACTGCACCTCTGGTCAGTGCACAAGTCTCTTGGATATCTTCCTTGACCTCATAGGATGTCAGGGTAATTCCACCATGCTGCTACCTTCCCCCTCAGCATCCTTACACTCCAGACTCAAGGAGCTTCTCACCTTGCTCTCTTAGAGTGTCAGGTGGTGGTGGGGCTGTCTCTATTACATGATTTACTGAGGCTCTAGACCAGGGGTAGGGAACCTGCGGCTCTCCAGATGTTCAGGAACTACAATTCCCATCAGCCCCTACCAGCATGGCCAATTGGCCATGCTGACAGAGGCTGATGGGAATTGTAGTTCCTGAACATCTGGAGAGCCGCAGGTTCCCTACCCCTGCTCTAGACCTTGGAGCTCTCTCTAGGGCTGGTGCCTTGTCTTGAGACCTTTCCCCATCCACTTTGCCATCAAGCAGGTCTCCATCTTATTCTTAGGGGGTGTTGGCTCTTCTGCTTTCTTGGGTTCTTCTTGTTACAGACAGCCCATGATTGCCCTGCTGGAACTCCAAAACTGCCTTGGCAATGGTGATGGCTCTCCCGCTCAGCCCAATCTCTCATCTTTCCAACTGAATGTTGCAGCTGGAATCTGTCAGCATCTCTCACATCACTTTAGGCTCTCCCTTCTTCCCAGCCACTTTTAATAAAGCAGTCAGCTGAAGCAGGCCCCACACTTCTGTCAGTATCCTGGCACCCCTCTCAGCCTAGCTGTGTTTTCTTCCATGTTGTCAGAAATTCCACAATGCCACTCAGCCCCCATGAAGCCATCCTGGCAACCATACAGAATTAATTAATAATTTGAATTGATTTTATCAGTTAGTGTTTTTAGCAAGCTTTACTTACTATAGGTTGCTGAACTGGTAAAATGTTCTAAATAAATAAATAAATAAAGCCAGTAAATTGTGAATATGTGCCAGCAACAGTTATCTGACCATCTGCCATGCTGAATGTGAAAATGGAACTGGGGAAATGGAAAAGGTACTTAAAAGACTAATATTTAAAATTGTCAACAAAACCAGTGCTGTTATACCCTGTTTCCCCGAATATAAGACATCCCCGGAAAATAAGACGTAGTAGAGGTTTTGCTGAAGTGCGAAATATAAGGCATCCCCCAAAAGTAAGACATAGCAAAGTTTTTGTTTGGAAGCATGCCTGACGAACAGAATACAGAAATATAAAACATCCCCCGAAAATAAGACATAGCGCATCTTTGGGAGCAAAAATTAATATAAGACACTGTCTTATATTCGGGGAAACACGGTAGTTATTGTGGTGCTGGTAGAGGAGGAGGAGGAGGAGGAGGAGAATTGGAGTGGAATGGAGTCTCATAGCAGCTTACAATCACCCTCTCTCTTCCCTCCTCAATATGTTCCTTGTGAAATAAGTGTGGCTGAGAGAGCTCTGAGAAAATTGTGGATAACCCAAGGTCACCCAGTTCGCTTCATGTAGAGGAGATGAAAGCAAATTTGGTTCTCTAGTCTGCCAGTCTTAACCATTACACAACCCTGGTTGTCATGAGGTGCTCTATTTAAGAAAAGAAATCAACCATTTTGATCTTTTAACATGTTCTTGTGAAAATTGAAGTACCACTCATCTGACATTAAATAAAACTCACATTACTTAGATAGAACACTATGCTGAGTGCTCCAAAGACTTGACAAAGGGTCAGAAGTGAGAATAGGTGTTTATCATGATGTGTTCAGAAGTATAGATTTCTTCTCCTTCCTTTGTCTCCTCCATAATGGATCTCTTAACAGACAAATCATTCTTTTAGAAATTGATGAGGGATATTAGACCTTTTAGGTTTCAGTCATCCAGAAACACCCAGAACAAGTCTTTATTCTAAGCAGTTCAATGCATTTTTTGCATTGATTAATACAAGGTTAATTGAAAAGATAAAGCAAAAAGGATCTGAACTGGATTGTCAGCCCTTCAGATGTTTGTTTTCTTGTTCATGCTTAAGATCCATGATGAAACCCTATGCAAGACCATAACTCAAAATAGATATTTAGGGAGGAAGTCCTACTTTCTCAGAAATTTCAGTTCCTGTTGCAAACTCTGCATTGGGTAATTCTGGAAAGTTTGGAGGTAAAGCCCAGGGAGAGTGGCATTGGGGAAGGGAAGGGACCTCAGCATGGTATAATGCCATAAAGTCCACCCTTCAAAGGTGCCATTTTTTGACAGGATAATTGAGGTATGTAGTCTGGGGATCAGTAGTAATTCTGGGAGAGGTTCAAGCTCCACCTGGAAGTTGGTAGTGTTACTCCTTGCCTTCCCAGTCATACGACCCCAGTGTTGAATGACTTCCTAGCTACTGAGGCCGAACATTAAAAAGCAGCAACTTCAAATTCGCTGCTTCAGGGAGAGCAAAACAAATGTGCACAGCAGCAGGAAAAAATCTGGTGAGGAACTGTGTGTGGTGTGACAGGCCTGAACTGCAGTCAGTAAGCTTACCATTAGGTAGGATTTGGCTGGTGAATCTCTGAAGCAACATGACATGTCACATGCTATTTTCAGTGCAAAGAAGGAAGTTACAGGCTGCTGACTTCATGGTGTAACAAAGAGATAAGAGGTTTTCTTAACCATATGCTAGTGTGACCATTCGTCCTTCTGACGGGACCTTCACGCTTTTTAACAATTAGTCCCACGTCCCGAGGCGTTTTAAAAAAGTCCCGAGTTTTGGAGGCTGCAGCCGGTTTGTTCTTAAATTTTCTTCAGTTCGGAGAACCGGTTGTTAAAGATTAACTTCAACTCCTTTGATTAATCTTCCTCAGGGTTAATGATTAACTTCAACTTCAACTGACCCAGCAAGTCTGTTAATGATTAATCCCCCTCCCCTCCATGAGAGTTAGTGAAGAGGATCAGAATTCTGCAAAGCAGGAGCCACCCGGCACATGAAGAGTTAAGGTGATTTCTGCTTGATCAGAGTCAAAGGAAGCCCCTCTGCGGGAGCAAGCATTTTCGAGCAGAGGAAGCCCCTCTGCCCGAGAGAGAAGGTGCTTACCTTCTCCCTCGGGCAGACGGAAACTTAACTGTGGCGTTAGCCTGCTCGGGGTCACCTGCTGCTCTTAGATTCTTGGGAAACAAGCTGACCTCGAGAGCAGAAGCCCCTCTGCCGAGAGAGAGAAAGGTGCTTGCCTTCTCCCTCGGGCAGCGAGGGAAATAACTGGCAGCGGCGTTGGCAGCCTGCTCGGGGGGTCGCCTGCTCTTGCGTTCTTGAGAGCAGGCGGCCTCGAGCAGGGAAGCCCCTCTGCCGGAGAGAGAAGGTGCTTAACGCGCTTCTCCCCTCGGGCAGAGGGAGAATAACAGCTTGGCGTTAGCCTGCTCGGGGTTGCCTGCTCTTGCGTTAGCGGGGAGCAGGCTGGCCTCGAGCAGGCAAGGCTCTGCCGAGAGAGAAGGTGCTGCCTTCTTCTCGCGGGCAGAGGGGGAATAACAGCGGCGTTGGCCTGCTGGGGAGTGCGCCTGCTCTTGCGTTTAGTGAGAGCAGGCTGACCTCGAGCAGGGAAGCTTCTGCCTGAGAGAGAGAGGTACTTGCCTTCTCTCGCGGGCAGAAGGGGAATAATATAGCAGCGGCGTTGGCCTGCCTTTCGAGTGCACCGCCTGCTCTTGCGTTGCGGGAGCAGGCGGCCTCGAGCAGGGAAGCCTCTCTGCCCGAGAGAGAAGGTGCTTGCCTTCTCCCGCGGGCAGAGGGGGAATGGCAGCGGCGTCGGGGTCGCCTGCCACTGTAGTCAAGAATGCCACTGTACACCTTTTTTGTTTATTGTAGGGGCATTTGTTTTAAAAAGCAAGAAATAAGGTCTGTATGGCTGATTATTCACTGGTGCTCTGCTCCACAGCAAGGATACATTTCTTTTGGGCCTCGTGCCCCCCCCCCCCCATCAATGGTGTCCCTCTTTACCAATGTTAAAATCTGGTCACCTTATTATATGCTGAATTTATAGGGAGGGGAAACAGTACACCAGAGGCTTCTGAGACCTACAGCTGTGTGGGGAAAGTGTCATCCACTGAAAGTACTGATGAATTAGACCACATTATGACAAAGCCTAGACTTTTCAAAATCCTGAATAAACATTTGCTATGAAAGCTTTTCATAGTCAGTCAGTTCATTAAAATTCCAGGCTTTATTTATTTTAATCAGTTCAAGGTTTTAGCCTCCTTCTTGAAATTTGCTAAACAATGAACTAGTCTCAGGGTGAGAAGTTAGGAGCAAGATAGCATTTTTCCCCCCACAGGGCCTGTGTGAGCCTTTTCCCTGATCTAAAGGGGTTTTTTTTGTTAGTATGATGCCACCATTATCAGATGTCTTCTCTCCCTGATTTCAGTGGGGGCAGAATTTAGTCAAGACCTTAAGTAAATCAAATGCTAATGTTTGTAGGAAGATACATTTGTAGCAAAAAGAGGCCAAGATGTTAGGGCTGTAATTTTGACCATGCTTGTTTTGAAGCAAGTCTTACTAAAATCAATTGAATTTACATTCCAGAAACATGGTTGGGCCTAGACTGTATGACAGGGGTCTTCAAACTATGCCCTCCCAGATGTTCATGAACTACAATTCTCATCAGCCCTGCCACTTAGCCATGCTGGGAGGGGCTGATGGGAATTGTAGTCCATGAACATCTGGAGGGCCATAATTTGAAGACCCCTGCTGTAGGAGAAAAGAATCAGGTGCTACCACCAATATGAAGTGATAAGGAATTCTTAATGGGTATATGAAGATCTCCATGAGTGATCTTGGATGTTCCATGCAGGGATCTGCTGTTATAAAATGGCATTTGGGGAAAGCCCTAGGTGCTGCCCCCTCCCCCCCAATGAGCAGAGACTGGAGCACAGCCATGCAACAGCCAGCCTCCCACTCTGCACTCTGCCCTATTGCCAGCAACAGATTTTACCTTCACACACAGAGGAGGCAGGTGCAGATCCAGGCAGCAGTGAGTGAAGCAGTGAGTGGTGGGTGGTGGCAGGCAGGACAATTGGCAGCAACAGGTGGGCCAAGTGGGTGTGGTAGGCAGTGGTGGGTGGACCAAATAGCAGGCAGCAGTAGGCAGGTCAAGCAGCAAGCAGTGGCCAAGCAGCAAGTGGGCCAAGAGGCAGTTGGCACTGGCAACCAGTGAAAAAGTGGAAGGTGATTGGTGAGCTGCTGCTTGCCCCTGAGGGGAGGGTGGGGAAACCAGGCCACTCTAAGGATGTAGGTAAGGGGGGGTTTCCCAGGTTTAAAACCCCACTCCCAATTACATGTCTGAAGCTCTGCCCCATGTTACTGGGTTTTTTGGTATTTTTAAAATGTTCTTTTCAGTTTTTGGCCTGCAGGGGGTGCAGTTTTTAGGCTAGCAGCACCACAATTTCAGGGATTGTTTGGGAGACTCTCCTGATGATACCACCAAGATTTGGTGAGGTTTGATTTAGGAGGTCCAAAGGTATGGACTCCCAAAGCGGGTGTCCCATCCTCCATTGTTTCCAATGGGAGCTAATAGAAGATGAAGGCAACACATTTGAGGGTCCATAACTTTGATCTCCTAAAGATACCCTGAAAGTTTGGTGCTGCTAGCTTAACAATTGCATCCCTGACAGCAGGCATCCCCCCAATTTTTCCAGATTCTCCTTTTAAATCCACACACTCTCGACATGGATTTAAAGGGAGAATCTGAGGTCTCCAGTTTAAACATTGAAAGTGATGCTATTTCAGGGTGGGGAATAATCCACCCCCAAACAGCATCACTTTCAATGTTGTTTTAACTAGGGACCCCAGATTCTCCCTTCAAGGTGGATTTAAAAGGAGAATCTGGGTTCCCTAGTTCAAACACCATTGAAAAATATGCTGTTTGAGGGTCCATTCCAGTATCACAGCCCATGCCCCCGCCCCCCGCAAAACTCAAATTTTGCACCAGGCTCCCTAGCTATGCCTTTGCCTGGAGGGGAGGGCAGAAGGGCTGCTGTCTGCTGTCTGAGAGCCCAGCTGGTGGGGGAGGGGCAGGGGGCGGGGCAGGGGAGACTGCCATCCCTGGCCTCGGAGAGCTGCTTTTATAAGCACTGAGGCCAGGGGTGGGGCTTTAGGAAGTGGGGCCATGCCCTCGGGGGTGGGTGGGGGCATGGCCCAACCCCTGAACCCCCACCCCATAAAAAATCTGTACCTACGTTCCTGGGCCAGTCCATCCTCCATGTTACATTTTAAAGTGGTGCCTGGGTTGTCTGCCTCCTTTGCACCTCCCACCTCGCAGATTCACTACTGGTTCCATGAGTGGAGTACTAATTCTCAAGACTGAGCTAGTGATCATAGCTTTATATTTTACTAAATTTCCCGTATTTTAACTGAGGTGAGAACTGCCATCTGGCAATTGCCAGTTTGGTTGCAGTGCTATGTCTATATATGATGACAACTAATTGTGCCTTGTGTTTTTCTTCCATCTGATGTTCAGAGCTTGAGTGTTTTTTCTAATTTCATACAGCATATGTCTTGTTGCATATAATGTTCAGCAGGTGGAAGAAAGCATATATACTATAAATGTTACTGAGCCATCAAATCAGGCCGCCTGTTTGCATAGATAAGGATGGTTCATGCAGGAAAAAAATGTGTCTTAAAAGTTTTTTTAAAAAATGCTTGGGCAGAAAGCAAAATAAGCATTTTTCCAGTTCCCTACAAGAACAAGGAAGAGAAATGCATTTAGTATATGAAGTAATAAAATATCGGAACACAGCTTGCAAATGTTTGACCTATCAATATTATCTTATACGAGATTTTATAATGCATTATACTTTAAAGTTTTCCAAAGCTTTTTGCTTGTCAAATCTTACTTTGTACTGGTGTGAAACAGATAAAATTATATTCGGGATCATTTGAAGCATCTTGTAAAGTATGGTTTCTCTCGGACACCTTATCACCACTTGTGATAACAAGAGGATGTTCTCATCAAAAGGGCTTAATAAGATGACTATTGTGCACAGTTTCAATACTGATATAGTACAGTAACATTTTAGTAATTTAGAGTGACATTTTTCCAGTAACCCTAAAGAAGTAGTAAATCATTAGAAACAGCAGTGGAATACTTGCAGAAAACCAAGTGATTTCAGAAAAACCCATGATGCTATTTACTTTTAAATGACTCACATTACTCCTCCTCCTCCTCCTCCTCTTCCTCCTCCTCCTTGCTGTGCAATATTGCCATAGCAATATTGGAAGGCAAATATGGGACTTTGATTATGCCAAAGGGAGGACAAGTATTACTGTGTCAACTTTATATGGTACCAGGAAACAGAGATGATAGAAATGCCACAGTTCTACTGTAGCTTTATTTATACTTAATTCCACAAGTCAAAATGATGAAAACCCTACATGTTCAGCACATTCAGCATAATCTATGTATGGTCTGAGGATGTGTGATACAGCATTCTTAATTAAATGAGATCTTATGAAAACCCTATGTACACCATCTTGAATACCATTATGGAAGAATTAAACATTTTTTGGCCTGGTACGCATTTTCTAATTTCTGAGTTTAATCAACAACCATGAATCATTTCCAAAATTTCAGCTAAGACATAGCTCTAAGATTCAAAAGGAAGCAATCATTCCAAAGTTAGAGGGGATAATTATAGCCACCCAGAACATGTATTTTATTGCTCTCCTGTCTATCACAGCACATAACATGTCACAAACACACAAAAAGAACGGTGAGTGTAGCAGTGTCAACTGCAGAAAATGAAGATCAACTACACTCAAGCTATTGGCCACAAAAGAAGCAACCAACGATTAAATTAGCTGCATGCTCTGTTTAATAGGGATTAATGTAATATGTGCAAAATAGCACAACCATATAACAAAGATACAAAAAGCAAATAAAACAAGACACAACAAACATACATACACATGTGCTAGCCAACTAGCAAGAAAACAATATATCTCTCTGAGCGGTGAACGCAAATGGTCCTGGTACAACAGTCTCAATGCTGGTCAAGTGGACAATTCTCACATGCAGAACCTGGACAGCTAAGTCTCAGGTAAGTTGGGTGGTCATAACAACCAAGATATAAAAGAGAATGGGATATTCCAGAATCCCCATTTCGCTGCAAACAGCTTCCTTAGCAGAATCATAAAATTGCAATGGTGTCCATGAAAGGGATATGTGAGTCAAGCCATAAGCAACTAAAGCTCAGCTTGTACAGAGTTCCTGATATCTACAGGACTAAGTGCCATATGTACAAACAGAAGTGGTAGCAGAGGAGGAAGTGAGCTCTTGAGCTGTGCATACAAAACTTATTCATAGGATCCAAGTCATAGAAACTAAACCTTACCAATATATAATCACACTTATCTCTTTCATTGTGTTCTTGACTGTCCACATTATGCCAAGTCTAGGAACAAATTTATTGATAAAATAATCCCAGGCAATCTTGCTGTCTGATACTGATTCTTATGTGTCCTATAGAGTAGCTCTCTTTGCACTGGCAGCAGGGAAGATTAAAGTCAAAGAGTCTATAGAGAAACTACCTACTCTGAGTGGCTGAAAATGTTTTATTAAGGATATGACCATGACTTACTGCGGCCTCCCTTGCAGTCCAGAGAAGGGGCAACACGTGGCCAGGCTGCTCCCCTCCCTGGTCTTGTGTGTTGCCGACTGGCACATGAGACCTGAATGGGCCCAAAGTGCAGGCACGGGAGGCTCGGTGCTGACATCAGGGGATCCCCTGATGTCAACAGAGGTGGAGCTGGCTGGGGGCCCATTTAAGGCTGGGCTTCTTCAAACGCCAGCCAGCCGCGAGGGAGCTGAGAGGGAGCTCCTTATTTGGGCAGTGACACCCCCTGATGTCACTAACCAAATAAGGAGCTCCCTCTGCCTCTCTGCTGGCTGGGGTTTGAGGAACCCCAGCCAAAAGGCAGAGGGTCTCTGCCTCCCAGATGGGCTTCCTCAAACCCCAGCCGGTTTCAGTTTTCGTGGACTTTTTCTGGGCAAACTTTTTCTGGGTTTGAGGATGAAAACCGATAAAAATTTTGCCCAGAAAAAGTTGCCGAAAACCAAAATTGACAAAAAACGAAGTCAACGATAACTGAGGTACCACTGTATTTGCCTTTTAATGTTTTATCCTGTGACAGAAACTCATCCTACCGTTTGTAAATAGTTAATAGTGTTTATAAATTCATTACATCTGAAACTTTCACAGTATTTTTATCAGGTAACGTTTATATTTTCACTATGTTTTAGTATTCTCAGTGTTTTTAAAGGATCTTTATTTTTATGAATTCCTTAAATTGCAACCTTTAAGGGTATTTTTATGCCGTACGTTTTATATTTTCAGTATTTTTCCAGTATGTATATTTTTATGAATTCATGCCATTTCAAACTTCAAGGGTAATTTTATCAGGTATGTTTCATATTTTTAGTATTTTTCAGAAGTTTCAGCTTTGCCATGCAAGGGAAGGAGAGGGAGTGAGGGGTGGCATGCAAGGGAGGGGAGGGGAGGGACCCAGCATCTGGACATGGCCTGCCCACCCTAGCAGAGGGAGGGGGAGGGGAAGGGGAAGGAGTGAGGGGTGTCATGCAAGGTAAGGGGAGGGAGGGAGGGGTGGCATGCAAGGGAGGGGAGGGAAGAGGAGGGGGCATTTTTTATAATCTCCGTAGTGAAGCACGGGTATCCTGCTAGTGTATATATAGAGACAAGTTGTGAGTTGTAAAGTGTGCTTAGGGACACCTGTTACTGTGAAGCACTTTGTCAGTTGGAACCGTGATTTGCACAAGTGGAATAAAGCCCTTCTTGGAAGTGAAGCTGCTGCATTCCTGTGTCTTGTTTCTGGTTGCTGACTGCTCTACTCCGCTGTAGACCCCGCTGATTTACTACCCTTGTCAACTACTTATCTAGTAGGCTCAATGCAAGTCACCTGTAACCAATTTCCTCCAAAGACACAACTGCATCTATATGAGCAAACTTTCCCTGTGCTTCCCAACTTTCAGTGGTTGCCTGCTTATCCTATTTCTTCTCAATTTACAGTGTTTTGAATATTGAATTTAATATATCACATTGTAATAAACATTTTGCTAAAACATCTACCATAAAATATTTGCTCTTGTTAAAAGGAATCCATAAGCATAGAAACGTCTGGAAACTTGGTGTTGTAAAGGCTATAGACACATGTTGCTTAGGATAAAAGGCAGGAAGTCATCATGGACAGTGAAAAGACGATATGTGCTCTTGAGACAGCTATCCCTCATTATTAATCGAGTCAGTTTATGCTGTTAGAAGGCAGAGAAATGTTTCTTCACAGCAGTATATTCTGTCTCTTCAATGTTTTGACATGAATTAGAAAGGAAAATTACTGGTTTTCTCCCTTAGCAAGTAAAATTTTAGGTTTAAAAAGAGCTCTCTTTTGACCTGGAAATTAGTGATAGTTGCAATTATCTGACAATCACACAAGGAGCAACTTCATGTATAATAGTTCTGTGAATTCAGTTATATTAGGGCATCAATTTACCATGAAATCATGCACTCCAATAGGCTAATTCTAGTGATAGACTTGTGAGCACCAACATGCAGATTTCCTCAGAATGTTTGCATACCTCCTTAATTTAACTTGCAGAATTCCTGAAATACATGCAGAGTTCCTGTACATGTGTTCAATGTGTATATCAATATGAATACAGCTTAGATAAATCATTGGAAAAAGCAATCTCAAAATGATGTGATTGGTTCATCTTTTTGAATGAACAGTAAAGCCTGCTGTAAGGAAAGAAATACAGCAGGCCTATATAGGGCAGAGGAAAGGGCAGGTAGGGGCTGGGAGGGCTTGCTGGGAGTGTGGGGAGGGCAAGGGGGCTTTTGGAGGCCTGGAGCAGTTGTAGCAAGGTGTCACTGCTCCAGGACAGGGATTGAATGTCCAATGTGAGTCCAGCTCCCTTATTGGTGGAGGGCTCGTCATCGGCATTCCATCTCTTAGTGCTTTATTATTGGTAAGTTTTGTTGCACACAAGAATTAAACACAATATGAAAAGTATCTTGATAAACCACAGCATGATAAAATGAAGACAGATTTGGTTTCTGTATTTTCTCAATGTATACATGCAAGCTATTAATGTAACCCAGAGGAAAATACACATGAAATAAAGGAGCTAACAGCTACATCAATCTGCAAATGTGTAACACTCTGCAAATGTGTAGTACTTTGCATATACAAATTGAAAACCTGAATGTTCAACATTGTGGCCTCTGTGCTGTCCCACGTGGGACCGCACAGAGGAAGGCCAGCCACAGAACATTTTAGATAGCTTTAAAAGAGTTTTATCAATATAGCAACTGCTCCCCTCTTACCAGTCAGATGCCTGGGTTAGCTGCTCTTACTGCCCTGGGTCATGTTACTAGGGGGATGGGTACACTGTCTCTCCAGTTTTTTCTGCTGCCATATAGAGCAGAAGTGTGTCTATTTAGCTGAGCTTGTTTTTGCCTCAGACTTTCATTGTCATATTTTTGATAAGTCTTTTTCTAGTACTAGTTAGTACTATTTATTTCCAGTTTAGTGAGCTTAGGCTTGATTTTTCTTGTTTTATTTTTCAGCTTAGTTTGGTACCAGAAAGACTGCTGCTGCGCCTTTATAAAATGAAGCGCTTTAAATTTTGTTACCTTTGTAGCATGAAAATGTCTTATTTGAATGAGCATTCTGACTGTTTACTTTGCCTGGGTGAAGAACATGCTATTTTCTCCTGCGTAGCTTGTGTTCTTTTTCACCTATGGTGAGGCAGGATCAGGCCACCTGCCTTGGGGCGGTCTTCTATGGACTGGACTGTCAGGGAAGGTTTGTTCCTGGATAAGGGTCCTTTCTCTGAGGTGGCTGAGTAACCACTTTGTACTACTTCAAGAGAAGCTTCCTTCAACAAGTCTACAAGTAAGATGTAACATTTGGTGGCTGCTTCCAAGGAGAGTACTTCTCCCCTTCTGGGAGAGACCCATTCTCCCACTAAGGAACCCTGTTCATCTGAGTGCATGATGGTCCTCTCATCTCCACTGTGGAGTTTTGGGACCATAATTTTCATTGAGTAACTTATTTGAGGGCTTAGGAAGCTGTCTTAAAAGAAAATAGCAGAAAATTTGCACAAAACAAAGCCTTCTCTAATCTAAGTTTCAGGCAGATAGAACAAAGGGGTTTGATCTTACAGACCAATGAAGTACGTGCCTCTTAGCACAGGAGCCCTTCTTTACACTGATTCATATCAGGGGAAAATGGCAATAATCACTGACATTTAAAAATAACCTCTGCATTTATTCTATTTTCATCAGTGGCATAGTGCCAATGGGGCGGGGGAAGTGTGACGCCCTGGACACAATTCCCCCTCACTCCACCTCTGATTTTCATGCTCTTACAGTGATAGACTGACAATTAAAAAAATAACTTTTCACTGGAAGAACTTCATTCACCATCCTTTTTGTTATGGTCTGTTATTTGTTTCTTTCCACAAACTGAGAAATGAGAGATGACATAAAACAGTAGTTTTGCTATTATTGCGTTTGAGGATTTTTTTTGGGGGGGGGGGTTAGTTGGAGTGGCTGTTTTTCAACCAAATGGGATATAGTGCTGCCTTTACACTAAAGGCCTTCCAAGTTTCAAATGAATTGGATCAAGGGTTCAATTCTAATGGCCCATGAACAAGGTGCCCCCAGTTTGGGTGTGCTCTTGGACCTGGAGTACTGCTGGATAAGCAGGTGGTACCTGTGGCTTTTTTACTTCCTGTGACTGGTTAGCCAGCTACAACCTTTCCTGAGCAATAAGGATCTGGCCACTGTGATATACTTTCTGTTTACATCTAGATTATACTAGTGGACCCAGCCACGTGTTGCTGTGGCAATTGTCCTTCTCATCACAGTCCGCAACCCACACAGATGTCCATGCAGGTCCAATGATCCCCAGCATAGCCTTTTGGGGTGGTCAAATGGAATCGCTCTTTCCCTTTTCAATGCACATTGTTATATGGTGCTGTCTTGTTTTTTTAGTATAAGGTAACCCTTCCCATTCCACAACGGAACTATCCAGAGTGTGAATCCGCTGTCCATGAGGCTGGTTGACACGCACAGTCCTGGCTTGGGTAAGGCAGAACTGGGGCAAGCAGGCTATCCCAGTCAGGCAGCAGAGGCAGGGTGGTGAGGTGCTCAGATCAAGGCCAGCTCCCTGGGTTCATAAAGGGCAACGTGCAAAAGAAGCGAAGCCAGTAGTGTTGGTTTGCCCCCACCCCGCGGATTTTCTTAGAAGAAAAAGGCAAACTCCAGCTCACTTTTAGTAAAAGAGAGCTGTGGCGAATACGGGTGAGGAAGTGGGTAAGTGGTGGTTGGATGTGAAGGAGGGCAGAGTGAGGTGTGTGAGGATGAGCTGAATGTGTATTGTGTGGTAGCAGTGGGTGAGGCACAGAGAGTGAAAGTTACCTGCGTGTGAGGGAGGGAACCCCACCTGACATCTCACATGGCAAAGTGTGTATGTTGTATTGTCGAAGGCTTTCACGGCCGGAATCACTTGGGTGCTGTGTGGTTTCCGGGCTGTATGGCCATGTTCTAGCAGCATTATCTCCTGACATTTCGCCTGCATCTGTGGCTGGCATCTTCAGAGGATCCTCTGAAGATACCAGCCACAGATCCTCTGAAGATGCCAGCCACAGATGCAGGCGAAACGTCAGGAGAGAATGCTGCTAGAACACAGCCATACAGCCCGGAAACCACACAGCACCAAAGTGTGTATGTGTTTCACTTCCACTCGTATTACCTAACAGTATTGCCTATTTACTGGTTTCATTGCTCATCTCTGCCCATCTGCACGAACATTCTAAGCCCTCATACCAATCCCTCAGGCCACAGACAGACAGGCTGCACGAACATTCTAAGGGTGACAGTTAAACAGAGGCAGCTTCAAGGCCTGGTGCGCCAGGAAAAAGACGTTTTACCTGGCTCAGGTATGGACTTTCAGTGGTTTGAAGGTCCGATTACCCGCCAGCAACAGGGAGGGACATCCTGTGAAAATTTTGGGGCGATCCGTCCAGCAGCTTCTGAGGGAGACCATCAGGGACAAACACACTGTTAGATTTTTATATATATATAGAAGATTACTGCAATAGACTCTTTGTCTATTTGAAAAGTATTAGGAAACTTCAGTTGGTGCAGAATGTTGCAGTCAGGATATTGACTTGAGTGGTTTGTAAGGACCATATCATTCTAGTCTTGGCTGGCATTTAAAGATCTGTATGGTTTGGGACCAATACTTGAAAAATCACCCGCTGTTTTATGAACATACTTGATAATTTTAGTCATCTCCAACAGCCCAGCTTTGGGTGCCCCCACCCTCAGAGATTAGGCAGGTGGAAACCCAGGAAAGGGCATTCCCAGAAATGGCACAAAAATGCTGGAACTCTCTCCCCAGGAAAATTTGCCTGTCCCTTTCTATGGCTGTCTTTCACCAATGGGTGAAGGCTTTTTTTTTTCACCTGGTGTTCCCTCTTAGATGTATTTCTTCCTCCACCAGGAATATTAAACAAGCACACTTCAAGATAAGGGTTACAAGACATGTAAGAATGATGCTTATGTTTGGTACAACAACAAAAACCTTCTGAAATGTGCTATAGAAATTCATAAGTATTTTACACAAATAAAACTTGCTTTGAAAATAAGCTAAAATGTTAATACTCTTCCACAAACAGACTAAACTTTATTACCATTCCAACTGACAATTGATTTCAAAGGAGCTGGGGCTAAAGAAGACATTATACAAATCAACAGGTGTTTTTTCTGTGCTGAAAACAGCATCTAATTTTGCTTCCTCAGCTACCAAGCATTTGACCAAAATCAGTAGTTTCATACAGTGCTTTTTCTACATGAACAATGGAAGTACTTTAGCTGGACATACTTGGGTTTCCTATTAAAATTAGAGGTTTGCTTCCATGACCTGGTACATTCTTTTTCTCCAATCTTCACTACTTGGTACTGTTGTCTGCTTCAATATTTAGCAAGTTCAATCCTTGCGTTAGTGGTAATGTACAAGAATAAAATATTGGGAGGTTTTGGATACATTTATCACTAGTCAACCCCAACAGGAAAATTTCCGGCTTCCTTTGCACTTTATGTTTTAATACTTGTTCGATTATGCCAATTACCTCATCCCAATATTTTCTTTCAACACATTCCCACCACATGTGTAGGAAAGTTCCCACCTTTTTTCAACATTTCCAACATTGATTTACGTTTATAGTTTTCATTCTGTGTAACCTAATTGGAGTGTAATACCACCGAAAATAAATTTTCTGGAAATTGTCCTTTAGGTTCATTGATAAAATAAATTTGGCATTTCTTTGCCATAAATTTTCCCATTCCGATAGTGTGGTTTAACTCTTGGGCCCAATGGACCATTATGTCATTCACTTGTTCGGATTCTGTTTTATAATCCAACAATAGGGTATATGTTGTTTTAATTATTTTGCACACAAATTTCTGCTCTTTCTTTCAAATTTATCCCTTCATCATCTATTTTTAGGATACTGTTATAATCCAGCCACATATTATGGTGTGCAGATTCTCTAATTTGGATAGATTCACTTCTTTACACCCATTAGAGTACTTCAGTGTAGAAAAATCTTTTGTATTTTAGCCGCACTTTAGGCAGAGCTTTCCTTATTATTAAGATTTTTTTTCTATAGGTCAGAAAAAGTCATGCCATCCTTTGTATAAGTTGTAACCTTCCAGTGTTAACAGATTTTTATTTTTAATACTATCCATTCCTTCACCCATGACAAAGTACCTGCTTTATAATATAATTGAAGATCTGGAAGAGCAAATCTCCCTTTGTTTCTTTTCTGAATGATGTATATATGCTTATTTCTGCTTCTCTTTCTGTTCCAGATAAACTTTGTAATTATTGATTTCCAATTCTGAAAAATTTTATTTGATAAAATTATTGGAAGATTATGAAAGTAAAACATGAGTTTGGGAAGCACACTATTTTTAATCATGGCTATTCTCCTGGATAACAATAAACTCAAATTTCTCCAAATTTCCAGATCATTCCTTATTCCTTGCCACAGTTTACCATAATTATCTTCAAATAATCTGTTATTTTTGGACCTTAAATTAATACCTAACCTTATTAGATACTGTAACCTTATTAGATACTTCAGATCTTGACTTTTCATCTTTTTATACATATTTAATAATAAAGTTTTAGTCTTCACATTAATTTTCAGTCCTGAAAATTGCCCACATTGTTCTAGAAATTGCTCTCTGAACATTATCAAGGGGTTCATCGACTATCAGCACTAGACTGTCCTCATAAGCCTTATATTTGTAAAACTGACCTTTCACATTTAATCCCTTTCAGTTACTTTCTACTTCTATTTTTTGGGTATGTCCAAATATAAAATAAATAGTAGGGGTGAAAGCAGATAATCCTGCCTCATTCCTCTTGTAATTTGAAATGATTTAGATAATTGGTTATTGATTTTTAATGTTGCCATTTAGTTGTAGTAAATGGCTTTTAAAGCCCTAGCTCTTCCCAAACAAGAGTAACTGGATATCATAAGGAGACTGGAAATACGGGTGTGGTTTAATTCTAAGTAAAAGATGTCAAACTGAGATCCTACAGCCTACACAGACCCCAAGAGTTCCTTTGAGCAAAGAAGATGCAACCAACCCAGACCCATTGCCATCCAAAGGGTCCAATGTCATGGAAGGGGCTTCTCAAATCTCATGCTGAGTGACGAGTTACTTTGTGAAATAGAGCTGGATTTGCATTCTACCAGAGCCCTATCTTATGAATTACATAGTGAAAGGGTTGGAAAAACATGGGCTCATGATCTGGTTGTTAGCCCAAAAAACTGTCACAATTCCCATGAAAAAGCCAAATTCCAGTGACCCCTCTTCAGACAGAATGGAGCCCAGGCAAAACAGAAAACAGGGAAATAATGGTTGTATTTATACTGACCATTTGGGACAACTGAATCAAATCACATCAGACTGACTAAGAGACCCATGCTCTAATTCACTCTCCATTTGTTCATGGAACGTAGCAAGCTGGTATAGATGTTTAGCATATTCACTGGACTTTTCTTTCTTTCATCAGAACTTTGATATCATTGCTCTCCAGGACATGGATGGCAGAACAGCTGGAATTAGATGGTTACTTTGCCCTTTCAGTAAAGGCTGTATGACAGAAAGGCACAGGGAGAAGCAGAATGTCAGTAATCATGCAGTCCCTGGAGAAAACAAAAGCCAGAAGAGTTCCTAATTAATATTATTTAGCCATTTCTTAATTGCAATGTTAAAATCACACAAGATAATAAATTAAATTATTCCATGAAAATGTTATCAAACATTAAAAAACAAGAATCTGATTGATTCATTACTAGAAGTATTGTTTACTGTAGGCCATGTTATGCATTACACTGCCAACTGGTGATCAGGTCTGTCATGGTTTTTTTTAACTTTACAAAGTAATCAAAAGTAAAACAAGAAACCCTAAATGATCCGAGCAGACATCAGATGTAATGTGTCTTTATATTTCTGCTACAGTGAATCATCCAGTCCTAGTCAAAGCACAGGCTCTGTCATGTCTGCATGCTCAGAAGACTATAGGGACCACATATATACTTTTCTTCTGGTATTTTCTTTAAGTCTTCCAAAGCAGTGAATGCATGGAACAACACTATAGCTGTTCATGGATCCTCTATAGCCTTGGGAGAGCCAAGGAAAACTGCACACATAATTTTTTTGTTCAATTCTTTCCCTCGTGCACAGCCACAAACATCTGCATCAGCATAGATTTGGGATTCCGCAAGTTCCAAGTCATTCACAAGCCATAACATATTTGCACTTCCGTTCTGTGATGATGTTTATATATTGAGTCATCTAATATGCAGTTTCCTCCAATTCATGTTTAAATATTGAATATGTGGTAGAATCATTTAAATGTAAATGCAGTGGACTAGTTTTAGATGCCCCCATCTGAATCTTAATCAAAATAAGCAGGAAGACCATGAACAGACAGGTGTATCTGCCCAGTTCAATAAATATTTGATATAACATTTGGTATTTGAATTGACTGAATTATGGAACACTGACAAGAAAGCAACAGTAGATTAATTCCTCTGAAGTTTTTTTCACCTATCAGATTGTTAAATATTTAATTTTTAAAAACCCATAATTGCTTACTTACACAATAGTTCTGGAAGTGCATGAAGAATCTTTCTATATTAATGACTGAATATACGATGCCTTTTTGCATTTTGGTTTTTTATTACAAAATTACATTTTTCTCCACATTTAAATATCCAAACAATATTATTTCCCAATGCATTTATATGGGGTTATTTGATTAAAATATTTTAATCCACTGAAATTCAAATATGAACAGTAATTCTAGGCTTTGTTTGAAATTTTACTATAATAATATTTTACTGTAAATTTTACTGTAAATAATAAGCCTGTTGCCAAAAGAAAGAGACTATTATAAGAAAAAGAAGCTTCTGAGATTTGGTGTCCCTGCCCCCCAAATGCTAGAATGTGTGTCAGTAATTTTTACATATAATGTAAATTATAATTTATGGCCAAAAACAGTGGTATGTCACCTCATTGTGTGGCAAGAACACTATAGCATTGGACATGACCTTCAAAAAGCATGGAAAAACTGGTTGAACCATAATTTATTCAATTCAAATATCAAATTTTTTGTAACTGCTGATAAAATGGGAGTTTCACTTTGCATGCAGATGTGCAGGTGTTCACTCTATTGACCACTGACACAATTCTTAGTTGGAACAGAATTTGGCCACAGCCCATTTATTAGTAATAACATGAGAAGCTGGGTGAGAATAAGGGGCACATCCTGGCCGCCAGGCAGCTAACGCTGAATTTGGCATACCGGCAGAAACTGCTGAACCGGGTCCTTCAGGCAGTGATCGTTGAACCCGGCACCGTTCCCCCAAGGGGATTGGGACAGAAAGTTACTAGGTGCCACTTGAGCATGTACCCATTTAGTGACACCCCTTCCTGCCAGGAGTAGCGAGCTTTCAGGCAGAGCTCAAGGTGTGCACCATTGAGCCCTCCACTACCCCCAGACCTCTTATTGAGGCCACCAATTGTGGGAAGGTCCAGCATGCAAGCTCTGCCTTCCCAATATGGATGTGCTTCTATGCCCCAAACTCCCACTGAGCTATTACCAACAGCTCTCACCCCAGCTTCCCGAGCCTGGAGCCATCAGCCTATTGCGTACCACTTAGCCACTGCAATAGAGCATGCCTTATGACATGAAGCCAAATGTCTATCCCCCATTTGGACAAGTGGACTCCGTCAGGGTGAAAACTCACCTCTTGCACATGGGATATCTCTGTCTGTGAGATAACCTCTCTGCCCATATCTATCCCAAACATCCTGAGCTGTGGCCTGGCAAGCTTTCTGCCTGGCCCTGCTAACTTTTCCAGTGTTCAGTGCATTCCACCATGCCTTCCATTCTACCTAACCACTGCCAATGCAGCACCTGCAGGTCCTCAGCCATTTGGTGTGCCAGCACCACATCCTTCTGAGCAGGAATGTCATTTTCACCTAGCTGGAGCACCACATTATGAGGAGGGTCAAAGTGAAGCACCAACTTGTGAACTGTAGGCAGCAAGGCATCCCAGACCATGCCCCGACGTCCCAACCAACAAATAGTCATGATATCATCCAAGCCAAGGTTCGCATGCCATCCAGAACTTGCAACATACCAACCGGCCCAATGCACGATGCTGTGTCCAACCAGCCATACACAGGTCCGCTGGCCCAGTGCATCTGGAAAACAAATCACAAGGTTCCACAACTGCTCCAGGAACGGATCCAGCTGCTGGTTTGCCTTGTTTGCAAGGGAGCGGAAACGGTCTACCTGGCAATGAGATAAAGCATCAATGATGCTGTTGGTGATCCCTGGGAGGAAAACAGCCTTAAAGGATATGTTATTGACAAGGCATAACACCACCAACTCTCGGACCAGTCACATGACCCTTTCAGAATAGCTGGATTGCCTGTTCACTACCCTTATCACTGTTTGATTATCACACCAGAAGTGTATTGCATGATTCTGGAAAAGGTCCTGCCAAATGTGGACCACAACCACTAGTGGAAACCATTCCAAAAAGGTCATGTCCCGAAGTATGCCTGAGGTCACCCAGGCAGGAGGCCATTCTCCCCAGCACCACTGTCCACCAAAGTAAATCCCAAAGCCTATCCCACCAACTATGTCGGTGTGCACCTGGAACTCCTCCTCAAGCTGAAGGGGGGCTTGCCGTAGAGACACACCATTATAATGTATTAGAAATCACAGCCAAACCTCCAGGTCCTGCCTCAGTCCTCCGGTGATCTGAATATGGTCATGGGGAGCAAGGCACCCAGCTGTGGATTGTGCTAGATGGGCACAGAAGGCTCGTCTGGGAATGACCACCTGGCAAGCAAAGTTAAGGTACCCTAAAAGTGACTGCATCTCCCCCTTTTGCACTTTTGTTTTTGACTGGCACTTTTGTTTTTGAATGGTGGCTTCAAGCAGAGCATGGAGCACTAACAACTTGTCAGGTGGGAAGGAGGAAGTCCCTGCCTCTGTGTCCAGCTGGACCCCAAGATAGGTTAGGCACATGGAAGGACCTTCCGTCTTAGTGGCCAATGGAACCTCGAGCTCTGCCACCAGGCCCTGAAAGGTTGCCAAGCAGTGTATGCCTCAAAAGTCACTGGTGTGCACATTTACAGTGTACAGTGTTACACTTTGATGGTAGGAGAGAACAGAAAGGACATGGAGCACCACAAAGGGAGCACTTAGCACTAATACCTAAGGGAGAAAGAGAGGATCCATCTTGGAGTAATTTTTCAGCCTGAAGTCTTCTTTATGACTTCAAGTGCAAAGTGACTTCCCTAAAATGGATTCTTTACACACACAAAAATCAGTGGGGCACTCCTTGCATGTAAACAAGGAAACACGAGGAGACCCCACTGCAAAGCAGAGAACCATACAGCAGATGGTAAGTGCACAAAGGCCAAGGTATCCAGACACTGATTCCATAAGGAATTACCAGCAACTTTGAAGTTGCTCACTATTTCCAATGATGATTTTGTAGTTCTAGCAATTTGCAGTCTGCACGGCAATGTTCCTATTTAAGGCAAATTGAAACAATTTGTTGGGTGAGCTTTTGTTATATACTATATAAATTGATTTTTAAAAAATCAATATCATATTACCTTCATTTCATCTTTTAGCTCTTACATCCATTTTTAAAATCAAATTTGGGAAGCTGTATTGGTATGATAATGAATGAATTTATGGCTCCTTACAGCTCTGCTTTTGTTATAAAAATATTTGGTGTTTTAAATATGAAAAGTACTCAAAATATTATTTACTAGTTATTAGTTACTATTAGAAATATTTTGAACATAAATGCTCTAGTCAGCTCACAATTATATTGAAAACTATGGTAAGAGAATCAAAGTCATCATGCAATAATAATATACATGTTAACATAGAACTAAAAAATTTGATTGCATAACGAGCATCTTTTGGAACAAAACCATATTTGCCTGGCATAAGAAGACACACAAGCCATTTCTGAGGATATTTGGTGCCACCACCATGAAAGTCTGCCTCAAGTACCTACCCACCACATTTCAGAAAATATTGGAACATGTATATGAATCTGTTATGTTTCTCTAAAGGATAGGTACATTTACATGGAATCAGTGGTCATTGATGTGTCTTAAGTGGGCCCAGACCATTCAATACCAATACATTTTTTGGAAACAGAAACAAACAGGAAGTCAATGAAAACACAAAATAGTATTACATATTTTCTGCAATTCATTCAGGTCAATACTGAGGCAGTAATATTTTAAATCAGCTGAACTTTTCATACATTACAATCATGCCTAAAGTAACTCGCTAGATTAGGATCCATATCAGTTATTGAAAGCAAAAATATTTTGCATTATTTTTCTAAGCAACTGCAGTTTAGGCAAAACAAAGCTTAGAAGAATAATTTCACTGTAGTGGTTAGCAGAAGAGAGCATCTGAAGCATGTCATTGAATTAGCTTATACTTCATACCTTGATATTATAAACACTCTTTCCTGCATCCAACATTACCAAACATATTTACTTTTGAAAAATCAATTTATTCCAGAAAAAAACAAAAAAGCATTAGCAAAAACATTTCAATAATTGGAAAACGTTTTCTGCAATATGCCTTTGATTAGAATTAGATAAGTTGCAAATGGGCAGAATTTTTTTTTCACAATAGAAATCATTAAGGTTGTGTTGAACCAAAGAATGAAACATAGGCTAAGTCATATTAATGAAGGCAAATGAAAAAGTATCTCAAGGATCTTGCTGGAAAAATCTGAGAAAAACCCTCCAACATGCAGTATGCCAAAAGAAATATTTTTGTTAACAAAACCCCTTTATTTATGTTGAAAGACTGCAGTGCACAACACAAGTATAGTTTAATGAAAGAGGGATACAACAACATTTCTTAGGATGAAAGTATGGAATATTATGTCTGTTATCACATTTTTTCATTATCATTTCCTCCATATTTATTCCAACCAACAATCCTTACCAGGAACTATAAAACAAAGTATAGCTTTTACTTAATGGTCCTTGGTGTTACCATATAAACTATTCTCATTTGAACTGAACAATACACATATCATTAACAGTTAAATTAATGAGCGTAATTTATCTTGATATGGGGAAAAGTATCCTAATTTCATGCAACAGAAGTATCCTAATTTTACATAGAGCAAACATTTGAATTGCCAGTCAGCATAATTTATCAACAAATATTTCCTGTTCTGTTTCTGATTATATTTGTTTTTATTCTCGCAGTTATTTCACTTACATTCAGTGATTTCTAAGTTCTCCCTTGCTCTCTTTCTCACAGATACCCCTATGAAACTTCAGAGGACCAAAGGAATCCTGAATGTCAGGAGCTAAATACTCCTGTGAGATAACTTCACTTTTGCATAGGGGCCTTTTACAGGAATAGAAGAGGCAATACGCTGATAGGACTTATCAGTCAATAAAAGCTGCTCTCCCTTTTCAGTTTCATGAAAACAATAAACCCATAAACCTATGTACCAATAAAATGTGTGTTCAGATTTCCTGCTTCTATTGGAATGATTGGGATAACTCAGCTTTCTAAAATTCAGTGAGTAAGCTGGTAAATGTAGGCAGCTCAGTATCAGGGCCAGAGTCCAAATACCTTATGCGGGGGCAGACATTTTCATGAATGGTTTTTCATCTTCCTCATTAGTATTTTAGCTAGGCTAGGGTTGAGTCAAATGGAAATATTGCTTATTCTATAGGTTTTGGCCTTTATTATATTCTTTATTGTGAAAGTAATTTTTCATGACTATTTGTTCAATGATAATTAGCCAGATGGTGAGAATCAAGGAGAAGTGGATTGTCTGCAGGGCAGAAGGCATAACAAACTCCATAGCAACCCTGCTTGGACAAGCAAATGCACTGGATTAAACTGGGAACCTTAATTTTAACTCCACATCTTCATTAGAGGAATGGATACATTACCTTCACAGATCCCATAATCAAAAATGAGAATTTGTTATGACTAGTGTTTGCCTGCACCCTAATACAGAGTAGGATGAGCTCTCTGATTTGAATCTCATGGATGTAGCTATAAAATGAAATTTATAGTATAATCCTGAGTGGGGGTAAAACTCCTCATGGGGTGGCATGACCCAGGTGCCAGTGTAAATGCCACTTGCACCAGCATAAAGGGCATTTACACCAGAGCAGAGCATAAGGGACATTTACACCAGTACTGGCACTGAGTAGCTCTGTAGCAGCATGAAGCCTGGATACCAGAAGCCCTTGCTGTGCCGAAGGGAACATTCTTAGAGGCAGGGCTGGCTTTAGACAGCATCCTGAGCCCTTTTGGACCAGAAATGCCTCCTTTTACTAACACAGATTTATTCTGGCAAAATGGAATTTGGTAGAGCATCCTGTCAGCTTCCTGGCCTTGGGACAGCAGGTTATCTGGAAGGTGACATGGCTGCAATGTGGCTGTGTCACAGGCTGGGCACAAAGAAGGCACAAGGCAAAGTGTAGGGAATACTCACAGCTTTACTGAAACAAAATAATCAAAGAAGCTCACCGCTCCATTGGTGCAGCAAAGGTCACACAAGCTCAGTTCCCAAAAACCAGTTCAGCAAAGTCCATAAGGTCAGGTGTAACACAAGGTTCAGCAAAGTCCACAAAGTCAGGTTCAACACAAGGTTCAGCAAAGTCCATAAAGTAAGGTTTACCACAAGGTTCAGAGCAGGGCAGCCAGCAATGTGGGTTGTCGTCTGCAAAAGCATGATACAGCAACCAGCCCTCTTTCTCCATGTGGGACTAATTGCCAAGCATCAGGGAGCCGAGTCTGTGAGCACTCACATCCTGCGAGCAGCCAGTCTAGCTGATTGCCGGTGCTCTGTCAGGTCCTGCCGAAGCCATTGCCGGCACGACTCTAGCAGGGTAGGGGAACTAGGAGGACTGCAAGCTGGGGGGAGGCTGGAGGTGAGCTGTGGGCCTGTTCTGGGGAAGCTGGCTGAGCTGGCTCTAGGTCTGTAAGGCCATCAGAGGCCAGAGTGGTCGCAGCTGGTTCCTCATCCTCCAATGAGGTACTGTGGCTAGGTGTTGCTGAGTCAAAAGACTGGCATGTCAGGCTATCATCCTCACTGTCAGACCCAGTGGGGGTCAGTGAGGATCCTCACTGTCAGACCCTGATAGGCTGTTTCATTTCCGGCCAAACTCCAACTCCACCCCTGGATTGCACTGCTCACTCTATTTGCTTAAAACTATCAATCACAAGCCTTTATTGGCATAAAATAAACATACAAAATCAGCATACAAAATTTGCCCATTATTGCTCACAATTATAGACACTGGTACTAAAATACTAAATACTAAAATATATACATGGTCCTTCTGTAACTATAGGACATTCCTTCAGCTAAGTTAACTCACTTAAACGTCATCGGATACTGACAGAAGCTAGAAAAATTACTGCTGGCTATATGTGGTCATAATACATAGACTTTGGTTGGTATTCATCTAGACTTACGTCTATTATTGTTAGCAGAAATTTTGCTACATTCTCACACACTGTGGGATCCATGTTGTTCAAAAGCATAGGTATCTTAAGAGCATCAGTTAGATTGTTATACAGAAATGGGATAAGTGCAGATTGTGACATTCTGATTTTTGCAAACCTTACACAATGAAAGAGGGTATGATCGAGTGTCTCCACCTGACCCATATTGCATGGACATAGCCTCCTCTGTTTATCAATTTGTTGATATCTGCCATAGAGCAGCATAGAAGGCATTAGATTGAATCTGGCCAGTGTTAAAGCTCTTCTTAATTTAGGGTTGGTGATCCACTGTAAATAATTGGCCATGTGTCCTTGTTCAATTGGAATAAGCAGGGTCAGGGGGGAACACGTTTTCCTCGCAGCTGTTATCATATCCCGATACTCTTGTTCTAATAGCTTAGTTTTCAAGCAGCTATATGCTTCTGATAGGGAAAGAGGGACTAACGACTCTAATGAAAAGCCAAGAGTGTTGATTTTTCCCTCAACTAGTTTCAGCCACCTAGAATTTGCATAGTCGGAAAGCATGAGGTGTAACAAACTGGAGTGATCCTGCAAATAGTGGATACGTAGCCAGTATCTAACAGTTCTCAGCCAGGCCATCGTGGCATATGATATTTGCCCGAGTTCTAAACATAGGGCTGCATATGAAGCACAATTTGGTAAGCCCATAATTTTGTGGAAGAAACGGGACTGGGCTGTGTTTATATTTTTGTTTATAGCTCCGATCCAAATAGGTGCTCCATAGAGGAGCTGAGAGCCGCATTTAGCATTGAACACCTTCAATGCGGATGGTATATACTGGTGGCCCACAGTGAAAAAGAAACGCTGAATTGCTAGGGCACTGTTGTTAGCTGCAGCGAGTGCTAATTTCCTATGTACTGCCCAATTAAGGTTGCTAGTAAGAGTTATGCCCAAATATTTGAACTGGTTAACTTGTTCTATGGGTCTGTTATTGATGGTCCATGTATGACTAGGGGGTCTTCTAGCGAAGACCATTATTTTGGTTTTTTCATAGTTAATTACCAGTTCGTTCCTCTTACAATATTCAGCACAGCAATTTAAGAGACGAGTGAGACCAACTTTAGTGTGGGAAAGAAGAACGGTGTCGTCAGCATACAGTAACGCGGGCACGTGTTTAGTGCTTAGTTTGGGAACATGCCCATTGGCCTTCTGGAGGGTTGGCACTAGATCACTAAGGAATATATTAAACAAAGTGGGGGCCAATGTACAGCCTTGTTTGACCCCTCTGGTTGTGATGATATTTTCTGTGAGCGGTCCTTTTGTTGCGGCTCTTATTCTGCAGCTAGTGCAAGTGTGTAGCTGTTTTATAAGAAACAGTAGTCTGGGGTCCATGTGTAACGCCGTCAATTTTCTCCACAGTAGGGCTCTAGATATGGAGTCAAATGCCCCTTTTAAATCCAGGAAGGCTGCAAACAGTTTACGGTTATTATGAGTTATACTTTTGTTAGCTAAGTGTGCTAAAACTGTTACATGATCCAGTGTTGATTTATTTTTAGTGAATCCAATTTGCTCCGGTCCTATTACTTCTACTTGCTTGACCCAATCTTCCACTCTCCTAAGGAGTAGTTTTGCATATAGTTTGCCAATTACAGATAATAGGCTTATAGGACGATAGTTTGAAGGATTAGTAATATCACCCTTTTTGTAGATTGGGACAACTATAGACGCCAGCCACATCTTTGGGATGCGGCCCGTGTTATTTACATGGGTAAATAAGGAAGCCAGAGTTGTAGCCCACCACTCGGGTGAGGATTTAAGTATTTCTGGTATTATTGCATCAGGACCTGGGGCCTTACCGCTTTTCAAACCACTGATTAGTTTACTCACTTCTTGAGGATTAACCTCAGGCCAATCTGGTAGCTCCTCTGGTATTGAAGTGGAATCAGGGTATTCAGTTAGGCTAGCATTGAACAGATTAGAAAAATAACTGAACCATCGGTCTAGTGAAATATGGGGCAACTGGATACTGCACGTTTGGGCCCTTCTATTTATGATCTGCCAGAATTGCTTAATGTTATTTGTTAAAGTGGCTTGATATAGTTGTTCCCACTGCTGTTCGAATTGATTTTTTCGTTTCCATTGTACCATAATTTGAAAATCCTTTTTCAGTTGGGTTATATTGCTGAGTAGCTTTTCCTCACCTGTGCTGCGGTAACTTCTATATAATGATCGTATTAAGTTGTTAAATTCAATACAGTAGCGATCAAACCATTCTCTATGACCGTTTACAGCCTTAGATTTGGTCGAGGAGATGGCTTGAAGTTCCCCTGCTAAATTTGAAACTAGTTGTTCAAAGTGATGTATTCCACGTTCTGGTGTGTCAGCCTGTAATATATTCTCTTTTAATTTATTAAATGTAAAAGAGCTAAGTAGTGTTTCTGTAGCAGCTGCCACCTGAGGTGACCATGTTATTTTCTGATGCCTAAAGTTGGTGGGGTCCTCTGTATTAGTCTTTACCTCAAATGAAAAAGTTACATTGAGTGGAAGATGATCACTTAGCAATAAGTCCCCAACGCTAAAAGATGTGACACACTGGTGTAGATAGGGGGATATTAAGATGTAATCGATCACGCTAGCACCGAGCAAGTTTACCAAGGTAAAGCTATCTGCATTCCTATAGCACTTGAGGCCGTTTAACCATAATTTGTTAAATTTGATGGCAAATTTGATTAACTGAATTCCTGCCGCATTCACGAGAGAGTCCTTTGAGGAGCGAAGAGCTGGGGTTAGAAGAAGCTGTACGAGATCATCCTCCTGATTCAAATGGGCCAAAGTGGTAGAAAGGTCCATACCCACTCTGGCGTTAAAATCACCTACCAGGATCACCTCCGTAGATGGTTGTTTATTTTCTAAATTTTCTACAAATGATGATATCCTACTCCATGTGTTGATTAAGGAGTCTCGTGTCAATCCAGCAGGTATATACAAGTTCACTATAATCATGTGAAGAGCTTCCCCCTCTACCAAAACAGCCTGTGCAAGAGGGGGACATGAGTCGAGAGGAGTTGCTTTGATGCTGTTGGCTACAAATAGTGAAAGTCCTCCAGAATAACGACCAAACTTGGATACTCTTGTAGCAGGAAGAGAGTATTGTTGGTAGCCATTTAAGGCAAGCTCTGAATTGGACCAAGTTTCTTGTAAGGCTATAAACGTAAATTTTTGTAGATAAGTGAGGAAATCACGATTATCGCATTTCTTGATCCATCCGGCTATATTCCACGAGATGAGGGAAATCACATCTCTTCTCTGACTTGGATTTGGAGATACTTCCCCCCATGCTGTGTTGGTCCCAGATTGGCTAAGAGATTTTGATAAGGGTTGGCGTCACTGAGATTGGTCTATGGTTGTAATTTCGTGGTCATTTTGGACCACACATCCATTACCTTGTAGCCTAATCGGGTCTGGCATGGAGGTATGTGTATCTGAAGCCGTGGAAGAATAGTCAATTATAATCTCTTTGGTGGGGCTTGGCTGAGTTGTATTATCCAAGAAGCTCTTAAATGCATGTATTTCAATCGGTACTTGAATGGAAATCCCAGATGATCTGTTATTATCTATAACCTGATCTGTCTTCTGAGACGTAGTAACCTCCTTTGACAGAGGGATGCTGATGTTTGGGTGGGCTTCTGTTGATTGAAGTGGGGTCATCCTCAGCTCTTTCAGTTCCTCGAACCAAGATTTCTTTGGAGTTTTTAGGAGAGTATCTTTATCCAGTACATTTGTGGACCTGAGGTCTACCTCCCAATGTAAGGGGGAGGTTTTGCTTAAAACTATCAATAAAATAGTTGTGTCAATTATAAAATCCATGGGTAAAAAATTACTTGAACACCACTTCAAGCAATTACAGTTGTACCATGTGGAATCGACCTAGGTATTTACTAAAATTTTTGACTGTAATCTTTCTAACATGCATGTGTGCTGTGCTTTATTTTATACAGTTCACTAGCTGATAATGGAAAGACTTCTAGAATGAAGACTTCACTGTAAGTCTACAAGCTACACAACTCAGGGAGGCTGAGGTGATAAATTGTAACCAAATAATGACTGAAGTTCGAAAGTTCTTCAATAACCTATTACATCAAGGTAGTTTTGTAGTTGACATGAGACTATGTTTTATATTTTATCATCTGACTTCTGCTGACTGTCATATTTCTCATCTAATTTTTTAGGAGGAAGTTGAGCTCATCTGCATATAAAGTAGCAGTTACTGACTGAAAATGTAAAATGAAACACTAAATTATATCCGTACAATATTATGGTATCTCGTCATTTGGGTCATGTAATTTTTAGACTTTTGCTTTGATCTAGAAATTTCCTGTGGACATGGGTTAATGGACATATCATTCAAACTGATGCAGTATATGATATGTGCTGAAATTAGCCCTGAATTAATTTTGGCTCATTAAATGAAACACAGTTCACAAACTATGTATGGTGGACCCAGGATCTTAATAATCTTTCTGCTTGGGATTGCAAAATCAGTGTGGATGAGAAGGTATCAGCAACATGGTAGGCAATAATGTATGATTGGTGGTGTGTGTTAGACTGTATACTCAACAGGATAACTTAAATATAATTGTGATATTAATTTGGGCAGCCCAGATTACTGTGAATGTAATTATCACTATGATTTACCTCAGAAGTTGCCTGACATCTGTCCATAGATTTGGCAAATGAACCTGCTTTGAAGATCATAGTCTTAAAAATAATACACTCATCACAGTGAGCTAGAAGCAGTTGGCTTTTTGAATGTGAAGAATGTGGAGAGTTTTATGTTAGAAGTAAGGATCAAACACACTGTTACTTGGGAAGGGGCTCAACAATGATCTGCATTTCAAAATGATTCTGATCATTTCCAGACACAATAAGATGTCAGCACTCTCTCTCATCCAAAAGACAGTAACACCTGTAATGGACTTCGACTTTTCACTATTCAAGAGAAATAGTTGCAATGAAATGTTCTTCATATAAATGAGCAAAGGGGCACATGCATGATCCTGATGCATAGACCATGTTACATCAACATAGACTTTATATGTCACTGTATTATACTAGGACATTGTGGCATTACAAATCAAAACATTGCAAAACACATTGTTTTGCAGAGGATGTTGTTTTGATAACAGTGAAACAAGCCAATTTCTATAACAGCCAAGAATGTGTCAAATACTTCATGTTGTCTGTTCAAATACAAATATATAATACTAGTTCTGGTGGGTTTTCCGGGCTGTGTGGCCATGGTCTGGTGGATCTTGTTCCTAACATTTCGCCTGCATCTGTGGCTGGCATCTTCAGAGGTGTATCAGAGAAAGAAATGTTTGGGGTATATATTATCCATGTCCCAGGGTGGGGAACCAATCAATAAGTGTTTGGGTGGAACTTGTTATGCAAAGATGTGGTTGATAGTATTGTATTGCGTGTGGGGCTTATCAGTCCAGAGAGTGATTCAAATTTTTATGCCCTGCAGCAGCAGTAGTATTGGTGAATGCAAATCCTGTGTTTGGGTGGAGTCCATTGTTCATGAACTTAGCGTGCCCTTGGGTTTGCTTTTGGTGTTTTTAAGTACTAGTAGCCAAGCTTTGCTAATCTGTGGATGACACAGGGAGGCCATTGAAATTCACAAACACCAAGACAACTTCAACAGTAAAGTAGAGACTTTAAAAATTAGCATTCATGGACAGTCTGTTTTTTACTTTAAGAAGTTGGAGTAGATAGCTGTTAATTATAATTGCAATTTGTAGTTTTGTGTCTAAATACTGTATTATTATATTATGATTGATTATTATATTACTTTTGGTCACTGAGGAAAGTTGGCCAAAATTCTCTGTTTTTACAGGTCAAAAAAGTGTCCCATAGTGACCCTTTTGTGTATAAAGCAGCAACCGAATAACCGGGGGCAGCCATTGCTGCCGGGGTGAACCAAGGAGCAAAAATAGGCTTGCAAGCATGGCTCGACGGCATGCTACAACAAGGGGGTGCATTGATTGCCTCCTAGCCAGTAAAGGCGGGAGGAGCCTGGATATATAAGGAGCGCCTCACCCAGATCTCGCCCTTCCCGGCGGCGAGACTCAGAAAGGCATGGTGTGCGGTACTGAGTTGAGCGTAAGGCCTGGAAGGAGCCTGGTCACGGCTGTCCTTTTTTGCCCTTCTGCTTGATCCATCTTTCTGTTCTCTTGCTCAACGTTCCTTTTTCAGTCTAACTTCTCTCTGAGCTTGCACCCGCTTTCTTTACCAACACAATCCTCCACTATCCCCCTTTCCTCTTCCCCAATTCTCTGGCCGCGGATCAGGACGAAGGATTCGGGGCACAATGCCTCCAAAACGTGGTAAGAGTAAGGAACCCCCCCGGGGGGAACCAGCACTTTTGGGCAGGGCGAGGGCCCTTCTTAACAGGGTTCGAGCCCAGACGGGGCCCAATGGTCCCGCGGTCGGACACATCGGTGCAGCCGCGGCCCTGGGATTATCCCCAACAGGTAGGGGCAGAGTGGCGAGCGCTGTGGGGCAACCCTCCTTACCGGGGGAAGCGGCTCCTATGGCAGAACAACCCCAGGGCCCTGGCACCATTTCTGCGGCCTCCGCGTCTGCGGGGATCCAGCGCCCGACTCCAGCCTGGTGAGGAATCTGGCAGACACACTGCTCCACCTCTCCCAAGCCCTTGGCGGGTCGTCCGGGAGCCTTGGGAGCCCTGGCGGATCAGGGGACCTGGCGCCATCCACGTCGGCGGCGGCTGGCACGGTGGGAGGGGGCCCGTCGGAGCAGCCGGCGCAGGAACTCCAGTTGTCCCCTCCCGGGAGTGCTCCTACGTCAGTCGACGCATCCGTGGGGCCCTCAGAGCGGGAAGGTCAAAGGAAGAAGCAGTCGCTGTGGCACTCCCGGTCCTCCAGGCGGTCTCCCAGCTCGTCTTCATCTGGTGAGTCGACCGAGGACGATGATATGCAGGCTAGAGGGGAGTTTTGGTACCAAGGGGAAAAGGTGCCCGCTCTTCCCCCCTGGCTAGCTAAGCGCAGGCGCCTTCGGGGGATGGAGGCGCCACCTACCGGCCTAGCCCCCGACGACAATGGGAACCCTCCCAGGTCACATCTGCCCAGGAAACTGCGGGAGCGGGCCCTAGACGGGTATTACACAGACGTATTCAAATGCCTGTGGCAGGAGGGTGAACAAGGTTTGTCTGGGGGCAAAGCTGACAAGAAGAGGAAGGACCCATTGGCGGCCGAGCGCACTTTTGGTAACTGGTTGCAGGGCTTTACTGAGTACTTAGCCTTAATAGCGGCCGCATATCCGCTAAGGGCCTGGCACTTGACAGCTCATATGTCGCATGTGCTGCGGGCCCGATCCTTAGCCGGGGAGCTCGCGGCGATAGCCTATGACGAGGCAATCTGTAAGAACGCTTCTCATAAGAGCCACTTCCGCTGGGACCTCATCCATGATCAAACCTGGATGGTCGTGGTCCAGCCAGCCATGAAGGGGGCCCAGGACTCGCCTGCCACCGACAGGCCTCCTAGAGGCCTCCAGGGAAGGGGGATGGCAAAAGGGACCTGCTGGGAGTTCAGTAGGGGCTCTTGCCAGCGACCCAAGTGTAAGTACGAGCACGCTTGCTCCAATTGCTCCGGAAATCACAGCAGGGTGGGCTGCCCAAAGCCGGCGGGCCGCCCTCCCTTTCGGCAGGCCCGGTTCCCTGGTGCTGGGCCCTCTTAGAAGGACGGCGGCCAGGGTAGTGGGCCCGCCCTCCAGAAGCACTGACATGCCAGCCACACTGCAGACGCTGGCCCCCACCCCCATCAGGCTGTGGGTCTTGAGGGATTGGCTGCAGCTGTATCCTGACAGATCCGCAGCACGCCTTTTGGGGGAAGGATTTTCATCGGGTTTCAGAATCCCTTACCAAGGGTGCAGGAAGGCTTACCATGCGAACAACCTGAAATCTGTCTTGGAGCACCCCGGCGTGGTGGCCGACAAGCTGGACAGGGAGGTGAAGTCTGGCCGGATTGCAGGCCCCTACATCCAGCTCCCCCTAGCCAACCTGAGGGTCTCTCCCATTTGTGTAGTGCCAAAAAAGGCCCCAGGAGAGTTTCGCCTTATACAACATCTCTCCCATCTTCGGGGCGACTCTGTGAATGATTTCATAGACCCGGAGGTATGCTCGGTGCGGTATGCCACTCTGGACGAGGCCGTCAGCCTGATTAGGCAGGCCAGCCCGGGCGCATTGCTAGCGAGATGCGACATCCAGTCCGCCTTCCGGGTCCTGCCCATCTCCCCCCTAGATTTTGAGCTGCTGGGCATCCACTTCCAAGGGCGGTGGTATGTGGATAAGGCAATGCCCATGGGATGCTCCATAGCCTGTGCTGCCTTCGAGGCCTTCAGCACATTTCTGGAATGGGCCTTTATACAAAGGGTGCCCTCCGGGTTAGTCACGCACTACTTGGATGATTTCCTATTCGTGGGTAGGCAGGGCACAGGGGAGTGCGAGGTCGCTCTAGGTGCCTTTCAAGCATTGGCAGCCGAATTGGGGGCACCCAACAAGACGGAAGGCCCCACCTCCGCTCTCAGCTACCTGGGCATACAGCTGGACACGGTCCACGGCATGTCCTCACTCCCGGGAGACAAACTGCTCGCCCTAGCCAACCTAATCCAATCAATCATGCCCCTAAGGAAGTGCAGAGTGCGACTGGTGCAGTCCTTACTGGTTCACCTTAATTTTGCCTGCAGGGTGGTGGCACCAGGCAGGGCCTTTTGCTCCCGGCTGGCAAGGTCAATGTCTGGTTGCAGGTCCCCCCAGCACCACGTTAGAGTCACAGGAGGACTGAAGGAGGACCTGAAGGTTTGGCGAACCTTTCTCTCTGGCTATAATGGCATCTCTTTGTGGCAATCATCACTGGATCCCGGCCTTGAGTTACAGGTGCATTCTGACGCCTCAGGGGCCCATGGTTTTGGTGTATACTTTCAGGGGCACTGGGCTTGGGGCCTCTGGCCTGCGGCATGGCACACAATGGGAATCACCAGGGACCTCACTTTTCTTGAATTGTTTCCCATCTTGGTGGCGGTGCACATTTGGCACAACTGCTGGCAGAACAAGAGGGTGCTCTTCTGGTGCGATAACCAGGCAGTGGTGCGAGTGGTGAACCGGCAACCTAGCAAATCTGTGCGGGTTATGCGGCTGGTGCGCAATCTTGTCCTTACCTGCTTGACTCACAACATCTCCTTTAAAGCTGCTTTTGTTCCAGGTTTGCAGAATGAAATCGCTGACGTTCTATCTCGCCAGCAGGTGGATCGCTTCAGACGCCTGGCCGCCGGGGCAGAGCTGTTCCTGGCGACAGTGCCGGCGGCCTTATGGAACCTTGGCAGCGAACCGTCATCACAGGTGTTTTGAATTCGTTGGCACCGGCCATGTGTCGACAATACAACAGAGCTGTGCACGACTTCCAGAGTTTTGCAGCAGCAGCGGGGCACACGGTCCGCAGCAGGGTGGACACGGGACTGCGTTCTTTCGAATAGCCCTGGATTCACACCTCCATGGTCATCAGGGATGCACCTGCGGTAACCAGCATGGGGGTCCAGCTAGCGGGGATTGCTTTCTACTGCAGGCTCTCGAGCTTCCCAGATGTCACTAAGTCATTCGTAGTCTGCCAGCTCATGGCAGGCTGGCGGCGGGCGGGACCCAGTCAGAGGGACTTAAGATGCCCCATCACTAGGGGGTGCTCCGAGCAGTCACAGGGGCGCTGCGTCAGGTGTGCGCTTTGCGTTATGAGCGCTTGCTCTTCGCAGCCACCTTCCACCTGGCACATCACAGGGCTTTCAGGCCGGGGGAGCTGGTGGCCCCCACTAGGGAGAGGCTATCAAGCACGGTACTACAGATCCAGCACCTGGTCCTGTCAGGGGATAAGGTCTATGCGTGGCTTACCCATTCCAAGACTGATCAGGAGGGCCACGGTGCTTGGGTCATGGTGCTGGTCCTACCGGGTGATGTGACCTGCCCCCTTGCCTCGCTAACCACTTGGCTCCGCCACAGGCCGCGGCAAGGCGGGATGCTCCTGATACACGAGGATGGTTCCCCCCTCACCAGGTTCCAGATGCTGGCGGTGCTGAGGGCTTGCCTGGCCCGGGCTGGGTTACCAGCCACTAAGTTTGGCCTGCACTCCTTCTGGATAGGGGCCGCCACAACTGCGGCTCAGGAGGGCAGGGCCCACAATGAGATATGCACCTTAGGCAGGTGGCGCTCGGACGCCTTCCGGGCCTACATCCGCCCTCACTTATGTTGATTTTCTTCGCAGTGCATCCAAGGACGCCGCAGACTGTTGTCCGACAGATGTGGGTCGTGGGGCACAGCATCATTAACCAAGCGGGAGACTACGCCTGCTCCTCTGAGTGGGGCCGGCACCTTGGACTTGCAGCGCACGTGAGAATTACCTGGTTGGGCCAGGGTGACATGAGGTGGGACGAGCTTGAGTACAAGTTGATTGATTACATCTTTCAACTGGCTACCTCGGACATTTTGGTTATCCACCTGGGGGAGGAAGATCTCCCGGCCAGGTCGGGCTTTGAACTGAGGAGGGCGGTGGCCACCACACTGAAGAGCTTAGCAAAGCACCAACCGGGCATGGTCCTGGTGTGGTCCGACCTCCTACAACGGGTGCTGTGGAAGGGGGCGATTGACCCCATGGGTGTGGACAGGGCTCGCCGAAAGGTGAATAAAGCGGCCGCCAAGGTGGTGCTCTCCCTCAGGGGAGTGGTGGCGGACCATTCAGAAATATCGCACGACATCCAGGAATTGTACGAGCCGGACGGTGTCCACTTGTCCAGATGGGGATTGGACCTTTGGCTGCAATCCATCCGATATACCCTCCTCCAGTTGGTGAGGAACTAGACAGGGTCAGGCTTGAGAAGCTTTGGTAGCGGAGCTGCAAGAGGAACGCAGCTTCAAGTGGCGGGGTTTGGCAACGGAGTACCGCGCACATCTGGGGAGAAAACAAGCTCTTCCGGCAGGTTCTCCCAGGCTTGTGCCCCGGTACTTATTAAGGGCCGGGTTGGCGAACTGAGCTGGCAGGCTGGCAGGCCGGACCGCTGCCCGACATCCCAGGGAGTGGGGAGGGTCGGGCCGGTAGGCGGCCATGGGCTTAGCCAGTGCCCGACACCCCAGCAAGCATGGAGAGGATGGCGGGCCGGTAGGAGGCCATGGGCTTAGCCGGTGCCCATCTCCTCAGCAAGTGCGGGAAGGGTGGAAGCCAGAGTGTTATCTCTGGGGCTCCCCTTCCCGCTAGTTCCCAATGGAGATTGGGAAATTTGATGTGCGACCCGTTTGCCGCCCAGCTTCCTTTGTATATAGTTGATGTTTAATCATGTTATTGATATATTAATAAATTGGGCTGCGGCCCAATCCTTTTCCAGCCTGTTGTTGTTGTGTCTTTATTTGAGCGGAGAAAGGTCTCACCATCTGCAGCAAAAAGCAGCAACTGAATAACCGGGGGCAGCCATTGCCGGTGCCCGTCTCCTCAGTATCAATATCATCTTGATATTGTGTGCATACAGTGTGCATACAGTAGGCTACTATGGACCTTTCACAAGTGTAGATAATTTTAATTTGTACTAAATGTTGGAATTTCCAGCCTTGTTTGCATGCAAGGAGCAAAAATAGGCTTGCAAGCATGGCTCGAAGGCATGCTACAACAAGGGGGTGCATTGATTG
Organism: Sphaerodactylus townsendi; assembly: GCF_021028975.2. Lineage (NCBI taxonomy): Eukaryota > Metazoa > Chordata > Lepidosauria > Squamata > Sphaerodactylidae > Sphaerodactylus > Sphaerodactylus townsendi. The sequence goes on from NC_059431.1 coordinate 67,015,749, forward strand.
GCTCGTCCTTAGCCCGGTAAAGGCCCGGAGGAGAACCTGGATATATAAGGAGCGCCTCACCTAGATCTCACCCTTCCCGCGTGGCGCAGACTCAGAAAGAAATGCGCGGCCACACCCACCCTTCCTATGCTTTAAGATTGGTTGGGGTTTTTGTGTGGTTACTACTGTCGCAGCCCTGGTGGGACGTTTTGGCAACGGAGTACGCACATCTGGGGAGAAAAACGAAGCCTTCCGACAGGATTCTCCCAGGCTTGTGCCCTGTGGAAGGGCCGGGGGTGGCGGCGGGCAGGCCTGGCAGGTACCGGACCGTACCCGGCCAATCCAGGGAGTGGGGAGAGGTCAGGCGGTGGTAGGCGTCGCATGGGCTTAGCCAGTGCGTCCGGCCACTTACCCAGCAAGCATGGAGAGGATGGCGGGCCGGTAGGCTGCCATGGGCTTAGCCGGTGCCCATCTCCTCAGCAAGTGCGGGAAGGGTGGAAGCCAGAGTGTTATCTCTGGGGCTCCCCTTCCCGCTAGTTCCCAATAGAGATTGGGAAATTTGATGTGCCACCCATTTGCCGCCCAGCTTCCTTTGTATATAGTTGATGTTTAATCATGTTATTGATATATTAATAAATTGGGCTGCGGCCCAATCCTTTTCCAGCCTGTCATTGTTGTGTCTTTATTTGAGCGGAGAAAGGTCTCACCATCTGCAGCAATGTAATCTTGATATTGTGTGCATACAGTAGGCTACTATGGACCTTTCACAAGTGTAGATAATTTTAATTTGTACTAAATGTTGGAATTTCCAGCCTTGTTTGCATGCAGCAGCAGCAGAAGCAGCACGGAATTCTGCATGAACATTCTAAAGGTGACAGTTAAAATCTGTTGGTAGCGATCTGTTCCCTCACTGCCTCACTGACTTACTGACTTACTAGCTCACTTGCTTGCCTGCCTGCCTGACTAAGGCTCATTCTGCATGGGTCAAAAACAGCAGTGTAAAAAATAGTGTGAAAATGGTGTAAAAGGGTTTAAAATGGTGTAAAAGGGTTTATACTGTTTTCACACCCCTGTTTTTGGCCCATGCAGAATCAGCCTAAGTGAAAAGATGTTCTCTGTACTGATGTAAACCAAATGCTATGTAAAAGTGCTCTGACAAAGATATTGTATTGCAACCAAAATGTAACAAACTATGAGCCATGCATGTAACTATATATTTGTGATACTTTGTTAATGTATATGTATATGTTTTCTCTCTCAGTTAAGTAAAGTTCTCCTTATGAGGTAAAATGGCTGGTCTTTTGAGAGATAACTATTCTTATTTAACATGACGTACAATCCACATTTCTGCTTGTTACTCTGCTTGACAGGATTATATATTCTAAATATACCTGTTGCCCTTCAATAAATTCATACATATTTTTTACTAGCAGGGCACCCATGCTACGCATACTTCATCACAGGCTCTCTATGATTTTCTGGGTGACATTCAACATCACAGCCTGTCTGTGAACTTCGGGATGACATTCAGCATACCTCATCACAGCCTGTCTGTGAACTTTGGGGTGACATACCTCATCACAGCCTGTCTGTGAACTTCGGGGTGACATTCAGCATACCTCATCACAGCCTGTCTGTGAACTTTGGGGTGACATTCAGCATACTTTTTCACAGCCTCTTTATGAGCACCTGGGGGTTTTTTTTGCATCTTTTGCAGCAGCTTCCTGTAGTTGTCTTTTTCTAACCGAATCTGTAAATCGCTTTCTGCATTTAATCCCTCTCCTCCCTTTAGCTGTTTCAACAAAAGGAACAGGTTCGCATGCGGTGAGGAGGTCAGTGGTAGAATCCAGTTGGGCCACCATTGGCTCAATTGTGCTTGTTGTTTGGTGGGCATTATCAGAACTTGTCGATTCGACACATGGAAGTAGAGCATCGAAGTGCGCTTCATTAAAATCTCCTGTGAAATGAATCATTTGTACTCCCTGTACTGCATCCTTTAGCTTGGCAAGCAGGTTTTTAACTGTCACATTTAGAATGTTCGTGCAGATGACCAGAGTTCAACAGTAATGCAGATGGCCAGAGTTCAACAGTAAATGTGTAATAACTCAAGTAAAACTGAATATTTTGACAAATCCTTTCTTAGTGAGCACCTAAACCACAAAATGAACCGGTGTGCCAAATTTCAACTTTGTAGGTTAGGTGGTGTTTGAGTTCTTTTGATGAGTCAGTGAGTCAGTCAGTGGCATTTCGCATTTATAGATATAGATATTTAGCAATTTTATATATATTGCACCCTTAAACAATTTCTTGAATTTTTGAGGTGCTTAATTCTAGATTTGAAGGGTTAAGTTTGTTACCCCTTTTTTGCTTGTATATCACTTCTGGTGGGACAGGAAGTGACATCACTCTTCCAGCATCACCTAACATTCGGTCCAAACTCTCTGGCTTTCTATTCTTTGTGTTGCTTATATATAAAAGTTTCATGGGTGGTAGCATGCTGGTTATAAGATAATATGATGGATGTTTATAAGGCTGGCTCAACCACTAGTCAAAGCTAGGGGATCATCCAGGGTGTTACATTTTAAGGGGTCCCTAAAAAGGTAAGATACTTTTGTTCTACAGACTTGAATGGAAGCTGGCATTGGCTGGTTTCTAGATGCTCCATATCTGTTGACTATAGCTGCTATCAAGAGCTTATCTATTTTATTTTTACATTGGCTGCTGTGGGTTTTCCAGGCTGTGTGGACATGGCCTAGAAGTTTTTGCTCCTAATGTTTCACCAGCATCTATAGCTGGCAACATGCATGTCACACTAAGATGTGTTTCTCTCTGCGGCACATTTATTGTGTGGTGGGATATATGTTTTGTCCATCTCTAAGAAGGATAAGGTGCATTTGCATGTCTGAGTAGAGTCAATTTGCAGATACATTTTGCAGTCACATTTGCAACTGTGTTTGCATCTGCAAAAAATGAATCCAAGATCAAGACAGCACCACAGAGATAAATGCTGTAGGTGTAATGCATTGTTATTTTATGTACATGTGATTTTCATGATTCAATAAAATATTTTCAATATAAGGAGCAGTTTCATAATCTGAAATGTGGAAAATAAAAAGTGTTGATGAACCATGATTAATAAGTGTCCTTCTCAACATAAGAAAAATATTTTAATGTGTTTTTCTTCCCATAAGCTCCAGGGTTGCTGAGTCACTGAAACTGTACACATTTATGTGAGTTGCATTAGGACAGCTTGGTTTGAAAGAAATGTTTAAGAGTTATGCCTTGATTTCCTGATGGGGAAATCTTATTAAATAGTGAAACAGAAGATGATAAAGCAATATGATTTTTAATGGAAATTTTTAATGGAAATTATTTTGGAAGATGATCTACACAAACAGATCAATATGCAGTTTAACATCCCCATTTCCATAGTTGAAGAATCCTTATGGACAAAAAAAGTTGTTGACATTTCATTGTAATTCCTGTTTATGGAATCCAGCATGTGCTCATTGCTTTTAACATGGTCTACTGCTGTTTATAGTTGTAATAGCTGTTAAATCTCTAAAACTGACATTTGCAAAGCTACATTTGCAATGATTCCTTATCACCTAAACTTATAAGTCCATGAATCGTCAAAGATATCTGCCAAAACAATATGGCCTTGGCATTTGGGGTTGTATACTTTAGACTTGCTTTCTCCTTCACAAAGGTAGGAACACACCTGCATATTCTGAAAAAGAATAACAATGTTTATTATTTGTCTGCTCCATGCACCTGGTTAAAGTCAGACACTGACTACAAAAAAAATAAGACAGAGTAAAAGAGGAGCTTTGGTGGCATCATGGCAGGATTATTTCTGAAACTGATGTACTTACATATAAATAAAAGGGCATAATAAACTCCACCCTGAAGTGGAGTTTCAGGGGCATCAATATTAAAAAATGTGAAAGTTTGATAAGAATAGCATTACTATAGGTAAAAGTAGAGAGGTTATAGAAGAGTGTGCAGCTGAAGATGCAATGGGCAAGTGACTGAGAATTATAGTGCCATCCTAAGCAGAGTTACACCTTTGAAAGTTTCAGTGGACTTCAAAAGGTATAACTGCTTACAACTGCACTTCTAGTTTGTAACTAGAAAAAAACAGGAAATGAATAGGAAAATCTGAGTCAAATCTGAAGTGCTACTCCCAAGTAAAAGCTGACAGATGGGAGTCACAGGAGTAACTAACATCTGTAAAACAGGTTATTTCCCCCCTGTAACTTCCATTACACAATCAAGAGAAAGAGGAAAACAGGGAATTATAAGCATCTAAGGGCTTATAGGCAAATAATAGGAAGCATAGTTTAGGAAAGTATTTTGCCATAAAATGGCACATGACCTATTGAGCAAAACTGTTTTGCATCACTGGAAAAGCTATTGTTCACTGTCTGATAATTTCCTGTGATCACGCTGAAAACAGTCAAACTAAATGCAAATGTGAGTTTCATTGTACTGTTTTAGGTGGGATCTTGGATAGTGGAGACTACCATAAGCATATAACACACTTTCCTTCAAGACAGACATAATCACATTTTAATTCAGCCAGTTTATAATTCCCCTAGATAATGAAAAAAAACACAATTTCCTTATAAGAACTGTAGAGAAGACTAAAAGGTGACTCCAATAATTTCAGTTCTAGAAAGGTAACAAAGTATTTCACATAGTTACCTGTCTTCTGTTCTGTTATTCACTAGGCTTCAGGCCAACACCAGGTTACTCTGAGATTGGACTTTCACTCTATCTTGGAAATGTGATGGGCCAAAGTAATTATTGAAAACATCATACTGCTAGGAAAGATGCCAGAAATCTGACAGATCACATTAAGCTTCCTCACAGTGACAAAGGACTAGTTGAGCATCATTTTCTGAGGCAAAACTGATTATATTCTGCTTTCATCATGTAGTTGGTTGAGTTTCATCTTTCAAAAAAAGACAAAGCAGGTAAAAAAGTAATAGACTAAAGAACAAAAGTTTCTTGTTCAAGCAAGTGTATTAGGAAGGTATTTTCTTTTCAAATGAGCCTACGATATGACCTGCAGAATATCCCATGCCTTCAGATGCCTGAAGACCAGTGATCAGCATTTTTAGGTGCTTTAGACAATATTCAGAAGTTCAGCAACAATATACAATGCCAGCTAAAAGTCTTCTTCCATATGTGTACGTGTTCTACATACTGTGGTGTGGCAAATTTCCAAACAAGAAATTCATTATTTGCATTGTTTTTTCCACAACTATTAGCAAACAAACATGTACAATTTGTCTGAACATCCAAATCAACATGAGAAAGCAAAGTTCAATTCAGTGACCTGGAGTAGACTTGTAATATGTAGTAGTGGAAAGTCTCATTAAGTCACAGCTGACTTATGGTCACCCCATGGATTTTAAAGGCAAGAGATGTTTGGAGGTGGTTTGTCATTGCTCACCATGTGGGCTGAAAGAATTCTGAGAGAACTGTGACAGCCAATAGGCCTTATGCAGTGGTGGGATCCAAAATTTTTAGTAACAGCTTCCCATGGTGGGGGGATTCAAACTGTGACGTAGCACCAATGGGGCTGGGCAGGGCACAAAGGGGTGTGACCAGGCATTCCAGGGGCGGGGCATTCCTGGGCAGGGCTGTGGCAAGGACGCCAGCCACTCTGCCACTCCTTGGGCAGGAAATGAATGCACGCAGGCGCAGGCTGCCATGCACGCAGGTGCACCTCCTGCTAGACTGCTTCAAGTTCTGCGCACTACTGCTGAGAGGAGGGGCATAACTAAGGCAAACATTACGTGGCAAAATCACCAATTAATAACCCCCTCTCGGCACACACAAATAATTAGTAACCTACTCTCAGGAACCTGTGAGAACCTGCTGGATCCCACCTCTGGCCTTATGTGAAGGAATGGGGAATCAAACCCAGTTATCTGGATTAGAGTCTGCCACTTTTAACCACTACACCACACCTCCTCTCTGTTTGGTTGATAGAAAAGACAGAAGTCTTTAGTATTGTAAATGATAACAAAACTTCATTCCAGCACAATCTTTCATGGACTAGAGCCAGTGGTGGGATTTAGCCAGTTCACATTGGTTTGCCAGAACCTGTACCTTATTTTTGGTTGAGTTTGGTGAACCGGTTGTGTTGGCTTGGGGGAGGAGGGGTGTGGGAGCAATTTTGCATTCCCAAACCTCCCCTGTGCTGACTTAGCTTGTCTGAGCTGGGAAGGCTTTGGGGAGGAGGAGATGGTGCCCAGGTTGGCATGCGGGAGGAGTGGATGACTGCCTAGCAGCTTGTGTGCCAGGCGGTCACAGGCCAGCTCCTGCCTGGATGGCAGGAGCTGACCTGAGGTCATGGCTTGGCAGCAGGTGACTCAAGTGCCAAGCTGTGATCTCCCGAGCCGCCTGCCAAGGGGCTGCTTGACACCATACCACTGTGGCCATGGCGCAACAGCAGGCGGCTCAGAAGGCCACAGCTTGGTGCCTGAACCACTTACTACTGAGCAGTGGTTGCAGGCATGCTCCTGCCCTCGGAGCCAGCCTGCGGCCATGGCTCAACAACAGGCAGTTCAGGAGGGTGTGGCTCGACACCTGGGCTACTTGCTGGTGAGCAGCGGCTGCAGTCATTCTTCTGCCCTTGGAGTTGGCCTGCAGTTGCGGCTCAACAGCAGGCAAATCAGCCACTCAACTGCAGCCTCCTGAGTCACCCACCAGTGCCAGTTCCCCCCATTCCCCACTTACCTCAGTGGTGGCAGGGGGTGGGCAATGGGAGGGGGGTGCGCTCAGGGCAGTTGTTGCCCCAGGCACCATTTCCCCCAGAAATACATCTGGAGGGGGAGTGAGGGAGTTTTCAGAGTCCAGCAGCAACCAGGCGGCAAGGTGCCCGGCTGCTCTGAGGAGCTTAAATCCCAGGCAACCAGGCGCCTTGCCTCTCTGAGGAGCAAAAATCTCTGTCACCCCCTCTCCAAGGGGAGGGAGAGTGAGGGAGCTTTCAGAGCACTGCAGCAAGGCCCCATTGGCCCTCTCCACCCCCACAAGAAGTTCCTCTGCAGCAGGTAAGTGGGCGGCAGGAGAGTGACAGCAGGGAACCAGTTGTTAAATTATTAGAATCCCACCACTGACTAGAGTGCATTTCTTCTTAGTATCTGAAGAACTACAAAAGCTTACATTGAATAAAACTTTGTCCAGCTTTAAGGTGTTGCAAGACTCCTGTCTATTTTTGATGTAGCAGACTGATATGTAGCATTACAGTCATGGAAGTCTATGTGGTAGTGCTTTGCTGTGAATAATTCAAGGCTGCAGAATAGATAGGATAGGAACAGAATAGAAGATAGGAACAGATATCTCCTGCATTATCTTGTGTATTCTTAGGAAATTCATTGGTTGGCCTTATCCTGACCTCCTTTACTTCCAGCTGAGACTTCAATGCCTCAGGTAAACCATGCTTATTTTTCTTTCTTTACACAGCAGCATTGTGCCTAACTAATTTTGCCTGTTGGCAACCCTTTAGTCCTGCAACAGTTACATGTAAAATATGTAACTGATAGTGCTGTGAGATGATCCTTTAATTAGAAAAAAATGCTAAATTGTGAAATGGACTGTTTGTGACTGATTTAGCACTGTGGAAAACAGCAAAATATTACTTTAAAAGTCATTATTGTACAGCCTATTCAAACAAATTAAATAAGTAAATCATTTTATTTCTGTGTTGACTAAATTGGATGTTTGCAATAGTAACTAGAAGTGTAATTCTATCAGTAAAAGCCATAATACTGAAAGAACAATGATGCTCATTCCTTTTTTCCTTTGACATTGATGAAAAACTTGTTAATTTTTTTTTCTTGTGTTCTATCAACAAAAAATCATTCCCTACAATATCAAAGTGGGAAGGATGCCTGTGGACATACTGGGAGGGAGTAAACATCAAAAGAAAAACTGACAGTGGGATAAGGCAGAATCTCCATTGACAGAGATCATCTACTGTTGCTGAAAAAGGGGGAGTACAATCAACTGGAAAATTCCTTGCTTGATATTGACTGTTCCACAGAGGCATAGCGCCATCGGGGTGGTGTGGGGTGTGACCAGTGGTGGGATTCAAATAATTTAACAACCGGTTCCAGTGGTGGGTTTTACAGATGGAGAACACTGATGCAGAGAGTCTGCATCATTTTACAGATGGAGAACACTGATGCAGAGAGTCTTAGGCGACCCCTGTGAAAGGGTCGTTCGACACCCAAAGGGGTCCCGAACCCCAAGTAAAGAACCATTGTCCTAAGGGCCATTCCACTAGGACGAAAAGTTCCTTCAGCCAGGCAATATTCATGATTCTAAGACAACTCAGTCTCTTGGGATGTAGCACAAAACTCAGCTAGGAAAAAAATATCTGGTCAAGCTAACTATGGGGAACGGAGGAGGAGAGACAGTTTGCCAAAGAAATGAAAAATAAAATAAGTGAATCCGCATTAACTGCATAAAGAACCAGTTGAGGACTGTACTGACTTCACAGTTAGATGTACCCACAAAAAAGGCATGATGGAAATAAGATTTCCAAGACTAAGTGGGGGCCTTGAAAAGGACCAGCTGCAAAGCATGCTCATATATATTTGTGCACTTCTTGAAAACAGTGTATCTAGAACTGAATCTAGTAGCTTGCAAGTACAGCAAATTGCTAACATAACCTTCTGCTTGTTATGTATTTAGCTTAGAGAAGCAAAGGCTCCAGGATGATACCATGTGACTTCTTGATTTTACTCCTTTATAATTATATCATATTTATATATTTAATGTGAGAGAGGCATTGCAGATATTTAAATGTATAATGTGTGCCTATATGCAGAAATAATTTTTTGTCAACAAAGTTGAGGGACACTCGACTGCCTTCCCCACCAACTTTGCAGAAAACCCTGAAATCTTTGAAGAAAAGCTGAAAGGGGCATTAAATTCACCAAAAACACAGCTGGTCTTCTTACCCTCCTGGCAGTGGAGCAGCAGTTGGAGGAGTTGCAGGAGTGGCTATTGCAGCCACTTGAGCTAGGCAGGTGAAGGCGGTATGCAGAACAGGAGAGCAGGGGAGAAAGAGCTAGGGAGGGGCTGAGGCAGTAGCTGCATTCTGGGTGGGCAAGTAGGTGCTCTAAGAAAGAGGAAATGGGAACTGCTGAGCTCCAGAAACAGAAACAACAGAGCCAGCAAATGGGTGGCACAGTGAATAAGGGAAAACAGAATGATAAAGCTACAAAGGAGTGAGTATGAGACAGGATGTGAAAGGATGTGAAAAAGCGCGTATGTGAGTGATAGAAAGAGACTACAGAGACTGAAAAAGAAAGAGAAATTACAAGCAATTTGTGTGTGTGTGGGAGAGAGCGAGAGCGAGAGAGCACAATCAGAGTGTGTGTGATAACAGGGCACTAGAGGACAATAGTGTGAGTGTTTTTCAGGAGGCATTGGATGATATTGATGTACTGGTTTTACATTCTAATTATTCTCCAAAGTGACCAATATATTCTTATACAGTTTAATCAAGTGCTATTTCACTTGAATTTAGTCTGTTATTGTTCATGCATGCCAAGGATTTTACCATAACTCTTCCAGAGTGTGATGGGAGGAAAGCTCTTGATGTCACTTTAAAGGAAAGTTTGATCTTGGTTTATACTTTTAGCAAGAATAGATTTAAAAACTGACTAATTCCTTATTCTTTTGGAGGGACATGTAGCTTATTTCACAGAATGTTCCATTGTTGTCACTGTGTGCTATTATAACAACAGCATGAGAATTAAAAATCACTGCAGTCAAAGACTGACATAATGCTTATGAAAAAGAGATTAAAATTGCTTCAAAGGCTGAAACATTGGTATTTTTTAGTATTTAAATTTCTAAGTTCCTTCATGAAGTGTCCTCATTCTGACATCAGAAATAACCTGAGCAGAAAACTGTAACCAAAACAACTAACTACCAATACTGGCACAATGTCTTTTAAATGTAAAAAGCAGACTTTCTAAACTCAGAATAACATACTAAAACACAAACAAAATTATAGAGGCCTACAAACAAAAAGTTTGACTAGTTGCCAAAGGCAATATGCATATGTGACCCACTTTGCAGCTAATTACTGTTGTGAATTTCACCTTTTATTAATTCCTACTCATTCTGCTTTTCTTTTTTACTCCTCTCTCAGGTCTTCCCTTAGGATTGTCAGCCGTAAGCTGGCAACCAAAGGGAAACACACTTTTTTGTGGGGGGGGGGGGCTTCAATGGCTGATGCTATGACATAACCAGCAATGCAGCATACCACTTCTGGCATGATCAGAAGTGAAATCATCTCACTGCCAGCAATATTGCAGCATTATGTCAAAATTCCATCATTTAATCATAGAGTTTGGGACAAATCCTTCATTGTTGCCTGACATGATGACATTTCTGGGTCATGCTGGAAGTGATGCCATGGTGTTGGTGGAGATGCTGATCATGTTCCATTCTTGTCTCCAATTCTCCCATCTGAGCAGTGGCATGTAGAGTCAGTGTGTGTGTGGGGGGGATGTCTTCCCTCATATGTGTGGGTTAGTCCCCATTTCAACACTGCTTTGCTTGTTTCTTCTACTGCCTTTTCAAGCATCTATCTATAGCAGTGGTGGCGAACCTATGGCATGGGTGCCAGAGGTGGCACTCAGAGCCCTCTCTGTGGGCACGCGTGCACAGAGTTCATCATGTGGGGGGAAATCGCCCCCCATCTAGGCTGGCCTGGGCTGCTGGACTTGATGTGCGTGCACGTCAGCGAGCAGGGAGGACTTGGCTGGCAGGCCTGGTGCCTGTGCTCCAGGTGGCTGCTGCCCAGGAGGGAAGACGGGTGAGGCAGCAGAGATGCTAGAGTGGCGCATGTGGGACTTGCTGGAGGCTACAGCAGGCTGGCCTCTGCTCGAAGGGGTTATTCAAATTAAATTGCCGTGTTGGCACCTTGCAATAAATAAGTGGGTTTTGGGTTGCAATTTGGGCACTCGGTCTCAAAAAGGTTTGCCATCACTGATCTATAATCTATCCATCTCCTGCCCAATCCCCGAAGTGCTCTGAGTGGGTTACAACAAGCTTAGAACCTTAAAATATGGCTCTCAGCTCAAACTGGCTGAACACATCATTAACAACCAGTGACGCATGCTGGAAAATGATACTTTTCTCACAGTCAATGGGAGGTAAACCTTTTCTTGCCCAAAGACAGCCTCCAACCTGCAACAAACCAAGATCTGTCCTCATATCCACTCATTCACTTGCTCATTTGCCAATGTTATACATGTCCTCAAATGTCAGCAGTGTCCTTCCACTCAAACATTACACATATAGCTCAGTCCCTCCTGTCTGCGTGATCTCCCAGGCTTCAGCTGTCCCTTCCCTGACCAACCGCTCCCTGTTTTTCTTCAGTCTTCGCTGAATTCTTCCATTTTATTTTGTATAGAGAGTTCTCTACCCTAATCACCGCAGCCAAGAAAACGTGCCCCCCACCTCTATTTTTCTCTCCCATTTGAACGGGGCCACTTGGCACACTACCTGTATTGCTTAATAAACCCTGTTCAAAGGAGAGCCATAATGCTTGCCAGGTTTAATGTTATACCTTCTGCCTTGTTACATGGCAGATTTAATAAGCAAGAAAAGGCTAAAAGATGGTGCTCATGTAATGATGGCTCAGTTGAATCTCTGGCCCACCAATTACTACACTGTCTCAGATTTAAGGAAATCAGATCCAAGTATGTGAATCTTACTCTTTGATATTTACCCAATCTCCCCAATTTAATTAGATTACACTACTTGGACAATCCTGATCCTTCTCTCTGTATGATAATTGCAGACTTTCTCCTGGAAATTACTAAATGCCAGTAGATTTCCTTTGACTTAACATTTATTTCCTGTATTGTATATGCTTTTTAATCTGTTTTTTATTATTGTTGTACCGTTGTCTATGCCAATAAAGGCTTGCTGCTTACTGCAATTTTATTTTTGTTTCACATCTCCACCTGCTCCAAACACCGCTCCTCTCACTGACCCTCAATCTGCCATTTATTACCAACCTTTCAATTGTATATTCAGAAGTCTTTGTTCTTTCTTTTATATAATTAAGAATTTGTTAAAGCTTCTGTCCTTTTGTTTTGCTTTTCAGTAAATGTTTTCGATGAGTAAATTGTTTTTTTTTTCTTTTCTGTGGAGGGTGTGTGTGGTTGTTGCTTATCCAGTCAGACAGTTAAAAGCCAAAAAGCCATGTTATCAAGTAATTTGAAGAGGTTATTTCCTTTGTTATTGTGCAGCTTATTTTTATGTTGTGGGGTGTGTTTTAAAAGCTCCTCTCTCTCTTGTAGGTGTTGTTTCTTCTCTCCACTCTCCCTCTTGTGTTGTTTCAGGCACCTTCACTTTCGATGTTTTCTTTTTCTCTTGTATAGTTCCACTATTTCAGTCTTTACCTTGCTGATTTTCTTTTATTTCTAAGGGGTTTCCACTCTCCTAGGGTTAAGTTTAAGGTTTGTGAGTTGAGTCAGAGTTGGAGCTGCTGAGAGTGCGACTGGTTTAACAGAGCCTTAGATGGAATTTAGCCAATTTAGGCCCCCTGCTTTTCTAGGACACTTTGCCCTGCCCTTGAAAGTCATTGTGGTGAAGTGATTAAGATTGGTAGACTCTAATCTGGAGAACTGGGGTTTGATTCTCCAATCCTCCACATGAGTGGTGAACATAATGTTATGAACCAGGTTTGTTTGCCCACTCCTATTCGTGAAGCCTGCTGGGTGACTTTGGACTAGTCACAGTTCTCTCAGAACACTCTCAGCTCCACCTACTTCACAAGGGGGTTGTTGTGGGGAGAGGAAGGGAAGGAGATTATAAATTGTTTTGTGACTCCCAACTGTAAAGTGGGGTATAAATTCAAACTCCTCCTCCTCTTCTTGTTGTTGTTCTTCAGGCAATGATGCTTGTCTTTGGGTACATTGACAGAGGACTGGTGCTTCACTAACACCACAATTGTAAAAGTATCTTAGTGAATTAGGATTACCAGTTCCAGGTTGGCAAATTCCTGGAGATTTGCGGGGCACTGTCTAGGGAAGGCTGAGAGAGCGGAGTGGGGCTTGCATGCCATACCATCTATCCCTCAAAGCAACAATTTCTCTAGGAAAACTAGTTTCTGCAGTCTACAGGAAAAATTCTGGCTCCACCATGAAATTGGTAACTCTATAAGGCTCCTCAGTATTGATTTTAAAGACATACCTATAAACAAACAAACAAACAAACAAAGAACCTTTATTGGCATAAGAACATTATATTCCCAGATCCACTTAACCAAGTAGAGGGAAGCTAAAATAAATGTTCAGGTAGAGAGACTGATGTTCAGGATTTGCTCCTAAAACACTGTTTTATATACAAATCCAAAGATTTGGTGACTGCATCGTTTGCATTATTACTGGGGCTGTCCAATAGAAAGGTAATCTTTTGCAAGTCAGATGCATACTCTTTTTTGAGTAGCAGGGGTGACAAGTATTTGACTCTGGGTACTGTGTAAAGTGGACAATAAAGTAAAATATGCTCTATAGAGTCAACACAATTCCTGTTGCATATGCATAGCCTTTGATGGTAAGGGGTTTTAGTGAATCTCCCTGTTGATACGGCTGATGGAAGGGCATTGCAACGGGCCAACATCATTGCTCTACGGAGCCTGGGCACGGTTATCTGGTGCAGGTATTGAGCCCCCTTATTACCAATGTAGGTGATACCTAGAGCTAAAGGAGAACAAGTCCTGGAAGCCTTTTCGAGTAGGATCTGATGTTCCTGGTCAAACAGCCTTCTCTTCAGAAGTTGAAAAGTCTCTTTAGATGGTAGCATGGCCAGATAATCCAAAGAATAGACTAATTTGTTAATTTTTGTTTCTATAATGCCCCACCATTCTGAGTGACAAGAAATCTTGAGGGCTTTATATGACAAGGAGGCTGCATCGCGGTTGAAACAGATGCACAGCCAAAATTTGAGCGTGGCAAGCCATGCTCTTGTCTCTAAGAGATGTTGTCCAGTTTCGAGGCACAGGGTGGCATAAGGCACGCAGTGAGGCATGCCCAGAAGTTTAAATAAAAAGCGAGATTGTACTCGCTCAGCTGTGTTGGACCAGAAGCCTATCCAAAGTGAGACTCCATATAATAATTGCTGGGCCACCTTGGTGTTGAAGACTTTTAATGCTGCAGGCACAAATTGATGACCCTTGTTATAAAAAAAGTGTAAGATTGCCGATACACTGACCATGGAGTTTGTAACAGCATGGTCTCTGTGGCTGGCCCAACCCTTTCTCCTGGGAGGCAAGAGGACATACCTATATATTTAGCTATCCAAGATCAATGGTAAGAGGAACAAAGAAGCCGTATAGAAAGACCACAGAATAGATTCTGGTGGTGTTTTAAGAAACCATTTTTGGTGGTTCCTGTTTAGATGACATTGTGTGAATGCAATCCTTTTTACATACAAGATACAATGAATAAAACAATGAAACTAGTTGAGGTTTATTACAGACAATTTTTAAAAAATGGTTATAAATGTTATATGGCATTTTAGTGGAAAATTAATTACTGCTTTTTAAAAACTATGGGATAAATTGATTTATTAATAGTTCCCCACAGCCCACTTCCCAGAGAAAATGTCAAAGCTATGTTGAGAAATATTTACACCTTCATAACAGACTGGGGGAAAATCTGTTTGTTCGTAACTCAGGGAAGGAAATATCAAATATTTTTGAGTTCAATCATTGTTAGTGTCATGGTCCATCCAGCTACATAACAATACTGAAAATAGTCCTTAATATTTTATAACATGGGTCAATACAAGATCAGAAACAACCACTGTCTAGTTCTGCTAATTATTAAATATCCTATACAATGTACATAATGAACCAATTCAATTAGTTTCATTCTGTACTTTTTAGGAAAGGCAAGCCATTTCACTTTAGGATACCTCTCTGTCCTGTGGCATCCACATAGGGTCGTCAAGACTAAAGAAGCGATCCAGTTCTCATTTCCCACTTTTTTTTAGTGGAAGTGGGAGATTTTTAAAAAATGGTCACTAGTCCAACAATATAGTATTTCCTCAGGGGAAATACAGAATTAATATAAGTCCACTCTTGAAATTAGAAGAGACGATAACCATAAAGTTTCTGATTATTCCTAGAATGGACTTGCCATTTCCAAGTTTTTCCTGGAAGTGACATCAGTTATGGTCACTCCCCATGATGCAGTCTCTTGCTACTCCTATTGCCTACCCTATATATTTTGTTTTGACACTGCACTACCAGCTTCCTAAGGATCTCAGAGAGTTTTACTGTTTTCTCCAAGGCTACTTGGTGAAGTGGCTCCAAAGTGGGACTGACCCAAACCTCTTGTTGGAGCCCCTCTTCATCTGAAGCCATCAGCTGCCTGATCTTCTGAGCCAACACTAGCACTGCTAATTTCAAAATCTTCTGTGGAATTCTCACTTTTTACCTCTCTCACCTTAATCCGTCCATTACTCTCCAGCTGCAGGGCTGAGCTACTAGACTAGATGATTAGATGTTTCTCACTGACCCAGGTGGTTTTACTCCCTCCCTGTGAAGTTTCCTCCCTGTGTTTCTGGCATGGACTAGCCTCCTATCTTCTAGGTTATTTTAGCCTCTATTTATGGTCAGTCCTACACAAGTCAATCACAGTTTTGTAATAAAACATTAACTAGACTAGAAGAACTTTAAAACATGTTTAAAATCCATAATAAAAGAACTGGCCATGTTACCTGTGTAGAATGTGTCAAGATTCTCAATAAGTGACTAACTGCTATCAATGCACATCATTCAGTATTGTATAGACTTTGAGAAACCTGGCTAGTTCAGAGATTTACCATATCAAAATCACTTTAATTGTGTGGATCATAGCCCTATGTTTTAGGATTGCATATTCCTGTCACTATGCTTAGGAACTCACAGACACAACCAGAAATATGCACATACAGTTGTGAACCTGATTTATGCAGTTTCTGCCATTTTTCCTTACTCCTAATCTAGGGATGATTTTTTTAACCCTTTCTCTTTCTACCAGAATCAAAAGTTTGAATTTTCCCCTTTGTCCAAATTTATGTTATTATAAGTTATTTTCATGTCATTTCTCTCTATGTATTTTTCAGTATTGTGTCAGTAAATCAACATTATATGTAAATCAACATTACATTGTGTCAGTAAATCAGCATTTGTATGTTTTAGAATACCGCAAGTATTGTGTATGACAAAACACACAACATGTTCACAAAATACAAACCAATCTAATAAACCAACAGTCAAAATCATAGAACAACAACATTTTGTATTTCTTCCCTGCTAAGAAAGTAACATAGTTATTAGGTAAAGAGCATATATATCCACAATCAGGTTCATCAATGTTTCCAGTAACTTTCTATGTGCAGTGATGGCAGCATTTATATATATAATCACTGCCATCACTGCCATCATTGCCATCACAAATATATATATATATTTGTGTGTGTGTGTGTGGCTTCATTCAATATGTACACAGACAAATAAAAAGAGTTTAATCCTGCCTATGGTATGTAACATTATGCACAGATAAATAAGATTCACCTTGCATTATTGTTTTATGTGGCTACTGTATGTGTCTAGGGCATAGTTTCAAGCATGTGAAGAATGTCTAGAATAGTTTTGTGTCCTCCAGATATATAACCATTCAACACTAAAAAAATAATTTGCATTGTTTCTCCTGTCTTAGATATTGCAAACCACAAGAGACATTTTTGGCCGTAGGATGTAGCCCTTTAGAAATGTTTTACACAAATAGCTCTATAGCTGCAGAAATGAAAATGAAATTGTGTGCTTATATAAATGTAAGAGGATGGGCATAGCAGGAAACCTGTTATTCTTTTCAAAACAGTGACTTATTTAAACCTCCTTGTAAGGGAAGTAGAGCAGTGTAAGTGTTTTCCGTGGACGTATTGAAGATCCATATTCACTGAAAGAACTTGTAAACACAAAAACCTGAAAGAATACGTAACAAAACACAATTCTAAGAAGTTTTATGAGGTACAACCCATTTTCTTTACTTCTAGTTCAGACTGAATACAACAATACTTTATTAAATGTCTCCATGATGAGGATTCTTTGAAGATAGTGAAGTGTACCCACAGACTTCTGAAGAACATGTTTTATCTTGTTGCTACCATAAATACAATGCATTAATTGTTTTGACACTTGAATTTGGCTAAGTTATAAATTGTAAATACCGTATAAACCTCATAACTTTTAAGGCTATGTTTTTCTTGTCATCAGGTATATGAATTCGTTTTAAAACGGTTTGTGTTTTAATCTGTTGATATATTATAATATCTATGTTTATAATATCCATTATATGAAAGCAGCATCCTCAGGTGGAACTAAAATCGTACTGACCATAAGGTCCTATAAGCAAGATTATGAACTGATCGATGAAGAGGTTGTCTCAGAGGAGGCATATGATGATGAAGATATTACAACAGTGAGAATAACTGGTTTAATGACTACCCAGATGAAAATATGTTTATTGAGGAAGATTAAAATAATAGTGAAATGGAAACAAGTGAAGCAGTGATGAATATATTGGATACATCAGACCTATATGGGACAATTATTTAGCTGGTATCCTCCTATGGGTGTTTGGCTATAATGGGATCTAGGAGCTGGATTTTTACTAGCACAGGGAACTTTTTATAATGATTTTGATGTTTGTAGCACCACAACTATACAATTTATGGTGTATGTTTTGTGCTTATGGAAGAATATGAAATAATTAAAAAGATTTTGGAAATATCCTCAGTCCTATTCTTGCAACCTCTACTCACGTAGAACAGTAGACATGAAAGGATCCTTGAATTTGTCAGGTGCCAAATTTACCACATTGAGTTGTTTGATGACTACTGGTGGTGTCTGACAGAATGTTACTAAGAAAAGACTCCTCCATGAAAGAAGTGGTTAGACTTCCATAGTGAGTACTGCATTTTTACAGATCTACTGTAGACTGTAGAACAATTTTTTGATCTTCTCTTCCGTATTGCTGAACAATACTACTTGAACTTGGTTTTTGAATGTGTAAATAAATACATCAGTGTCACTTTTCTTTTATTTAAAAAAAACGAGCTTGGAAACGGATAGAAAAAATTATAGTAAAAGTTCTTGAGAAAACAGTGAAGGAAAAACAGAAGAAAAATATGTGGGATTCAGATTAAAAATGTAGTATTTGGTGGCAAAATTCATTGTAAACATCCCATGCAAAAAAGGTTTTCTTTTGATTGGGGAGCATTAGGTTAAGCAAAAAGGATGAACAGATTTTTTTTCCATGTTCATGGCCAGCCTTCTTAAATAGTGTAGTCTCTTTCCTGATAGAGACAAACAGTTACATAGTGGCATCCTTATAAGTCTGTTGGAGTCAATGGGTTTAGAAGGATATATTTCTGCTTAGGGTAGAAGTGACCATAATCTAAATAATTTGGTGATTGATTTGTGAAATATGAGATTAAATGAAGTTATTTAAAAACATGTTTGCCTGCGTAATATGAGTTACAATGAATTATACCTGCCAAACCTTGGACGTAGCTCTGTAATTTATAGATACATTGGTTGGCAAATAAATATTGGTGATTTTTTTTACTAGTGGATTAATAGGGTTTTAATATCTTACAGGAAGCTGAATATAAGAACAGAATGATTTAATGGTTTAATATAAAATGCTGAGCCACAAACACAAATTGGACTGTGTGTTAGCCCTGGACTAAGCATTTTATATGCAGGGCAGTATACACAAGATGTAAACAATATTAGATGAAATATTGTTCTCCCAAGTTGAGACAAATCTGAAAGTATTGTTGAATGCTTTCACAGCCAGATTCAATTGGTTTGTGTGGGTTTTCCGGGCTGTGTGGCCGTGATCTGGTAGATCTTGTTCCTAATGTTTTGTCTGCATCTGTGACTGGCATCTTCAGAGGTGTATCACAGAGGGAAGTCTGTTGCCCACTGTGGAAAATGGACCAAGTGATTGTTCTGATTGGCTGTTGCTTTTGAGTGGCAGCTGCAAGCACTTGTGAGCTTGCCTGGTATCCCGTGTTCTGATTGGCTGTTGTTTTTGAGTGAGCTTGAATGTACATCAGGCGGGGAAATCAGCCAGCTGGGTGGGAAAAATAAACCAGTCCTGCTCTTGATTGGTTTTTGCATGGCACAGGCACAAGCAACATCACACCAGGATTTTAAAAAAGAACCTCTAGACTGGCAATTTTTGAAAATACAGGCTAAGGTAAATATCGCAGGGGGACACTGGGGCAGACCCTGTGCAACTTCGGGAGCTGTGTGGAATTCCTGGCTGCACAGGGATATTTTCCATGCTCACCCCGGAATATTTTGGCCATGTAAAAATGGCCTAAAGGTGTATGATTGAGTTGGGTGCCAGTGTAACCCATGCCATTTTAGACTTTTTGTTTTGTTTGGATCTTAGGGCCCAGGGGATAAGAGCTCACTGAGCATGTGCAGTTGGTAAGCTTGCTTACTTATTACCAACTGCAAGAGCTCCACCCTCCTCAGTTGATCTGGCCTGCAGTAGAAGGAAGGCCTACAGCTCAATTAAGGGAATTACTTATTTTGTACAGGTCCAAACTGAAGAAAGACCTGCAGCAGCTACATCAGATGCAGAAGGCCAGATGAGAGAAAGAAGCCCTGCTTTATTAATAGTTTGGACTTTATTGCTATCTTTCATTATTGGACATTGTTAGTGGTGGCTACTGTTCTGAGTGTTTTTTTCTTTAAAAGCACTGAAGATTTTGTTCAATTGAGTTGTGCTGCATATATATATATATATATATATATATATATATATATATATATATGTTCTCTCTCTCTCTCTCTATATATATATATATATTCACTGTATGTTCACTATTATTTATCCTTAAATGATAGAAAGTTGTGTTAAAGATTAAAAGTTTGTTAATTTGTTCAATTAATATATACATATATATATATATATATATATATATATATATATATATATATATATATATATATATGTTCTCTCTCTCTCTATATATATATATATATATTCACTGTATGTTCACTATTATTTATCCTTAAATGATAGAAAGTTGTGTTAAAGATTAAAAGTTTGTTAATTTGTTCAATTAATATATATATATATATATATATATATATATATATATATATATATATATATATATATATATATATGTTCTCTCTCTCTCTCTCTCTATATATATATATATATATTCACTGTATGTTCACTATTATTTATCCTTAAATGATAGAAAGTTGTGTTAAAGATTAAAAGTTTGTTAATTTGTTCAAGCAATTTCATATTTGTTTGGTAAGCCACAGGGTGCTGTCATATATTATTTCCTAGGTCTCCAATGGAGATTGATATGGCCAAGGATAAATAGGTTACACCAGTATGGTATAATGTGTATAATTAAACTGAATGCCAAACTGTGTTTTTTCTTTCAGATGGAGGTAGGAGGGAAGCAGGGTTAGGTAGGCACTTGGACCCAAGCAGAGCATTCTACACCAAAGAAAGCCCAGCATGTGGTGGAGGACCAACATTACTATCATCTTTCTGTGGAACAGAGTATAACATTTGGGTGCTGTGTGGTTTCCGGGCTGTATGGCCGTGTTCTAGCAGGACACGGCCATACAGCCCGGAAACCACACAGCACCCAAGTGATTCTGGCCGTGAAAGCCTTCGACAATACATTGAACATCTCTACGGGGAGAAATTGTTCCAAGACACACGGAAATTGGAAAAACTACGGCTCAGGAAAGCACACTTACTGTGTTCTCTAACCTTTCTTCTACGCTGCAGAGACACAGGTACTATCCTATCATTTCTTGCAGCCAAAAGGACTTTCAAAACACCACAGGCTCACCGCATCTATAACCCCCTAGAACGTACACTTTTATCTGCTAGAACACGGCCATACAGCCCGGAAACCACAGAGCACCCAAGTGATTCCGGCCGTGAAAGCCTTCGACAATACAGAGCATAACATTGATTTAGCATCTCATATTTATGACCAGCCCTTATAAACACAGCACTGTCATGGGCTGTCCACTGGAGAGCAAAGAGACCTCAGGAGTGAGCAGGGTCTGGTAAGCTTAGACCAGGTTGACAACCATCAGATGCTGACTAGCCAGGGCCCCTGCAGGCTTTACAAGATAAACAACAGGCTAGCCAGGACTCAGAGACCAAAGTGCCCACAGTAGCAGGCCATACACCCAGCCCTGCCCCAGCTGAAAAACCTCAGGGACACACCTCACCTGAGCTCATGCAGCAGCAGAGGCAGAGCGGCAGAGAGCTATTGCGCATTAAAAGGAGAAGTGCGCCTGTTGGATCAGAGAAAGCACCTCCTGCAGCAGGGAGAATCAGGCTCTTTGCAGCATGAAAAGTAGTGTCCTGGGAGACCCACCTTGTTAAGGAGGATTGCATATCGCACCAGCCAGGATGCAACAAAGCATGTGACTGCTGTATCACATCCTCCTACCTGTTGACTCTGTGGACTCTAACTCTTGGACCAGATTTTTTGATATTGAATATGTTTAACAGACTTTAAACATGGTTTTCTGTGAATGTTGCAGTCAGTTCCCTGCCTCTCTCTTGATGCAACTTTCTGCTGCAATGTGATACCCCTGACTGGCAGCTTAGCTCAGGGCCATGGTGGTGAACCTATGTCAGTCTAGATGTTAATGGACTACATTTCCCATCAGACCCTGCCAGCATGGCCAATTACTATTTTTGTTACCTACTGTTTAAGTCAATATTGAGTTCTCTTTTTATCTTCAAATTTGCTATTTGAATCTTCAGATTATGACTGATGTCACCTGTAACATAATTATTTGCTTAAAAAAATTGGAATCATATATAGTGCAAGCAGTATGGGACTATGTGAAAATTTACATTGTCATGGATTCATATGTTCAGGACTGCAATCTTATGCAGTCCTTTTTGGGAGTGAAATAGGACTCACAACTGACTGCAATACGGCTCACTTCTGTTAAGCATGCACAGGGCTGCATTTTGTGAAGACATTCCATGTAGGTTAAAGATTACGAAGAAAAACTTCATATTGCTTCATATTTCATGTTTGCATAAATGTGATTCTTTTACATGAAAGCAGTGAAATAAAGAACTCCAAAGATGTTATTATATTATATTTGTAGGTTATCTGTATTTCACAGTAAGAGTGTGATAGATTCCAGATCACAATTAAACAAAGGCAATGGAAAGCTAAAAAGTCTGGCTTTGGAGAATATTGGATGTGATAAGAGAAACAAACTAGCTTGTTTTTCCCACTGGTTACAAAATGCAAATAGAATAATCAGGAGTTTGCCTGTCAAATTCCCCATTGTGTTTCTTCTGTCCTTTGTAGTTCTAGGCATAGAAATGCATTTTCAAAGTAATCCTCATTATACAGTTCAAGAAATCTGTGCTTCACTGTTGGATACTGTATTGAAGAAGCATTTTCAAAATAATTGGCATGTATTTTATGTATTTGAAGTGGAATCAGTTCTTATCCTTGGCTCAAATGTGAAGATACGGGACAGAATTTCAGTACCACTAGAGCACAGCAACCTCAAATAATAATGATAGAAAATAACCCCCCCCCCCAAAAAAAATAACCCAACTGTTTTACTCTTCCAATAATACTGTACAATAGACTCAGAAGGACTCAAAAGGATATAGACACACATACATACAAATGGGAACCTGCAAGACTTGTAGAAGTCATTTCATTTTCCTTTCTCTCACAACATCCTCTTCTTTTTCCTGAAAGCCCCCATACCCTTTCCCCCTTTTTCTGCTTCCTTCTTTCCTTTCTACCCAATAGCCAACCTACCTTTATATGCCCCTCTGTTTTAGAATTTCTCTCTATCCTCCCCCAGCAGCCTCTACCTTGGAAAGCTGTAGGCCAATTTTTTGGTGCCAGACTCATTTTTATGGTATGACAAGGACTTGTCGGGTGGCACCTCACTCACTTCTATCCACCACCCCACACTACTTCCTCTTTTCCTTCTTCAGCTTCATTCTCCTCCTCAGCCATTCACCAACCTCCCTTTTCTTTACCACCCATCTTCAGCTACATTTATTATTCATTTACTTCATTTTTACCCCATCTTTTCCATAGTGGGAACTAAAGCAGAATAGTGGGAACATCTCCTTTTTATCTACACAACAGCCCTGCGAGGTAGGTTAGGCTGCAGGTATGTGACTGGCTCAAAATCACCCAGTGAGCTTCCAAAGCAAAATGGGGATTTGAACCTGGATTTCTCAGACCCTGCTCTGAAACTCTAACTTCTGTATCATACTGGTTTTCAAAAGGTGGATGCTGTTGAATAGTTGCTAGTAAGCAGCCAGTGTCAAAAAGTTTCTCTTTTTGAGCCCAAATGATGCCTTTGTTATTTGCCCTTCCTTCCTGTATGAGTTGTTTTTGTTAAAGATGCTGTTGTCTTTGTTAAAGATATCTTTTGTGGACATGGGAGGGTGATCTTTTTTGAGTTGCGAGAAATGTTTTAAGAGGACCACGCTGACTTGGGCTGAGGTGGCCTTGCATATGGAGTGTTTCTGATAATGCAGGTGTGAAACCTTGTTCAGCCTTATTGTTTCCTGTCTTGGCTTGGTGCCCAATAAAGATGTTAATAGTTGCTCATGGGGGGGAGGGAAGGGGTGATCACTTGGCTATATGACACTTTGAAGTTCCTCAGTCAGGAGCAGGAAGAACAATTGGGGCCGAATCCCCACTGGGAAACTCAATCTAGATCAAACCAAGTTTGAAAATAAACTGCACCTTTTCGTCGAGGTTTCAACCTCCCCACTGCAGCATGCTTCCAGTGAAGACATCTAGGCCTATCTCGGATTCAAGAAATGTAACAATCCTCACTACCACGCGATCGGCTTGGAGGATCTCTCCTGATTGGCTGTTGTGCCGTGTTGGGGCAGGACCTTTTTTTCTCCCACAAAAACGTGCTCATGTTATGATGTCAGCATGTCAGCACGTCTCCCCCGCCCAAGTTTCTGGTTGGTTATCATTCTCACGTGCTCTCACGAGAACAGCACTGTGCACACTGATTGGTTGTCAGCATTTGCGTCACGCTCCATGGCGGGAAATTTGGACCAGGATTAGACCCCCGATCCTCCCCTCCAAACTGGATCGAAGATGTGTTTTTTTGAAAAAGTAATACTTCAAGCAGGTTTGGCAAAGACACAGGATAAGGGGGAAAATGACTGCCAGAACCGGGACGAAACCTCCTTCGTCGATCAGATAGTGGGGAGTTCTTCCTGAATCCTTGATATTTCGTGTGAGTATCACATGATTAATTGACCGTGGGGAATTGGCTTAAGATCATCAGTCATCTTAACTGGATGGGACTAGCTTGATTTGCTTAGAAACGGAAGTCCACATGGGCTTTCCTGATAAAAACCTAAAAGGGGAATGAATGGAGGGGCTGCTGGAATTGAGCTGGAACTGTTGCATTAAGCTAGTTGGAGCTTGGGAAAAGCTGACAAGAGTAACATCTGTGCAAGCCTGACTTGCCAATTTCATGTGTGTTAGTTAATGTCCTCCCTTGGAACTAGACCTCTTGTTTTGGCTGAAGTTGTGCCTGATTTGTTTATGAAATATTCCATTCCTTTGTGGAGAGTCATTAAGATTCCCTTTGGGTCCACCTTATAACACATAGAAACTGTGAAATTTTGTCTTTCTAGTACCCGCACTCTTGGCACCGCTGCCCTTGTGGCAAATGTGAATTACCACTGGTGTGTGATTAAAGTGATCTCATTTTTTATTATTCTTACCAATGTGCAATGTGTCTTACCAATGTGCAGTTAACAGAAGTAGTTTCCACCTAAAATAGCTTATCCGGGGGACTGATTTTTTTAACATGATGTAATAGGTGCCACAGGGGGGGAAAAAGTCTGTATTCTACCTGGAAAGCATTATGATTTTAAAAAATGAATTATTCCTCTAATTACAAGCATTCTGAATATGGGTTACTTCATTAGACATTTGCTGAAAGCAATACATTTTTTTTCTTAATGGAAAACAGTATGAAACAGACACATCCCTTTGTGTGAGCTACAAGAAAGAGATGTAGAAAAGCTCCACTGGGGATAAATTTAAAAAGGAACTTATAGTCCACCCTCTTTATATTTCCTGTTCTTCCCCAACCAGAATCAACTTCCAACAAGGCAAAACACTCAATTAAGCACTTGAGTTCACAGTCAGATTTTGTTCTCCTATCTTGAAGCTCAGGATCTTGTTTGCATTTTTTTTTGCTGGGGCAGGCATAGTGATTGGTACTAATACAAAGCAGAATTATATTGTCTTTTTTTAAATGTTTCTTCCCTAAGCAAAAAGAACTGCAATCTATTTGGAGCAGCTATTTAGAGGAATCACTCAAAACTTCTATTTTTTTTCATGTTGACCTCTCCTTTAAGATTAAATGAAAATAAGCAAGTTGAGCAAATGCAGCAACAAAATGAAAAGTCATAGTTTTCCATTACATGTACAACTTTGCCAGGGAAAAACACTCAGTATAAATAAGGCATAAAATACACCACCACTCCACAAAGAAAATGCATTAGGTCTTGTGGTGAACAGCAAGTTTTATTCCCTCATTAGGCTGACCCAGTTCCTGACCTGTGGCTCTGCTTTATTCTGAAACTAATGAGGAATGCAAAAATCATCTTAACTCATGAAAATAAAATATGTCTTAAACCCCAAGGTGCTGTGCAATTCATTTTTCTGAGACAAGGCACTCCAACTTTGTTGTGTACTCTTTTGTCTCCTTTTGCTTAACTTGCATAGAGATGGAAGAATTGAATGAAAATTTTCTCCAGTGCTTTTAAGCAAGGAAGTAAACAAGAATGCATTACACTTGATATTGTAGTCTGGAATTGGCTCACCACCTTGCTTTTTAACAAAGCAAATCACATTTGCTGCCTTCAATGCAAAGTTTGTCAAAACCATCCTGGAAGAACTGCCCTAACCTATGGCTCCTTTTTTTCCTGATACTTGATCACTTTGAGGACCCTGCCACTTAGCAGAAAATATTCCCATGGCTTCTTTTTTTTGTCCTATTTAATCGTTAGGCTAAATCTTTTTGTTTTCATTTTTAATCATTTTTTTCTTCTTATTAAATGTGACATCTTCAGATATCTGTTTATTTGATGGCCTTACCACTATTTTGGGCAATTTTATCTTTATTTTTTTAGACAAAGTACTTGCAAACTTATATTAAAATGAATGTATATTCCTTTCATAAAATCACACAGTTGTATTATTACATTGCATAGTAAATAAATTCTTTATTTTTATTTTTTTCTAGTTCACAATACACATTAAATAGTGGTGAAGCATCTTTATAAACCCACAGAAAATAAAATATATTATTTTAAAAATAAAATATATATATTCTTATATACAGAGACAGCTATAAAAAATGAGAGAAATAAGTCCATCATATAACCCTTGGGAACCAGCTATCCTAGGCATAGGATCAGATCACATATTCAGGAAATGAAAAGGGGTTATTGGAGATCAGGACACTAGGCAAATCATGCAATGATTTCAGCCCAGTATCAGGTTATTATTTGTGCTCTAAACAAAGCAGACTGACATGACTAGAAAGTAGGGTAGTAGTCAGCCTATGCAGTGCTTCAGAAAGGAGCTATGATTTCCTAGGAACAAAACACGAACTGAAATATAATTTTATACAATGGAGATTTGATATTTTACAGTCAAATATAGATAACATTACCTTATTTAAATATAGTCTTGTACTGTTTCTCAAATGGTGTACATGTGTAGAGTCTCTAATGTTTGGAGCATCCCCCTGGTGTGACAAGTTTATACATGTGCACTTTTGGACAGGTCTTTATTAAAAGTCACTGTCTGGTGTATAAAGCCTCTCTTGAAAAAGCCATTTTTAGATCCTATGGATCTGGCCACCTAATCTCCAGTTTTGAATCTGATGTTTCTGAGAAAGATAATTGAGAGAGTCATTGCAGAACAGCTGCAGGCATTTCTGAAGGACTCATTGGTGCTGGATCTTTTTCTAGTTCAGCTTCTGTCCTGGCCATGGGACGGAGACATGCTGGTTGCCATCACAAATGAGCTCCAATTGCAGCTGGACCAAGGCAGGTCAGTGTTGCTGGTGTTATTAGATCTCACTGCAGCTTTTGACCTGGTTGACCATGATCTTTTGACTTATCACCTCACTGATGCTGGGGTTTGAGGTATAGCTTTGAACAGGCTGACCTTGTTTCTCCAGGACCTGGGACGACAGGAGACACTTACAGGGGGAAATGTCTTGGCAGCATCCACTTGTCTGTGGAGTGCCACAGGGGGCTACAATATAGTTTGTTATCTATATGCAGCCCCTGGCACAGCTGGTTCAGAGCTTTGATTGGGTTGTCACCAATATGCGTATGACACCCAGTTTTTTCTATTGATGGAGGGCTGGCCAGCTGTCTTGGTACAGTGTCTGGAGCCATGCCTAGATGGTTGAAAATGAGTAGGCTGAGGTTAAATTAATTGAAGATGGAGGTCCTGTGGCTGGGTCAAGGAGGAGAGGTTGGTGGAGGATTTTCAGCTGCCTTGATTTGATGGTATGGTTTTACAACCTGCTTCCTCCATCCTGTGGGACCTTAAATCAATTTCACAGAACCTGTAAGACAGAGGTGTTCCATGGGGCCTTTGGTTGAGTTTACCTGTTGTCCTCATACCATCCTGCTGGCCTCCCAACTACAAACCATCAGTTATCAACTACCACCATGGACATTTAACTGACTGCTTCCCCACCATTCACTTTTCTTCCCTTTCATTTGACTCTTCTAGTTGTCTCCATCTTCACAATGATTCCTTATAAAAGAATTATCTTTAGACCAGGAGATGTAGATTATAAGATGACTATTGTTGTTGTACTGCTCGCCATCTATTGATAAAATCTAGGTTTTATATTAGTAGTAGTTTTATTGTAGAGCTATGATTTTTTGTATGTAATGTTTTAAATGTAAGCTGCCCTGAGCCCAACACACTCCTTTTGGAACAGTGGAGGAATGTTCAAGCAGGTAGGCAGGGGGAGGAGCTATCATCGCACCCTCCATGAGCCAAGGAGGAATGCCATTGAAAACAGGAGCTTAGTGGGAGAGGGACCTCTATGATAGCTGCGAAGGCAGTGGTGATGCAGACAGGTGAGCAAACAAGCTGTAGCAGGACAGCAATTCAGACTGGCAGGGGAGAAAGGAAATGCTGCTACATCCCACACTGTGTGAGGTAGCAATGATGCAGACTAGCTGGTAAGCAGGGGAACGAAAGCTGGCAGGATACAGACAGACATGCAAGATACATACAGACACGTGTGTGTACAAAATCTACTATCAACCTATTTAATTAAACTAAAAAGCTGTAGAACCTAAAGCTTGCAGCATAGTGTAAGGAAGTGAACAGCCATGCTTATGCTCTCCTTTTTGCCACACTGCTGGGGAATTAACTAGCCAATAATTGCCTTGTGCCTCAATTGATTTCAAATAAATGGTACAACAGCATCCCTAAGGTCCACTAATGAACTTACTTTAAACCCATTCATTCTCAACCACTCTCTTGTAAATTCTTGCAGTATTGCACAAAACATATTTATGCCATTTCCTCACTTCATTTAGCTGGTCAAATTTGTAATCCACCTTCCATATGGTTTGCCAAAGAACATTAGCTTTTGGATCTTGTAACATATTGTTGTTTGAGATGTATTTTTTACTTTGATAGTGTGCACATGTTTTTGTGAAGAACGTTTTCAGTGTTTCAATAAAAAGTCACCACTGCCTCTCAGTGCTACCATTCATGTCCAATGGATTCCTTGAATTAAACACCCTTTGTGGTTTGGAACATGTGATTGGCTTTGCTCACCTCTCCTGTACACTCTTCCTATACCTCCTTAAGGATTCAGCAAGAAGTACCTGGTATTGACAATGAAAAATACATTCATATAGAATCAATCTTTAGAACTAATTTAAAGAGTAAAATGATTTCTAAATGGATAAGCACATTTATATTTCCCAGCATCACAAAAATCCATTAAGATCAGAGAAAGTTTATTTTCATTTTGCTGTGATTCATTTATTTTTCAAAGAGGTGTTCTTTCTTTTCTTTTTGTTATGGTAAAATAGTCCCTTAAACACTTCTATGCCTGAAATCCCTCAAATAATAAATGGGCTTTATGAATGAGAAAATGACTGCCCATACAATCATTTTATTAACTTAAGTTGCATATCTACTCTCAATTTGTCTTCTCAGTAACATAAACAAAATGTATTTCATCATGTACCTGATGGTGATTTCAGCCCTATCTTGAGAGTAAAGTTTAAAAAGAGAGAGGAGGGGAAACTAACAGGTTAATATTGTCTGCCACTATATCATTGTCAGACACTATGAAAGAAGAAAAAGCGAAAATCAATATATAAAATACAAAATTAAATATATTTAATAAAAGCTCAGTAGTGCTGATATATGTGACATTGGAGATGAAATAGTTTTTCTATGCATCTTTATAGTGTAAAATGAACATTTTATGAAGCATCTGAAATAAATATGACCTTCCAAAACAGTGGAAGCTGCTCATTTTTAAACTTTGAAGTCACACAATCCAGTAGTCATCACACTTTAAAGGCACACAATCCAGAAAAAACGATGTAAAGTTCTACCCAGCATCAATGTATACTAGCTGGTTCCCATTTTGTCCTCTAGTTGCCAAAGATTACCAATATTTAGGTTCTTTTTAAAAAGTTTTTTTTAAAAAAAAACCCAAGAACCTACAATTTTTTTAGATCTGGAGAGGTAGGAGAAAGTGTTCAGATAGTTTTCTGCCTAATTTATTTAGTCAAAAGAAGCCCATTCCACATTTCCTTTGCTCTAGTCCATAGGTGTCAAACTCACGGCCCTCCAGATGTTATGGACTGCAGTTCCCATCATCCCCTGCCAGCATCATGCTGGCAGGGGATGATGGGAGCTGTAGTCCATAACATCTGGAGGGTCGTGAGTTTGACACCTGTGGCTCTAGTCTATGATAGAAGTTATGATTGTGACTGGCAGGTATGGGAAACAAAAGTGATGAACTGATTCTTCTGAGATTGCTGCAATTGACAACATTAATTTCTAATTCTAGTTATTTTCTGCATTTTATTCTGTTACTGACAGGTTGCCAGTTCCATTCTTAGAAATGCTTGAAGAGTTGAGAGAGGAATGTGGGAAGGGCAGATTTGGGGAGGGGAAGGACCATAATGCCACAGAGTCCACCTTCCAATCAAGCCATTTTCTCCAGAGCAGCTGGTCTCTGTCATTTGGACATAGACTGAATACGCACAATGAGGTTCTCACAAGTTCAAGGAGAATTGGTTGGGGAGTCTTTTTTTCGGGGCTTGTTCAGCTAACTATTTTATATTTTTACACCAACAATATGCAGCGGACAGGGCATTCCACTCTCTTCAATGACAAGCCCTTACTCATAGAATTATTGGGGTTGTGGGCCAAAACACTGTTCACATACTGCCACTGTTTCACACACTGCCACCATTTACTCATCACGCACACACACACACACGTGCGCGCGCGGAGAAAGAGAGGGAGAGATTAAATATTGTGTGTGCTTGTTTGTCTTTCCTTTAGAGACTCAAACCACAGGGTTAAACAAAACAAGAAGTTAATGAAATAAATAAAAGTAATGTAGAAGTTACAACACTGCACTTCCTCTGAACTTTTGAACTGAAGTTCTATTTCACAACTGGGATCCATTGCTTACAATCTGACTATTTCCAGCCCACTATAAGCAGCATTTTTTCACAGTTTAACTTTTTTGCCTTTTCAGTTCTCAAGCTGCCAACTCCCAGATGTTGTTCTTAACTACTGTTTTCCAACTATCACTTCCCAACATTCCATTAACTCTCATTGGTCACTTGCAGCAAGAGGTGGAATCTACCCTGACAAAACAACTTGGAGGACGTTAATTCATAAAGTTCCCATCAGTCAGAAGTGGATGGCACTTGGCACACAAATCAGTCCTTTCCCCAGCCTTATGCAAAAAGTTGAGGGCAGTAGAAAAACATGACCTCTACAGTTTTGAAACTGTAAAATAGATTATTATTATTATTATTAATGTTGTTGTTGTTAATTAGATTTCGTAGACCGCCTCATGCCCAAAGGGCTCTACGCGGTTCACAATACAATAAAGACCAATAAATTACTTAAAAACATCTAAAAACATTTAAAGTTCAATATGCAGCATATGCAGACACTAACAAGTCAGAAGATGAGGCACTAACAAGTCAAAAGAAGTTCAGATTAGGTGTCATTAGCTAGTGAATCAGGGTTCCTACTGCTTTCTGGCCTTACCAGGTTGTTGGGAAAAGTTGCTGGGATGTCTCCAGATGCAGGCGTCTGTTGCCAGATACTCCCCAGCCTAACTGGGTTGTTAGGGGAATCCTCCAAGATATTGGCTGACATGGGCCTCCATGGCTGACACCCATCAGCCTTTTTGGGTTGTGAAGGGGGGGGGGAAGCCACCAGAATGCCACATCCCACCTGCCGACTGACAATGACACCAGTCATAACCTGAGTCTCACCGATAAGAGATGAGTGAGGAAAAGGGGATAAGCCAGATAAAAGAAAAGAAGAAGTTTCTCATTAAGGAATCGTAAAGTGGCTTACAATTTCCTTCCCTTCATCTCCCCATAACAGGTACCTTGTGAAATAGGTGGGTCTGAAAGAGTTCTGAAGAACTAGGACTAGTCCAAAATCACGCAGCAGGCTTCGTATCTAGGAGAGGGAAAACAAAGTCCACCAAATAAAAGTATACTGTTCATGTGAAGGAGTGGGGAATCAAACTGAATTCTCCAGACTAGAGTTCATCACTCTTAACTACTACCCCATCCTGGCTTTCTGGGTAGGTGGGGAGCATCTGGGGATAATTAGCAGGTTTACTCAGATCAGATGATGAGAGGTGGGAAGGGGGTGGAACCATGGCTGAGAGACAGTGAGTGGAAGAGACACAAGACACACCTTACAGGGGAACATATAATTAATATAGTCTTTCAGAGACTTAACAATATCCTTTATGCTCTCAAAATAATTAAAGAAAAAAACCCCTTCTAATTTGGGAGCTACCAGAAGTAAGCCAGGAAATATTCCAAAACAAGCATGTTGTAGTTCTGCAAACTTGGTTTGGAAGTACTGTGGCAGTATAGCTAACTGTTGGCAAGACAGCAGTTCTTTAGATCCAGTTAACTGGCTGAAGTTACAGACTAATATAATAAGCTAGAGTTTTTTAATTAGCTTCTTACTTGTTTCTTCAAAGAAAGATGCAATATTTCTGTGTGTTGGGAGATAGATTTAAGATACTATATGCTTCAATATTCACTGTCACTGGTTTAAGACCTAGGATTTAAAACTTAATTTACAAGGTAAAATGTAGCCATCCCTTGGATGTGTGGTAGTAGTAATATTTTATTATTGCAATTACATTTTTAAACCACTGTACAGGACTGTTTTAATGTGGAGGAATTATATATTTTATGTTTTAATGTAGCTATGAAACTATGTGCTGGTCTTGGACTATATAAAAAGACTGGATATGATACTGAAGCGAGTTGACCATTGTCTTCCCCCAGACAATCTTTGCTATTGGTACATAAGAGATCGTGAGCAAATCCTGGCATAAACTCAGGATCAGGTAAAGATTTTTTTTGTTTTACTTTTTGCATTAATCCACAAAGGAAAATATAAAGCAATTAGTTGACTGCACAACAGCTAATCTGCTTCACTTGTGCAACTAGCAAGCAAGTTTATAGTGAAACAGAGCAGGTTTCAAGATGGCACTGGCAGTGTAGTTCTCTGCTGTATCTTCTGACAAATGTGATAAAGCCACTTTTTAAACTATTAAATGTAAACTTTTACTAATTGTTGAGACTCTAAATTGATAAGAAATTGATAAGAAATTGTTTTTGGAAGTCTGTTCTTCCTCCTTTTAAGAAGCAAGTACATTGTATAATTTGTGTCCCCATCCTGAGGGCATGGACAGAACCTGATTAATAAGGATAAAGAAAAGGGCAGGAAGCTGAAGACATTCATTTATTTTACGGTTCCATCCATGTACAAAAACATGAGCAGGAAGATAGTCTAGATTATGAAACTCATTACCACGTAAAATGCAATCCTGTTACCTCAGTCTTTTCAGAGAATAATACATCTACATCTCCCCTCAAGTCTTTTTATAAAGGTATCTTATTCATACAAGATTATTCTTGTATTCAATCATAATAATTGGAAAAACCCAAAAAACCTGAACAAACCTCCCTTGGCTGCTGCTTGTCAAGAATCATAAAACTGAAAGACGTATCTTAGTTATTTTTAACTTGCAGAAAGCAATCAGATCTTATTTTGGCAGGAGCTAACTGTGTTCAGATATAACATTATGAACATTATACAAAAAAATGCATGATTAGAGTCATGTGTGCCAAAGGGGATTTAATTTTTTTCTTGAAAATGAGCCTGTGTCTTCTCTTTGCTTCTTTTCATCATAATGATTTCAAAAACTTCCAAAGTACTCTGGAGAGTGGCACAGGGGAAGGAGTGAAGGGGCAATTCTTCTTCGGAAACAAACCTCTACAGCATGCCTTGGGATATCAATCTTCATGCCAAAAAAACATCGGTTTTGGCTTATGAGGTCTGTGTGCACTCACTTATTTTCATATTATAGTTTTTATATCACTTCAGAGATATGTATTAAGTTCATAATATTCAGTTGTTTCTCTTAACCACTTAAAAACTAGTCAAACCTCCCCACATGGAAGAAGGCCTCCTGCTGGCTAGTCTTGTTGCCTGCTACCACCCTGAGTGGTAGTGACAAAAATTAAAATAAAAAACTGCAATGTAAAACCTGGAAGTAGCATAGAATAGAATCACCAGGCACGCTATTGTTTTACCAGGTGAAACATGGATGTGACAATGATGTGAGAAACATAATTGACATTTATGCACATTCCCCTTGTGTACTCCCCCTCCCTCTAACCATTTGACAAGCTTGGCAATCCTAAGTAGGGTTGCCAACTTTACTCTGTGAAATTCATAGAGATTTGGGAGTGAAGTCTGGGGATGATGGGTTTGGGGAAAGACCTCAGCAAGGTATAATGCCATAAAGTACACCTTCCAAAATGACCATAGTCTCCAGGGGAGCTGATCTCTGTTATCTGGAGATCAGTTGTAATTCTGGCATATCTTCTAACCTCATCCTATGGTGCAGTGCTCTCTCTGCTTAAAATTGCATCCTTCTGTTGTGGTTCCTTGGTGTGCTTACACATAAGCACACCTACACACACACACCTACATACACACACACACACACACAGAGAGAGAGAGAGAGAGAGAGAGAGAGAGAGAGAGAGAGAGAGTCCAGTTTCCATTGTCAAAGTTCTGTTCCAAAAGTCAAGCTCTAACATTCCAAAACTCAACAGATTCAAGGGTCGATTCTGCACAGCATGATAACAAAGGATTGCATCCATTATTTTTGAATCCCAGTCTACACTGTTTTTATCCTGCACATGGGTGCCTGTTTTCTGTGAAGCCGATAATCTGCTTTTTTCCTGCCCCTTCGCACAAACCCGTTTTTTTACTATGCAAATGCACAGGAGTGAACATATTGTTTTTCCTGCATCATTATTGGCTGTTCCACCACCACAGTTCACCTTCTGCCCACTCTCACTTTCTGCTAAGGGAACACTTCCAATTTGTGGAGAATCTACAAAACCCCAGAGCCCAAGCAGGATCTCCCCCTCCTATTTCTCCAGGGTGGAAATAAAGTTATGGGCTTGAAACCATGACACATGTAAACATGAGTCATGTAACTCCCCACCCTAACATCTCTCTCTATATAAAGCTAACAGTGTTTTTTTTTTTTTTGATGACAGTATACCTCAGTAACTGCTTGGCCAATTCCTCTGAAAATTCCCAGCCACTGTAGTAAGCCAGGCGAGAGTGTTTTTAGATGTTCACATACATGAAATTTCACACCTGGCCCAGGTAAAACGCCTTTTTCCTGGCGCTCCCTGGTGAAGGACATGCAGCTGCCTGTGTGTAACTGTCACCCTTAGAATGTTCATGCTGCTTAGAATGTTCACTCAGAAAGCCAGATATGAGCAGTGGAAACAGTACATAGGCAGTAACTCGAGTGGAAGTGAAACACATACACACACATACACACGAGGGAGAGGGAAGGGAGGGAGAGGGAGGGGTGGCATGCAAGGGAAGAGAGGGAGGGAGAGGAAAGGGACAGAGGGGGAGGCATGCAAGGGAAGAGAAGTGAGAGAGGGGAGAGAGTGAGGGGTGGCATGCAAGGGAGGGGAGGCAGGGGGCCCAGCATCTTGATATGATCCATCCACCCTAGCGGAGGGAAAGGGAAGGGAAGGAGGGGAGGGGTGGCATGCAAGGGAAGAGAAGTGAGGGAGGGAAGAGAGTGAGGGGCGACATGCAAGGGACGAAAGGGAATGGCCAGGCACCCTAGATTCCCTGAATACTGTGGTTACAGTTAAGAAAACCAGGCACGCATTACTCAGGAGTAAGCTCAGTACAGCAACTGTGACATACTTTGAATGGCTGCGTCGCACCCCTCAGAGGGTTTCCTCAGAAGCGACACCCATTGCCACCAACCAAACTTACTCCCAGGTAAAGGATCGTGACCAGCCAGCCTAGATGTGTGGTAGGGGTGCCTTTCCATTCCCCCCCAAGGAATGCAGGCACACACATCAATGACGTCGCACAGTATCAGGCTGCGTGTTTGCATGAGCACGTACTGCTGGCCTCTGCAATTGATTTGCTGCTACTGTTCCTTTCCCATTTCACCACAATAAGTCACAGCAACACGTGGCTGGGCCATGCTAGTTGTGTTATACAAAATAATAAAATCTGTCCAAAAATGGAGCAAAGCAATTTTTTCCATCCACATCCAAAGGTTTGCATCTGCCTGCCTACATGCTCTGAGACCCTTTTTTTAAAAAAAAGGAAACCAGGGCCATTGCTTCCAATTGCCCTGTTTGTTGTGAATCCATTGCTGTACACATTTGGGTGCAATGGTGCTCATAGTCACTAACAAGGGGAGAAAACATGCTTGGGGGACATTTCTGAAATGGTGGACTATCACACTAGTCGGCAGCTCAGCAGAAAAGAAACTGACATGATGTAAGACAGGAGAATGGGTGGTGGTGTGGGAAATAAAGTGGTTTGTGCCCATGCCATTCCCACAGAAGCAGGTTCAACCCAGGATTTTTTAAAAAAGATTGTGATTTTAGCATTTTTTAAGAAACTCAGGTTGAGGTAAATATCACTGGTCAACCCTGTTTTGAGGAAGGGACCCATGCAAAGTTCTTGCCCAAACCAGAATATTTCCCTTCATCAACCCACTATATTTGTACCGCGTGAATGGATCAAGATAAATAATAAACCAAAAGCACAAGTCCAGAGATTCAGGCCAAGGTCAAGACAGAGCAGACAATTAAAAAAAGAGCTAAAGGGTCAGCAGCAGTTTAACAAGTTGCTTCCACACAGCTATGCCATTTCCAGATATGCATAACTACAAATCTGTTCAGAGGGTCTGTAATGCCATGCACCTGCCAGCTGTCTCAGACATACTCCTACAAATTCTCATCCTCACTGTTCATGCAGGGCCTGTGCTGGGCTGTGAGGTGCATACTTAGTCTTCTGTCCTGTAGGGCCCTGCATGTTTTCTTCCTATGTTGTTCCTGGGGTTCTAATGATGAGAGATGAACAGAATGGCATCTGACTTTCCACAGCTAGCTAAGAGCTGGAGGGGTGAGGGGTCACTGCACTGGTTTCTGGCTGTGGGTTTGCAACTTGAGGGACTAGAAATCTATTATTCAGAGACACAGCATGATATACCTCTTGACATGAAATTTAAGTATCCCTTTGACACATCCAGTGTATCTTTACTGATATCTTTGTAGGTTGAGTACACTACAAGTATTCTGAATTTACCCACATCAATGAACACTGTTTCTGTTACTCCTTCATGTAGAGAACTATTTTGTTCCCATACTTTGATTTGTGACTAATTTGCAGATACACAGACAGTACTGGCACATAAACACATTGAATTAGTAATTGAACAAAAAAGCAGGAACCCATTTTGGCTGGCAAAATATTTTGTAATATATATCTGATATTAAAGTTATGTTCACTCTTACTGTACATAGCTGCTATTAAAAGTATTTTTATTACAATTCTAAGAATGGGGAGCATTAAATAGTGATTTTTAAAGCCTGGCAGATAACCATTAGCCCTCTCACCTGGGATTTTAAAAATTTGTCTCAGTATGTAACTTACCAGATGCACTGTCATATGAATTATAGTGCATCCAAGCAGAATAGCTGATACATTTTTATATTGGCAAAGTTGATTTGAATGTCGTCAATTGTAAATGCTACTGAAAGCTATCACAAAGTAAAAGAATAAACTGAAGTCTCTAAATAAAGTGGTCATTTTCTATATTGAATTGCACCCTCAAGAAAGGAGCCTATCCATGAATGGTACATGCAGCAGAAAAGAAGGAAAGAGAGAGCGGAGAGATTAATGCTTCCTGATAACTCTGTTCCTTCTGGAGGTCATACCATTTTTAAAAAGATTATCTTTACTGCTCTCATGTAACTGTTCTCCCATAAGCATTTCAGTCTCAGAAGAGATGTGTTTCTGCCTAGCCCAAAGCTAAAGTGCCACAGCCCTGCCCTCCCTAAGAGGCCATATCTTCATTTTTATGAAAAGCAATTGCAAGTGGGGAGAAAACAGGTGGATGAAAAACTGATAATGGACTATTTTGCTATAAGGGTCATGTTCTTGATTCTAATCCTTAATTCTAAGCATATGGATTGGGCAAAAACTGCATTTGTTTAGTGGTTAAGGGAATGAATTCTGTATAAGTACTGACATAGTTTTATTTGCATATTATTCCTAGAACTAAAAACAAATTCCATTAAGAGGTTATTTCTGTTAACCCATAGCCTTGTGGAAAGCATCATTTCCCCACTGAGGTTTGAGATCTTTTTTGCAGCAGGAACCAAAGGAGAGCCCTTTTTGTAAAGAAAAGAGGGTGTGCAATTAACTAGTCTCCTGGGGGACAGGAGGAAAATATCAGATATTGATGATGGTCCTCTCTGGAACAATGGGTACAAATTAATTAGAGCATTTGGAAGAAGGAATCAAGATGCTGATAGAAACTTGGAGCTGAATTTTATGTATTTATTAGATGTTTATCTGTCACTTCTGAAATGAGTTGTGCTCAAAGTGGCTAACAATATTCCTTGTCATAGCTATCTTACAAGCAATATAACCAAACAATATAAGCAATATAATCATGTATATAAAAGCCATCAGTGCCCCCATTGTGCAGATACAAAACTCTATAAAGGGAACGCATATAGGACAAATTACACAAAAAGAAAGAAAATGGAGTGTCTATATTAAAGTTAAAAAGTTCTACATATATTTATGTAGCCATATTTTTTTAAATGACATTCAGGTTTAAATTTGGTTGCTGTAGCAGCCATTAATGCCCTCCATTTATGCACCCTGCAATGTAAGAAAACCAGGATAGTATTGAATTTCCAATAAAAATGTGCCTGTGATTTTTTTGTTTTAAATATGTGTGTTACTTAATCTTTGAAGTTCTTTTAACTAAACAAATGATATGTTTGAAAATCTATGGAGCAATGTCAATATTTTATAGCATTTTTCAAACAGAAGACTTATTTTTAGACTAAACCAAACTGATCGTTTCTGCAAAAAATGAAAGACTGTATGCATGAAGTTCATCTCTCCCCCTTTAGTCACAAAAGACAATGTCACAGCACATACAGTGTATTGCACTACAGATTTCAGTCCCCCAAACAACAGTAAAGGCTGCACAACAATCCATTAAAACAGGGTGAATAGTGTTTTTCATGATTACAAAGGTTCAGAACTGATGTTAAGCTCATCAATGCAGTTCAGGAAGAAATATCAACCACAGTGTTATCTATCATTGCTACTCCCCCCCCCCCCTCAAGTTATGTATAACCTTGTTAGAGAAACCCTACATCAATGAAACAAATCATGGAATCAACAAACATTTCTAGTTTTGCGCAATATATTTGTATAAAGAATACTATGCAATGAGGACATAAATTGTTTATTTTAAGAGACATATCTCTCATATATATTCACACAGAATAGCTGTTTGTTTTCAGATATCAGATATTCTTCAAGGATAATATATTAAATTAAACTGCAAGTGTGGAAAATTAAATGTATCTAGATGTGTGTGGTTAACATAGGTAACATTTAGACATATTCAAGAGTCATATGGCTAAATTCCATATTAGTTTCCTGTAAGTTATAATCACACAAGACAATGTTCACAGGTCAGTGTGGAAAATAATGCTTTCTCTATCCAAGACAAAGCTTATCTGTAGAGCAACAAGATTTTTCATTGTTGATCCTATGAAACCGAATGCTATACCACAGAAGGTTAATTGTTTAAAACTTTGACTGATATCATCTATAGAAATATCTTCTAAAGAGAAATTTTGTGTCAGAATGAGTCAGACATGATAGGCATTTGTCATAACTGCAGTGCATTGAGCATATGTCTGCATAGTGTACTCATTCTCTATTCTACAGGCATATAGTAGATGCCAGTAAAGTCTGCTTTTGTAGAAAATAAGTTGGCTTGTGGGAAAACAAAACAAAACAATGATGTCTGGTGGCAGCCTACCACTGACCCCTCCTGACACTCAGTTAATGCAAAAGTAGGAAACAAAAGTTCACAGCTGTCAGAAAAGAGGGATTGTGCTTTAACAATTGAATTCTTTTCCCAAAATTGAATTCAGTGCTTGTGAAAGGTAGTAGATTGACAACCCTTGAGGCCGAAATTCTTTTTCCAGAGGTGTAGTCTTAAGCTGTATTTGTGATGTGCAGCAATCTCTAAAAGTGATAGGATCATTATGTTTATGTTCTAAATCACTCCTTAGTTTTCACTGTGACAGCAAAATACATTGCAAAGAACCATGTCAATTAATACAGGTTCTTCTGGCAGTTTCCTGTGCATGGACACCTTTCAGGAATGGTGGATTAAGATCCTTAGTTTTCTAGCCAGTATACCAGTAGTCTCTATATAAGAACACAGGAAGAGTTCTGCTGGATCAGACCAGTGGTTCATATAGTCCAACATCCTGTATCACACACTGGTCCACCAATTTCTTTGGAGGTTCAACAACAGGTCAGGGAGGTGAATGTCTTGCCCTGATGTTGGCTCCTTGTCACTGGAATTCAGAGGCTGACCACCTTTTAATGTGGAGGCTCCCTTTGGTCACCATGGCTAGCAGCCATTGTTAGACCTTTACATAGCTACAAAATTGAGTTAACAAACAATACAGTGAGAAGTGGTACAAAAGGATATCAAAACAAAATATGTACCACAAAGTACATGCATCACACCAAACTTTTAAAATACACTTAATGAGCCACTAGCCCACATCTCCTCTTCCATTTTCCTAGTGAGGTGTATTGGAAAAAATGTATGATACAATGTTATCATGTTTGCATTTTTGTTCTTTTTTGGCTTCTCAGGGAAGACTAATAACGGGGATATCATTTTAACTCCCCCCCCCTGCCAAGAATTATGAATCTGCAGTACCCAAGCTTCTCCCTATAACAGTGACGGCGATCTTTTTAGAGACTGAATGCCAAAACTGCTACCCAAAAACCACTTACCGCATATACTCGCATATAAGTCAAACTTTTCAGCATATTTTGGTCATTTCCCCACATACCTTTTGGTGCTCGCTACTCTCGCCAAATAACACGGGGTCCAGCAGCACTCCCCACTACAGGGGCAGCGACAAAACACCAGCCTCGATTCTGCCGCTTTTGCGCCCCCTCAGCGCATATCATTTTTGGCGCTGTTTGGAACAGAGCCTTTTGAAAAAACCCGTGGGGAGCGCGGGGCGGTGGGGAAGCCCAGAGGGGTGACTGTGGGTTTGAGTTTCCCGCCCCTAGCAGTGATGTGGAGCCTTTTTCCCAATAAGGAAGCAGTGGGCTGTGTGCAAGCGCGCACCCTTTTTTATTTTGGGGAACAGAGATCGACGTGTATTTGACCCCACATTGCAACATAGGGTCATTTATATAGCAATGCAAGGGAGCACTCACTGAAAGCCTAGTATTTTTCCCTATTTGCTATTAGAGTTTCTGTGGCTTAACTAGTTAATGCAGCCTTCTGTCTGCTTGTGCTGCAATGTAAAAGCTTGCTAGTTCTAGGCCCACCGGGGAAGAGTCATTTTTTTTAAAAAAGTGTATGAAGGAATTGGGGCTGATTTTTGAACAGGATAAGTCTCTTCTGTTTGGGTTAAAAGCAGTGTGAAAGCAACTGGTCCCACTGTCATTTGGGTTCACTCAAAACACACCACCATGAATCCCCACAGTTTCTGTCCCCAGCACAGTTTAAACACCTTCCATTCACTGTTTTTTAAAAAAGGTGGAGCTGAGATCCACTATTTGAAGCAAAGTCTGGCTGGTGATTGAATGAATTTGTGAATGAAGAGGCAGCAGTGAATAAATTACTGAGGCAGCATTAAACATGACAGGACATGGAAACGGAGCTTCATTTCCCCGTTTCACTGTATTAGTTCTTCCTTGACCTGCCTTTTTCCCCACCTTCATTTAGAAGGGGAGCTGTGGCTCAGTTTGTTAAGAGTTTGTGCTGGTGTGTAAGAGCTTGCTGGTTTGAGCCCACTGTAACCCTGGCCTTCATCCCCTGCCTTATGAAATATTGGATTTCATATTGTTTCTTATGCTATATGCTGCAACATGCCAGTTTCCGTGTTTGAATGGGTGGATAGCAGAGTGTCCAAACTGAGAGCAAGCCTAAGGCAAGACAGTCTGATTAGATTTGTGAGTTACTCCAGGCAATTATCTGGAAGCCTCATTAACTATGGACATGATCTTGATTACCACACCTCACTGAACTACTTTGACACAATAGACACTGAAAACCTCATTGGTAAATGGCTCTGCAACAAATGGTCGCTTCCTTGCATTTCCCCAACCTTTAGATATGATCTCCCTAACAACAAGATCCCATCCTGAGTCAATCAAGCCTCATTCAAATCTGAATACTGAAGGCAGAGACTGTAAGAAGTATCTCTGCATAAACCATTCATGCTAACACTGATATAATCTAAGAGCAATTGACGCCCATTGTCCCGGGGTTTAGAACAATAGAAGAGCTTTAGATAGAGCTCAAGCCAGCAATCCCAGCATGGAAACCCAGAAAATCCAGGAATAGAAACTTACTAGCTCTCACCCCAAACTGATCACAGGGGTATAAAAATACAGTGCACCCAAAGTTCCAAGTTCTTCTTAATGCTGGTTCTTTACTCTAACACTAGCTGGCTAGCTAGCCAGCTCCAGCTGCTGGTTCAAGTTCTCAATGCTGGCTCTCAATGCTGGCTCAAGCCCTCCAGGCTGGCTCCAGCTGCTGCTGGCCCCCACTCTCCATGCTGGCATAGGAATCCCTGCCTTCTACAAGAACTTATTCAGCTTAATTTAGGTAACATATAGTCCCTGCTTCCCCAACTCCCTGCACTATCCTCCCACCTATCTTCTCCTCCCTGTTTATATCCTAGGAACTGTGTGTATGTGCCTTGACTTCTTACTGTGTGATTGTTTGCAACCAAAATTTATATAAAAATATTTAAACTGCAATTTGGTCTTTTGTGAATTATCTGCAGATATGTTTCAAGACATTTCTGGTATACATAGTCTTTAAAAGATTCCTACCCAGCCTGCCTCTCACATTGCTAAGCCAAGTTATTTTCCCCATTGCTACTTAAAATAGTTGTGTGCTGTTACACTCTTAGCAGCTGGTGGAGATTCCTTAAAAATAAGTTCACAACCTGTGAAAGCTGGGTAACACCACCCAGGGATGATTTGTGTGTGTGTGTTTCATAGAACTAAGCAGCTTGTGGCATGGAGAAGAACATCTAACAGAAGAACCAGTTCTAGTGCTATGTATTTTCACGCCAGCAGGAAGTGCTAGTAATGGGAGAGTGTTTCATGTGAATGCTTCACATGGGATAGATATGAAAACACGAAGGCATGCAGGTTGCCCTTAATCGCCTGTTTCCCCATTTCCAGGTATGGTTGTGCGCATGCTCGCACAGATGTGTATAAAAGTTTTTAAAAAGTTCCGCCCAGCAGCAGCAGCCAATCAGGATAGCCCCTGAGCTCAACGCACATTCCACAGCTTCAAAGTGGGGAATCCTGGTGGCTGCTGCCCGAGGATCATTCGAGGGGCAGAAGCTGCGGTGGGGAGTAAAACCTCATGCTCAAAAACAGCAATTCAAATGAGACTGGTTTGCCTCAGTTTTTTTTAAGTTGGGAAATGCCCTTTTTGTGCTGAAAAAGCCCCCCTCGACTTATACGCAAGTCAGGTATATTTAAAAAAATATTTTAGGGTTTTTACTTTGTTGGCCGCCAGGGGGTGCAGGTTTTAGCAGTTAGTAGGGAATCAGGCTCTCCAGATGTTAAATTAGGGCTCACTTTATCAAGCTCTCTACCAGCATGGCCACCGGCCAGCATGTTATGCAGAGGCTGATGGGAATCTGTAGTTCCCTGGAACATCTGGAGAGCTGCAGGTTCCTCACCCCCCTGGCTAGTAGCAAATTCAAAATTTCAAGTATTTTTTCAAGAGACTCTCCTGATGATACAAACGGAAGCTTGGTAAAGTTTGGTTTAGGGCTTTGGTAGGGTAGCTGCAGATAAAATGTTCAGGAAGTCCAGTCTCCCATCAGCCCCTACCAGCTTGGCCAATTGGCCATGCTGACAGAGGCTGATGGGAATTGTAGTTCCTGAACATCTGGAGAGCCGCAGGTTCCCTACCCCTGGTTTAGGGGGTCCAAAGTTATGGACCCCCAAAGGGGGTGCCCCCATTCCCCATTGTTTCCAATGGGAGCTAATAGTAGATGAGGCTACATTTTGATGGTCCATAACTTTGGACCCCTTGAACCAAACTTCACCAAACCTGGGTGGTATCATCAGGAGGGTATCCTAAAGATACTCTGAAATGTTGGTACTGCTAACATAAACATTCCTCTCCTGATCAAAAATCCAGTTTTGAAGGATTTTAACTCTTGTGTTTTAGCTTGGTTGCTGGTTGAGCTAAGGTTTTTGTACTTTTAAAATTAATGTGATTTTTACTATTGTATGCAAGCTGATAATTTGTCTAACCTTGGCTCATATTTTGTAAGTTTGAGAGCAACGCATGCAGTATTCAGGTCATCTGTTAGTCTGTTTCTGGTGTCAGATTTGATATAATTCAAAGCTGAAAACAGCTGCTCACAAGCATAAGATGATCCAAAGTAAGGAAAGCAATCCCAAGTGCTATCATTGACTTAAAATTATTCTGTGAATTCAAACAAAGGATTCCAGAACTGG
This sequence comes from Sphaerodactylus townsendi, assembly GCF_021028975.2. NCBI lineage: Eukaryota > Metazoa > Chordata > Lepidosauria > Squamata > Sphaerodactylidae > Sphaerodactylus > Sphaerodactylus townsendi. The sequence goes on from NC_059431.1 coordinate 67,060,320, forward strand.
AGGAAGATGCCCTAATACTACTGAACTGTGGTATGAGGGGAGTGTTACAACCACTAAACAATACAATCCAAATTTGGCTCCTATGGACTGTTCACCTAGTGCACCGCCTAAAATTATTCTCCAGCACTGTTAGTATAGACAACTGTGTTTCCCAGCCTCTATTGTTGCCTTGTTACCTTGGGTCCCAGTTATCACAGGAGACTGGTCTGAATGACAGCTGGCTTTTACCTTTTCAAACATTGAATGGCCATTTCAGACTACTCTGTCTGTAATGCAGACTGGAACTTGTTTTGCAACTCTACAATACTTTCCAGCCTCTGTTCCAAGACAATTGCAAACTATAGATTGCTCCATCATACCTAGGAACACTCCCTTGCCCTTTTTGTGCTAAACCTCCAGCGTGAAGAAGAGCTTTTCTGGGCACTTCACAAGCTCATCATTTTGTGGCTTTAAGATTGCTGTAACAAAAAAGCATTACAGTGCTGTTGTTTTTGGATTCAAGGAAGTTCTCTAATAAGGAAGGCTGGACAGTTGCTTCGAAGGAGGGCACAAAAGGCCCCTCTCCTGACCAGGCATTGAAGAGATCCCTTTTTAACCTCTTTAATGAACAAGCTCCCCCTCCTCTCAGAAGTAGAGCCCTGCAGGGATGGTCAAGACCAATCTGCGTGGCTTGCTCCATTTCCACCATTCATGCTGCCCCTTGCTCTTTCTCTTGCACTTGGTGGATCATCTGGGGGCCATTCACCGATGCAACTGCAACTTCTGCCTGCTAAATGTTCAAGGCTAGCATTTGATTGGTGAAGAAGAAGAAGAGTTTGGATTTATATCCCCCCTTTCTCTCCTGTAGGAGACTCAAAGGGGCTTACAATCTCCTTTCCCTTCCCCCCGTACAACAAACACCCTGTGAGGTGAGTGGGGCTGAGAGAGCTCCGTAGAGCTGTGACTAGCCCAAGGTCACCCAGCTGGCGTGTGTGGGAGTGTACAGGCTAATCTGAATTCCCCAGATAAGCCTCCACAACTCAAGTGGCAGAGCTGGGAATCAAACCCGGTTCCTCCAGATCAGAGTGCGCCTGCTCTTAGCCACTGCTCTTAGCCACTACGCCACTGCTCTTTGGGTAGATCTGCTGCTCTCCAGTCCCCAGAGGTTCAAGGGGCATCTAGGTCATGGACAGCCAGGAGTCTGAATTCTCAAGGCTATGCTATGGGTACCCTGAAACAATCTGGGAGCTAGAAGTCCCCAACTCACTCAGGGATGCTCAAGTGTGGAACAAAGCCAGCATCCTCTAGCAATTTGACTTCAATGTACAAAGCACATGAAGGGCAAGAGGAAGCTACTGAGGGACTAACATGCTTCAGAATTTAGTCATGTCCCTGCTGGATGAGACCGAGGTGGGTCCATCTAGTTCAGCATCCTGTTTCACAGAGTGAATGTCCCCCAGAAGGGCTACAAGCAGAGGCATTATGTCTGAACACAATTTACATCACAGCTACATTTTCTACTGGATGTCTGTGTTGCTTTCTAACCTCCACTCCCTCAAGCAACTCATAGCATTTGGGAAATTAAACAAGTTTCATTATTTAAAATCACATTTCACTTAAAAATCACCAAAAATGGATTAAGAAAAGATGAAACCAGAGAGAGAAATTCATTTTAAAATGTTGAATTTTGAAGCAAATTGAAAGCAACCTTTCAGAAACCAACAGCCTCCCCAAATGTGTATATTTAGTTCCTCTGAATATGTGGGAAGAACTTTGCCTTGGCAGTGAAATGGAGGGAAGGATCAAGCAGGCCCAGCTGGGTCTAGGGGAATTCAAGCCCTCTTCAGTTTCTTTGCCCAAAGCTTGAGGCAATCAAAAATTCTCTATCCATACGGTATGGCAAGTACAACCCCAGGAAAAATCAAACAGGCTTGCTAGTTCCTCAGCCAATCCATTCAGAGGACTCTCCCATGTTAGCCAATGAAGTATAAGAGGATGCAAATGAGTCTAATTTCACAAAGGGAGGTCCCATTCATTCCTTTAAAATGGTTGGAAAACTTCTGGAGTTGGAATTTAGTGTAACAATTTTTGGGACTTTTCCTAGGAAGGGAAGAAGGTGTGTGCTGGCTGGCTTCCATGGTGCCAGAGCGCAGAGGTGATGGACGCTCGTTGATTCCAGAAGACTTGGCTTGCAGCACTGAGGGACTGCTTAAGGCAGTGCTGGGGCGATGGTGCATGTGCCCACAGAGAGAGCTCTGAGTGGCCCCACTGGCACATGTGCCATAGGTTCGCCACCACTGCCCCATAACATGTAATTTGGGTCCCTATTATATCCCTTCTATACTCCACTTTACAATAAAACATTCAACCCATCTCAATGTTAATGTATTATTTCAACTAATTTATGTACAACCCCCCCCCCCCAAATGTGATATTTTACTTTCCCACTATTAAAATCTGCATGACAGCTAGAACTTCAATTAAAAAAATCATTAGCAGCAACTAGTTAAAATAAACCATCATGGAAGATAAATAAATACAGTTAATCACAGATACCAATGAAAGATAGCTGATATTAATTATTATTAATAGATTGGACAAATATGATGGAATTTGCCTCAGCTACCATGGTTGGTAGGAGTAGGTACTCACTATTTTGAAAGAATTAGAATCCTTGGCACATCTTAGAAAGATACATATGTAAGTCTGATTCTGTTAAGAACAATCCCAAACCGTCTGCCCAAATGGTGTTTGCCAGATGCAATTTGCCGAGAGTTAATTTTTCAAGTGAATCACACTAACATAAACAGATGGAGTTCTGTTCTTCCAGGAGCCAGTTGTAATAGTCTGTGGCTTTTGAACACAGAGGTCAATTTGTCTTTATATCAGAAGACAGAGCTCAGGATTTGTGCTATTTCACTACCAAATAAGCCTTTCTAGAATATCCTATAAACTTGTATTGAAAAGGTGATTTTTCTTTTACTCCTTTGCAAGGTTCATTATTTCATTTCAATGATATTATGGATATACAGATACATTTTCATAAATCCAGAAGGATTGTTTTTGGCTACTCAAACTTCATCTGTACTCTTAAATGTGGACCCTACAGTGTCAAGGTCTGCATGTTCACATCTAATAGAGGGGGGAAAATCCCTTGGGATGTTATTTCAGAATACATAAGACAATTGTGTAAATGGGCCAACTTTGTATTAGTTTATTTTAAAACATTTTATATTATATAAATGGGAGAAATTGTGATGAGAATTCCTTCATAAGGAACAGCCGTGACTTACCGTAGCTGCCATTGCTGATGGGGAAGGGACAGCTCTATGGTGCTGCCTCCTCCCCCCTGCCTTGTGAGCTCCTCTGGGCTCGCGAGGCTTTAGCTTGCCAGCAACGCGGGGCCAGGTAGGTCTCAGGCGCCAGGCAGTGATGCTTGGTGCCCTTACGTCATCTGGGGAGGTGGGCCGGACGGCCTATTTAGGCCTGAGCCCGGCCTCCCCATCTCCCCATTTGCTAGAGCGTGCACGTTGATTGACCCCCCACACACACACTGAGGTAAGCGGATGCTTTTGCGGGGGAGGGGCCTTTGCTGGTTTCTGCCAGTTGGGGAGGGGCCCGGCGGGGCAGGCCTTGTGCCGCCCGCTGCCTTCAGCCGCTGCCTGCGGCCTTCACCAGCTTCTGCCGGTTGGGAGAGGGGCCCGGCAGGGCAGGCCTTGCGCCACACGCCACCTTCAGCCACTGCCCACGGCCTTGCTGGCTTTTGCCGGTCAGGGAAGGGGCCCGGCAGGCCGGCCTCGTACCTCCCACCACCTTAAGCCGCTCTGCGCAGCCTTTCCAGCCTCAGCCAGTTTGGAGGGGCTTGGTGGGGTGGCCTTGCATTGCCTGCCACCCTGCCACTGCGCGCGGCCTTCCCTTTCTAGCCAGGGTCCTGTTGTTCATTCCAGTGCGTGAACTCGTGTGCTAGTTCCACCACACAAACTGGGGTGGTGGTGGTGGTGGTAATTCCTAGTTTGTTAATGGCATTCTCTAACATTCATTCCTCCCCTCGCTGTGCTGTACCTTTTTCTACCCCTCATTGCTGCACTTAGGAAGGCTAGTTGCTAGTTGCTATTTGCTAATGTCCAGCTTTTCGGGTACCATCACTCCTACCCACTAGTGGATTCATCTGCAGTGATTTTGCTGCCAATCGATCATGGCTCCAGCAAAGAGCTCAGGGACCAAGGCTCCCAAGAAGGGGCAGGGTGCCTCAGACTTACAACCCCAGAAGCAAAAGGCTGCCAAGGTGGCCAAGGGTGCGCCAGCCAAAAAGGCAAGATATTTTTTCATGCCCCCTATTTTCTTTCAACATGAACTCAATAAAGAGGGTTCCCTGACACCAGCCAGGCATTGACTACAGCCATTCAAGGAGGAGACCAGTGGTAATCTGAGTTTTTTTTAAAAAGCCCTGTTCTTCATGCCTGTCTACCCAGGGCAACTAAAACAGTTGCACGTTTGGTGTGGACTTGGCGTAGAACTCTGTTAAGATTCTGGTAGATTCTGTAGAACAAAGTGTCTTGACAGCACTTCACACACACACAGAGGACAAAATGTGACATTTTAGAGATAATATTTAGCATTTCTACAGAGAACACTTTTTGAGCATTTAAATCACTTAATATATGTTGTATCCACTGCTTTTTACAATTGGTTTACAAGAGACAAGAATGTGTGACAAATTCCCAATCCTTCACCCCACACATGAATGAAGGAATTCATTTAAATATAAACTATGAACACAAGATTTTAGATAACTCTCCAGACTTATGCACTTAATAGAAATATATTAAGTTTTTAAAAAAGAAAATGCATAAAAGCTGAATAAACTTGTTCACATGAAAGAAAGCAGCAGCAGCTTCAGATACACCATTTTAGAATTTTGGATGCCTCTGTTTAAATCAGTCAAATTTTGATTCAGAAAGGTTTGGATCCTTCTTTTCATTTCCGAATCCCTTCTGTGAGTCTCCTGAGATTCTCACCAAAATGCTAGCATGCTAGACCAGGACTGTACAAATTATGTCTTACCAAGCTGAAGGCTCATATAGTGAACAAAAACTCTATATTTTTGATAAACACCCATCTCATTTCTGAAAGTGGGATACATTCAAACAAGGTACTCAGCACATGATTTCTGTTCTTATGCCCCATCACTTCACAATATATGACCAGTGGACCACATTTATTTATTTATTTATTTATTTATATATAAATAATTGGTTTTATATACCGCCCCTCCCCCGAAGGGCTCTGGGCGGTGAACAACACAATAAAACAATAGTTACAATAAAACCCCCATTAAAACAACAATCAATAATATTATATTGGCATCCAATCATAAAAACAGAACTTCGTAGATTTAACGAGGTAGAACATACATTTCTTAGGTATACATGAACTCGAGGCTTATAATGTATTGTAAATAATAAAATACATGACATACAATAAAATACATATTCTTTGATGAAATCACTCTGAACCCTGCCTTGGCAGGGAGGGGGGTAAGGTGAGATATACATTTTTTAATAACTAAAATAACTAAAGTCAATAATTTAAAACTATCAGTAGGCAGAAGAACTAATTAAACACTGACTTGAATAAGGCTGGATTAATTTGCCTCCTAAAGATTGAGAGTGACGGGACCAAGCACTTCCTAGGGAAGCTGTCTATAACTATGGGACTGCTATTTGAAAAGGCCCTCTGTCTTGCTCCCACTAGCAGGCTAATTTGGTCAATGGGACAGCCTCTCCCTGTGATCTTAGTTTCTGGGCAGAAACATATGGAAAAGATGGTCCTTTAGAAACCTTGGTCCCAAACCACTTAGGATTTTAAAGGTCAAAACAACACCTTGTATTTAACTTGAGAGTGGATCAGAAGCCAGTGTAAATGGTGTAGGATCAAGGGTGCCTGATTCTGGTAACTGGCCCCAATCAGTAGTCTAGCTGCAGTATTTTGCATTTGCTACAGCTTCTAAATGCTTCACATGTAGCCCCAAGCATAGTGCATTTCAATACTGAATCATCATGGTGCAGCTGGCACACCAGCAGAAGCTGGGTGGAAGCATTCTGAATCATAGCAGCCATCTGATTTTCTAAAAGGAGTGTAATGTTGAATAGCACTCCCAAACATCGAACCTGATTTTTCAAGGGAAACATAGCTCCATCCAAGAGAGGGGAGATGCCAAATCACTGTCAGTCTTTCCACCAACCCAGAACTCTTCTGTCTTGTCAAGATTAAGTTTCAGCTTGTTCACATTGATCCAACCCATTACTGACTCTAAATACTGGTTTAGAACACGAACTGGGTTTTTTTTCCAGAAATAGGTGGAAAAGCACAGTAGAGTTGGCCATGCTGGCAGGGGCTGATGGGAATTGCAGTTCATGAATATCTGGAGTGCCATAGGTTTGCCACCACTGGCATAAGAGTTTAGATTGAACCTTGCAGAACCGTATAGCCAATGGCAGAGCAAAAATCTTCCAACAGTACCTTCTGAGACCAGCCTTCCAGTTAGGGTCAAATCTCATAAGCCTGTTCTATGAAAAACCTATGATACATGGAAAACAATGATATGTAAATGCTATCTTTCTTCTTTTCAGGAAACCAGAGGGACAACCTGATACCAGCTCTATTCAGTACCATTTTGTCTATTCAAACATACCTGGCACACAATACAGGAGGAAAGCATGGAAGATTAAGATCATGACTGAAACAGTTTCTCCCTTCCTACTCTTCCTCTTCCACTCTTTTTGTTTCTTTGTTTTTAAACATCAGTTCTAATGAAAGTCTCAGAGAATTTGAAAGTGCGTACACTGCTTTTTCAGTATTTTTCAGATTTGGGTTTATTGGACCAGAAAATGTTCAGAAAAGTCCAAAAAAAAACTTTATGCAGGTAAATGGGGACTTTTTTGGCTTTTTAAATTTTTTGGATATTCAATTTTTTAAAATCTCTATTAAAGTCTATGGGAAAATATTGTGAGGCTTGGGGAGCTGTTTTTTTTTAAAGGTAGAAACAGCAAATTTGCAGCCTAGCTGCAGGTGCCCTTCCTTATAAAAATCCCCAGGTTTGGTGAGATTTGGGAATGGGTCCCCAAAGGGGATATCCCATCTATCCAATAGAGTTTCAATTGTTTCCCATGGAATATACCCATTAATGTTATTGGTAAAAGCATATTATGATAAGAATGTGATAAAAATACTGATTTTATAATTTATGGGGATATGATTGACATTCAAGAAAAAATTAAACCCTGCCCCCCCAAAGAAGATGCAATGGTTTCTATACTTTGGAGTCCACATGGACATTGAAGTCCCCCAAAATAATTCATCTGGGGAACCACAGTGCCCAACTGGCCACAGCCTCCAGAAGCCGCGGCAGGCTGTCTGATGGTACGCTAGGCTACAGGTACACCAGCAAGACAGCCAACTTCTCCATGGTCTCCCACGCTAAACCAGCACACTCAATACCAGTGATCTTCAGAGCAGGGAGATCCCTAAAGGGGATTGACTCTCAGATGAACTTTGCGAACCCCCTGGCCCTGTGTTCGTGATTGGTGGATACAAGCGAAACCCAGGGGTGTGGCCTTGCACAAGGTGACTGTTTTGTCATCATGCACCCAGGTTTCAGTGACACAAGTCAGGTCCATCCCTTGAGCTCTGAGAAAATCCTGCAGTATAGTGCTCTTATTATTGGTGGATCTGGTATTGATCAACACCAAGGACCAAGCAGAGTTAGTTCTGAGCCCATAGTCCTCATCTCTTGGGATAGGTAGGAGGTCCGAGGGAGGCTGAGCATAGCCACATCTCAGCCTGTATCTCTCATCTGGCCCCCACTTACCATCATATTTTTTCTGCCCCAATAGTACTGGGATCTTTGCCATCCCCTATGGGCCACCCCCTAACCTAACAGCTAATAACCCAGAATTCCTAACCTCACAATTTAGTAGCACCAACAATAAAAAGTTCCTGCCTAGTCACTAACTAATACAACTATCCTAAAAGCTAAGCCTAATACATAAAAATTCCATATAGCTAGCACTGCTACTGAACTAAATTAACCTACAACCTAACTATTAACCCAGTGATCAACAGAATTCAATAATTAATTAAACTAGCTAGTCCACTTATCTCAGCTAACCATCTAGCTTACATAAGCGACAACAGTTCTAACATAATTTACAACTAGCTTTAACTAATAAACTGTACCCACCCTAAAATCAAAACAGAGAAACCTAATAAATAGATAGATGGGGGCTTTTTGGCTAAAGATTGAAGTTAGCCACAAAGAAGCTCTCCCTTAAGATTGAACAGCTATGATTCACTGGCCCTCCCACCACCAGAGAATCCCAGCCCTTGACTTCAGTAACAGCGAGTCCTTCTGGAGAGAAAAAAGCACACTGGCAGCAACTCCTGGTCCACAGGCCCCAAGCTTTGTAGATTGGGAGGCGCTGCCACCGGCTCCCAAACCTCCTGCTGATCAATGATGGCATTTCAGACAACCAACACCAGCTCTCCCACCACCATGTAGTCATCAGTCTCACAACCTCAGAGGGAGCCACCAGAAGTCTCTCAATACAGTCTCACAATCCAACAATACACAATAAGGGAAGGCCTCTCTTACCGGCCTCCTCACAGTCAGTTGATATCAGAGTTATATTTATAGTTGCAGTTCGTCACTGTTCCAGACGCCATTGCCACCTCGGTAGGGCCACCCTATATGGCCGCTTTCACCGCCGATAAAGTACAACTGCCAGTATTGGCCAGGTTTGAAAATGATCTGGCAGCCCACACTCAGAGGTTGCTGCCACCAACCCTCCTTTGCTGGGCTTGCCTGGTCATCCTGGTCCCGCAGGTCTCAACACCGTCAGCAGCTCCCCTGCTCCCTTCTCTTCTTGCTAACTATGAGGCTGGAGCAAGCGGCGCCTCCATTGTCCTCAATGTCTCTGATTCTCCACAAAGCAGTGAAATCCAGGGAAAAGGGAATTTTTCAAGCACATAACCAACCCTCTGAGAGCAGATAGTAAAAGAATGATAGAACCCCCCAAAAGGAACAAATCCTTCTTGGTTAGAGCAGCAAAGAGAAGAAAGGAGAAAAAATCCACAAATCCAGAAAAATCCACAAAGCAGCAAAGGGAAGAAAGGAGAAAAAAATCCACAAATCCACTATCAGCTGTCCACTCCGGTGACTATCTTGAGGGTGGGACATGGCTGTAGTCATATTTCCCAAACTTTTCCAAATTTGGGAATTCTTCTGAAGAGTGTCACCTGCAGCTATGCTACACATTTGGTGCCTTTACCTTGAAAAACAGTGCCCTATGAACCACCCCCAAAATTCCCTATATATTTTAATTGGCCAATGTAAAACCCAAATATATGTCAGAAAGTTTCCACCATTAATTTTCTGAGGAGGATTGGTAACTCTTTTGCTCCAATTGCCATTCAATGGGAAATCTTTGTGGGCTCTGGGGTCTGTTTTTCAGGATAGTGGCATCAAATTCACAGCATAAATGCTAGTGACTCTACAGAAGACCCCTGCCCCCCAAAATTGAAGAAATTTGGGTCAGAGGTTCTAGTTCTATCGACATCAAGTTTTTCTTCATTTAAGGGCCCATAGAATTGGACACCCTGACCTAAATATCACCAAACTTTGGAATTATTCTGTGCTGAAATTTGGTGCATCTACCCTGAGAAACAGCCCCCAGAACCCCACTGAATGCAACTGGAACAAAAGAGTTTCCCAGGCCCCCCTCTGTCTATTGTTTCCAATGGAGGGGGAAACAGCTAGGGGAAAAACAAAGCCCCCTACCTCCCAGATCCTGATACCCGGAGAAAGAAATCCAAAGAGAAAATAAACCCAGACCATGGGTGAGAAAATATACTCACATATACCCACAAAACCAAAAAACCCACCTGTTTTTTTAAGAGCCTTCCCCACACACGAGGCCATAATTTAACAAAAACAACAAACCTGAAACAACTTTTAAGAACATAACAGGGAAACCCCACTCAAGGCAATTGAAGGCTGTTTAGGCCTCCAAGGCCATGAGTCCCTCGCAACCTACCAATAGGTCAAAAATATATATATACGACAGACATACTTCACAATTTTTTTTGTAATTATTTAAAAATAAACCAATTATTTCAAATAGGTTAACATTTTTTTCCTCCAAGTGACAGGCAGGCAGCAGGTATCCAATGCAGGCAGGCAATAAGCCAAGGGAAGCAGCAGTTGAAACTGAGGGAGGAGCAGTTGCTAAAGCCAGAATTTGCACTGAATTCTATCAAACCTCTGCTGGAATGAGGAACCAGACCACCTTTTTATGGTCTTTGGCCATGCATAGAATTTTTTTAAAAAAAACACCAGGCCCTTTTTTTGTGATTGGCCGATGAGCAGTGTTGTTCCTAATTTGAAATCCTATTGGCCACTCTAACTTACTGCCCCCGCTTCCGTTATTCTCTCTCCATAGGTTCTTGCAATTCACATTACGACTTTAGCAGCCTAGCAAAAATGTAATGCAAATACACTGCAGCCATTGCCTAGATGCCTCTTCCCCCTTTTGTTCTGGAAACCAGTCAAAGGGAAGAAAGAGACCAACAGGAATTGCTCTTTCCAGAGAAATCCAGCAAAGAGGCATCTTTGCCAGTCCAGCAGAATTCACCTGGAAGCCCAACAGAGCAGCAGTCCAGGTTAAGTTTAACGTTGTTGTTTTTAAGTAAAGCCAGCCTTGCAGATGAGCTTTAATTTGGGTTGTTTTTTTTTTTCAATTTTAAAATATTTTTCCCCTTTGCCTTTACATGTGCTGTGAAAAAGCCAAAAACCAGGAAAAGAAGCTGATTTTTTCAAATTTTGGTTTTCAGTCTTTATCTGAGTAGCCAGGTTTGTTTTGGCTGCAAAAAAAAAAAATAATGAAAAAGTCAAATTGGTTTTTTTCTCCCCAGTTAGGCATATACAAATACACACCCCTAGTGTATAATATTCTGTGTTATTTTAGTTGATGTCAGTGAAAGATATTACATGGCTTTTTATTATTTTGCCTTGGACAAACATGGCTGCTTACTCTGGACAACGTGGTTAACCTTTTATATGTGATTTTGAAACTGAATGAGGCATATTAGAAAACTGCTGCATAGACCACAGCCATCAGGCAATTTATAGCTTGCTGTCTCTCTCATCTAGTTTCCATCAATGATAACACTCTTTAGTTTGCTATTGACATATATTGCATTACAAAGCATGGCTTTATAGTGTGGGGAAATGGTTTCTTTTCAAAACCAGCCATATAAGAAAAGTACAAAGTAAAGGGGGTCAATGGCCCTCAGGAATAGGTGGCTGAAAATCTCTTTAAATTGCCACATCAATTCAAATATCAGTTTAGTAATTTTCTTATTCCCAGCCTTGGTGGGTGAGCAATTTTCTATGTCACTGGTGTATAAAAGCTGAACCAAACTGATCATATTTGCTTTCACAAAAAATCATGAAAGTAAAATATATTCACAAATTATGCCCCAGCTTTGATAGAAGGAATAATGTGCCTCCAGCTGTATAATAGAACTGTAATTCCATCAGATGATTCTGAGGACTGATGATACACCTGAGTATTGAAGCTCAGGTGGCATTTTCATGTTATCACAACTTTTTAAAAATGCACTAGAGAGATTCACTGTAGCATTATAGTAGTCTCTAATGATAAATATTTTAAAACATGCTAAAGAGGTTTTGTAAAAAAGCCCAGAAAGCACCAAACTGCCAAGCAGGGCTTTCTGAACAATAGCTGAACTATACATAGAAATTTAAAGACATTTTTGAAAAAAAAATCCAACACATTGGTAGTGTAAATAAGCATGGAAAGGAGAAGATTCAGAGCTGTGGAACCCCAGAACAACCATTTTGTCAAGGTACTCCATTTTTCATGGTTGGCTTTTGTTTGTTTTATATGCATGTAGAGCAAATCTTTATGGCACAATGTATACAATATTTAAATTGTAAATGTAATATTAATCAAATATGAAATAACTTATTGAGACACAAATAATTTGGTGCAAGGAAAAAAACTGGCACAAAATTAGGAAACATGGGAAAGACGCAAGCAAAACTGAAACAGTTATTTTTGAAGCTGAAAGAGCAAGCATGAGCAATCTAAAGCAATCCCTAGTTAATAGTTATTTTAAAAACTTTTGTTTTCAACATTAAAGCTAGTCATACAAAATCAATTTGATAGTCATTTCCATCTGTTTCAAAGGTGAACACAACTCCTGATCTAAATGAGATGAAAATAGGCAGATGCAATGATCCTCCATCACCATCTTATAGACCTGGTATGTCTTTCATTTCTTAAATGTGTTTGTTTTCTCTGTACTATCATGTGGAAACAAAGACCGGGCATGCCCTTCTGCTCCCTTAAACCTTGCTGCATTTACAAGCAGAGCTTTAGATCCTGCCTGCAAAGAGGTAAGCACAGATCCAAACAGTCAAATTGTACACAAAAGGACATATTCTAAGATTATATGGAATTATATGTATACATATTTTGAAACCATGGGAGAAAATGGATTTTTTTGGAAAAACGAAAAAATATTCAATGTTCATTTGCTCATCAACCCTAAACTTATTTTACTGAAAAAGACATCAAATTTGCCAAATCATATATTTTTATATGCTTATTCTTGCCAATCAGTATATAAGTGCCTTACAGTAAATCCTAGGTAGGATTTCTGTCTCCCTTGATTTCAATGGATTTAGCCATCTGTACTTCTGCTTATGAATGTTGTGCAAGTAAAAGAAGAAAAAGAAGAGAAGTCTTTTATGTCCCACTTTACCTTAAGGAGTCTCAAATTGGTTTACAATTGCATTTCCTTCTCCTCCACACAACAAACCTCTTGTGAAGTAGGTGGGTCTGAGAGAGAACTGAGATTGGCTCAAGGTCACCTAGCACGCTTCATGTGGAGAAATGGGGAATCAAACCAGTTCTCCAGATTACATTTTCCCTCTCTTAACCATTATACCATGCTGGTGTTAAATATAGCTAGTACTCAAGAGAGAAAGCTGCAAATTGCTATACTTATTCAATGTTGACATGTGTGTCATAGTTTTGGTATCTGAAAGGTAGGGGGAAATAATAGCTTAAAAATAATATTTTGTGTATATGTATATTTGTTTAAAATACACAAAAGAATCAGTATTATTTAGATAGAGACAATCTCATAAAACCTTATTTGATCTAGAATATTTGGATATACAAAACTTTATAAGGTTGACATTCTTGAACTCCAAGAGTAGATTATCACTGTAAACAATATAGCATGTTAATTAGGCACAAAATTAGTCACATTTAAGCAAACATATTATTTAAAATATATTTTATATGTCTACAGTATGCATAGGAATTACCATTTTCTAGTGGTACAGATAATCTTTTAAAAAAATCTCTATGCTACTCATTTTATATGAAAAAAAACCATTGTCTTAAAAAGTATCTTTCATTCTAAAATAGAAAACATATTGTATTGTCTAAGGCTTTCATGGCCGGAATTACTAGGACGTTGTGGGTCTTTTGGGTTGTATGGCCTTGTTCCAGTAGCATTTTCTCCTGATGTTTCACCTGCATCTGTGGCTAGCATCTTCAGACGATCATATTATTTAGTGTTTCTCCAAATTATTTCTTCTGTTCTCTCCCCAGACCTTTACATTTTTAAAATCAGAAACATTTCTAAAAGCGTGAAACAGTGGAGTGATTGGAAGTAAGTGGAAAGCCATTCACTGAAATGGTAGTTGAAACTGCTGTGTTTGGACAACATTGCTGTCATACACAAATTTGTTGAGTCATTCTCTCCCTTGGCTGCCCTTCCTGCTGTGGGACAGGAGAATAGGCCTAAAATTGTATTTGATATTAAAGAATAAGGGATTTATAAAACTAGAGATTCAAGAGGGTTTTCTCTCTAGGCCAACTGGTTACGCAGGCAAGAAAAGATCATATCACTTAGAAAGATCATGTCACTAAGGGCTAAAGACGTGACAGAAGGCATATCGTATAGACCTGTTAGACATAACTAGGTATATAAGATGGGCTATGTGAATAAACACAGAAATGAAGAGATCAAAGGTTAAGAAGAGAGATGAATCTGATCAGATAACTGAAAATGTGTTTTTCTGTATTTTAATGAACACGGAAAGTAGTGAAATATATATAAAACATGCATTCTACTAGAATCACATATTATAATTATCATAATCATTTTTAACCTTTTAAAATGAACTGTGGAATGTATGTGAAATCTTTTAACCCTGAAGAGGTATCTTTCTGATCATAACCCACCCTTAGGAATATTGGGAACTGGTTATCTTGAATAAAACCAGAAAAACAGGTATTTATTCAATTGCTTCCTATGGGAGGGACAAACAAGCAAAAGACCAGAGGAAAATTCCAGCTTTGTGTAAGGAATGGTCAGATAAGCTAATTTGATTTTAAGGAAGAAAGCATATATGGGAGAAAAATGATTATATGGGTATGTATGCAGGTATGATTATGAATTATGACATATGTATTCTTTGTATCTATGAAAGATGAAGGTCTTTGTCTGGTTGGAATGACTCAGAGAGACCACCCTGTGAGAGTTATCTATTCTACACAGTAAAAATTATTCTTCTGTCTAAAGCCTGATTCCTTGGTATTATTTCTACACCAGTCTTTCTAAACGTAACTGAGCAGAGCTAAAAATGGTTTCTGGTCCAACACTGCTACCTGGAAAAATGAAACCTGACAGTGACATCTATATATATATAAAGCTAACAGTGTTTTTGTTGATGACAGTATACCTCAGTAACTGCTGGGCCAATTCCTCTGAAAATTCCCAGCCACTATAGTCAGCCAGGCAAGAGTGTTTTTAGATGTTCACATACATGAAATTTCACACCTGGCCCAGATAAAACGCCTTTTTCCTGGCGCTCCCTGGTGAAGGACATGCAGCTGCCTGTGTGTAACTGTCACCCTTAGAATGTTCGTGCTGCTTAGAATGTTCATTCAGACAGCCAGAGATGAGCAGTGAAAACAGTACATAGGCAGTAACTCCAGTGGAAGTGAAACACATGCACACACATACACACAAGGGAGAGGGAAGGGAGGGAGAGGGAGGGAGAGGAAAGGGACGGAGGGGGAGGCATGCAAGGGAAGAGAAGGGAGAGAGTGAGGGGTGGCATGCAAGGGAGGGGAGGCAGGGGGCCCAGCATCTGGATATGACCCACCCACCCTAGCAGAGGGAAAGAGAAGGGAGGGAGGGGGAGGGGTGGCATGCAAGGGAAGCGAAGTGAGGGAGGGAAGAAAGTGAGGGGTGGCATGCAAGGGAGGGGAGGCAGGGGGCCCAGCATCTTGATGTGACCCACCCACCCTAGCGGAGGGAAAGAGAAGGGAGGGAGGGGGAGGGGTGGCATGCAAGGGAAGAGAAGTGAGGGAGGGAAGAGAGTGAGGGGCGACATGGAAGGGACAGGAGGGAGGGGCCAGGCATCCTAGATTCCCTGAATGGGCAGCCACAGTTAAGAAAACCAGGCACGCATTACTCAGGAGTAAGCTCAGTACAGCAACTGTGACACATACTTTAAATGCCATGTCAGCGACCCTCAGAGTGGTTTCCTCAGAAGCGACACCTTACTGCCACCAACCAACCTTATTCCCAGGTAAAAGGATCACGACCAGCCAGCCTAGATGTGTGGGAGGGGTGCCTTTCCATTCCCCCCCAGGAATGTGGGCACATACATCAATGACATCTCACAGTATCAGGCTGCGTGTTTGCATGAGCACGTACTGCTGGCCTCTGCAATTGATTTGCTGCTACTGTTCCTTTCCCATTTCACCACAATAAGCCACAGCAACGCGTGGCTGGGCCACGCTAGTACTAGAATAAATGTTTAGATAGAAATGTTTTACAAAAGCTGTAAATAAATGATTCCCTCTATGATACACCTCTGAAGATGCCAGTCACAGATGCAGGTGAAACATTAGGATCAAGATCCATCAGACCACAGCCACACAGCCTGGAAAACCCACCACAACCAGTTGAATCCAGCCGTGAAAGCCTTCGACAATTCTGTTTGTGTTTGGAGCTTTAACACTATTGACTTTGGTTCCAGTCAGCTCTTAATTAGTAAATTTCTGTACCTCTTTATTAATCTCAAGGATTCAAAGTTTTAACTTTCTAAGAAAATAACAGTAAGAAGTTGTGATTTAAAAAACTTTTTTGAGCTTAAGTTTACATTTAAGAAAGAAGAAAGCATGGTGTTTGTGGATATTTACTGGGAAGAGATTTAAATAAATGATCCATAGCAAACTGGATATTCTTGATTATTTTGATTAACCTATGATTATCTAAACTATTTTGAGAGTAAATTGCATAGGAATCAGAATGACTTTATATTAAATACCTTTAAGTGTTAAACTCCATCTAAGAAGGAGAAAGATGCTGTAGTAGCTTGTCAGGGACTCCCAAAGACTAAAGAACAGGAAAGAAGGAGTCACAGTGGGAAGAAGAGAAATAAAAGATAAATTTACTTGGCCAAATACAGAGAGGAGGGGCAAAAGAAGTAGTTAAAAGCTGCCAAAATGTAGAACGGCAAGGGTTTTGACTGGTTTGCTATCACTCCCTTAGTAGCTACAAGGGTGTGGCCACAGCTGTCCTTTTTACATTGTAATTTTTTTAGCTTGGGGAGGCCAGTTCTTAAAATAAAATGGCAACTGGGATAAGTGCCTTGAGGAGGGCAAATACATCGCCATAGAGCCCAGTGCCTCCACAACTCCTTTCATCCACCCACCCTGGATTGGGCTATAAGAATTATAAAACATAATCACATTAATTAGACAACTTAAAGTAAAGCAATAGGTATCTAGCTTTTTGGAAGGGTACAGTTTATTATATTTCACATTTGTTTTATATTTTTATTGTTTCTCAGTTAGATAGTCACATTGCCTATAAAACTGACATTAATTCAAAGATATACTAGACCATAGTAGAAGAATAGCTGTTGCTTATTTGATTTAATCTCTAGTTTAATTGCATTTGAAAACTTCATGAAAGACATAATTATGAATATATCTAGCGAAAATGTCCTGATTAGTTACAGATACAACCACATACCAAACATATGCCACATGGTCTTAACTATAAATCTTTAATGAAGTTCACTTTTTCCCCTCAAAGCCATGCTGAAGAAATTATTGATTGAAATGTAAACACATGCTACATAAGCTTAAAAATACCTAGTATTCGCATAACATGCACTGGATTGATTTTGTTTCAATTAACACCATTCTTTTGATATTACATTTCAGCCAGCACCGTTTATTTGGATTCTGCTTTTCATTGTCTTTCTGGTTCATTTATACTATGCCTATTCCCACCCACCCCCAGCACACATACTTGCTTAGCTGATGTAAATGCAGGTCTGAAGAAGTTTTAAAAAAGAACAGCTTTAGCACTTCTCTCTGTAAAATAGTACAAATGCTATTGTTCACTTTTTAACACAGTTGGAAATTTAAAGAGAAAAGGTATTCATTTATTTGAATCCTCCTGGGCTGCTTGCTTGCTTGCTTGTTATTTGTTTGTTTGTTTATTTACAGTCTGTCTTTCCCACTTGGAATCAAGATGGACAACCTATAGTGAGTAAGTATAATCATCAGGCTAAGTCATTCAATAAACAATTCAATAGGATTAGGTTGTAGAACCAATCAGAAATCTAAAAGCAAAACTGATAAAAATCAAAATGATTAAATGATGCAAAAATGACATAGTGAAATCTTAGTTTGATAACGCTGTAAATAGTAGTATAGAGCACAGTCTGTAATTATTTATCCAAGTAACTTCATGAATCATTTAATACAGTGCAGCTCAAATCATTTAGTACAGTAGAAAAGCCCTCTTGAACAATTCCGTTTTGCATAATTTGAGAAAAGTCAAGACAGAGGGAGCCTCCTGACTCCCTAAGGCAGGCCATTCCACAAAGCGAGTGATACAACAGGGGAGGCACATGTATGGGCAATTGCTGTTTTTGTCCATTTGCAGGTTTTGTCTACTTGCATAAAGCCCTGCTCAGATGAATGATTGTCATGGAAGTGCATAGGAGAGAGGCAGTCTCACAGTTAAGGCTTGAAGACCTTTGAAGGGTTTTGTGTGTGAAAGTCAATATTTGAAGCAAATTAAGACCTCATCAAAAAGTGGGATCAAGAAGACTTAACAAATAAACATGTATGAACAACTCTTAAAATGCTACTGAGCAGGAAGCCAGTGTGGTGTAGTGGTTAAGAGTAGTGGACACTAATCTGGAAAACTGGATTTGATTCTCCACTCCTCTACAAAGCAGTGAACTCCAATCTGATGAACCAGGTTTGTTTCTCCACTCCTACTCATGAAGCCAGCTGGGAGACTTTGGGCTAGTCACAGTTCTCTGAGAACTTTCTCAGCCCCACTTACCTCACAAGGTGTCTGCTGTGAGGAGAGGAAACAAAGGAGTTTGTAACCCACTTTGAGATGTTTTGTTGTTGAGAAAAGCAGGGCATTAATCCAAACTTCAGCAAAAGACAAGAAATGTCCCCTTACCTGTACAGGAGTCTATCACATACCAGGAAGCTGTGGACACGTATACATAGGAACTACAAAATGCAGTTGTCACAGACTGCACAGAAAATAGAGGTTTAAAGGTGCAAGTCTGTCAGTGGGACAAGGTACTATCACAAAAGAGTGGGGGAAACTTCCTAGGAATGGGAAAGTGCTCTGATTGGTGGAGTAACTTGTTGACTCAGAGATGGAGGAGGTATCTCTCGGAGAGGAAAAGTTTTGTAAGCTTTTGGATTTGATTTCCTGTGAGTTAATATCAGGTCCTTTAACTGTGGTGGTGATGGTGAGAGCCTAATAGCATCCACCTGGGGAAGCCACCATAGTAGTGGAGGAAAGAGGGTGGGGATTGAATGCTTTCTGTTTGTACAGGCAAGCAGGAAGCGTTTGCAACATGGATTTAAAAGAAAAAGTCACTAAATCAGCTATTTTCGTTTAACCCCAGGTTCTGGCCACTAAAACAGGTTAGCAGCATTTTGGGTGCAAGTTCTGTGGGAACTCCTCCACCATCCCCCACAAACGTTTTTAAAAAGAGCCTCAACCCATTTTATTTGGCCTGTGCAGAATCACCCAGAATGTGCTTTAATCTTCTCAGATACATATTTCTTCATACTATTTCTAGCACAACATCTTAATTGCACTACACACTCTTTGTCCCTTATAAGAAGGTAACCTAGTAAATATGCCTAAAAACTCTTGTTAAAATTAACATTCAGAGGTGAGAGAAAAGTGTCTTTCTTAAAACCATGGGAAAGCTATGTACATGAGAAATATAGATTCAGTTTAGCTTCAACTGGCATCATTACCCATAGAAAAATTCCATTACTATAACAAAAATGAAGGCGAGCTGGTTTAAGTAGGATAATTAGACATTTAAAATGTTGCTGTCCCAAAGATTCCACTGCTGGAAAAGCAAAGAGATGTTAGCAGACATCATTAGCAGATATCATTAAAATCTGGCACTGCAATATACTCAAATGTACATCACATGATGGGAAACAATCAGAGTTCAATTGACTTATCAGCCATTAAGGCACCATTACCATAATGAGCCATGGAGAACGAAAGTGTTCAAGTTCAAGTGGTTTCCTTGTAAAACCACAATACATATATCTCTATTGTAAGATTTTTCTGTTTCTGCATTTAAAATACTACTGTACTAGAGGAAGACAATTACCATTTCTTTACAACTGGGCTAAAAATAACACTTCTACATGAACGTTCATAAAAATGAAACATACTTTCCCCCCCTAATCCAGGCACTTTAATACATGACTTCCAGAGATCACACAGATTAACATCTGCAAATGGCTGATATTCAAAGGAGTTCTGGTCCCAGCCCTCAGTTATACAGTAAGGATACATTTTGTCCATGAAAGTATTGTGGGTGTGTCTCCTTGGGTAGTACCTTGACTGGGAGGTCACCCCAAGCCAGACTCCAGTTCTCCCTCTTTCAAGTTGGCCTCAGAATCTGAGTTCAAGGAAGCATTTTCATACCTGGTACATGGTTCCCCAGTTCAACAGAAACTCAGTCACCAGCTTCCTCCCTGGCCTCCTCAAACCCTTCCTTTTTATAGGGGGTTGCTCCATGCCATCTCCCAGTTGCCCAACCCCTATTCCTGACTCTTTTCCTATCCCTTCCCCAGGGTGCCTGAGTGGCTTGTGGCTCTGTTCGTTTCCCCTGATTCCTCTTCCTCCCAGTCTTGATGTCAGCTCCGCCATCTGCAAGCTTCTGGAAACATTGATGTGGCTGTCTGTTCCTGCCTAAAGTGAGGGGCTTTGTGTCTGCCTGAGCTAAATCTGGGAAAGAGGGTTGGTGTGGCTGCTGGAGTGTTGGTGGGTTGGTGGCCTGCTGCCCCCCTGAGCCATGTTCAGGCAAATGGCTCTCCAGGGCTTTGGGGAGTCATCTCAATCCTCAGCTGTTGTCAGGTGGTTCCACCTTTTGTTGCCATTGCTTCACTTCTGCCTGCAATGGTCAATGCCTCCCTGGCCTTTCTGATGGCCCTGGCCAGTAGAGTAAGTGTGGCTATGGCAGACAATACCCTGGGTCTTCTGGGATGGTGGCTGCTTTATTCCCCCAAGGTGGGGCTGGCAGCAAGCTGAGTGGCCAGTCAGGTGCAGTGCTGGTGAGCTGAGATGAGTCTTGAGCCTGCTGCAGTTTTGGTAAATACCCCCTCCCCCCGGTGATGTTGCAGTAAGGTCATCCTCAAAAACCCAGGATTTGAATTCAGTGATGATATGAGGGGTTCCCAATCACTGTTCAATCATGAACCTAAAAGGGAGCAAAGATAAATGCCACTGTAATACTGGCTGGTTGTGATCCTTCATTGATACATTCTACTGCAGTGGGGTGTGGTCCATCACATGAACAAAGGGTCCATCACATGAACATCACATGAATATTAACAAGATAATATTGAAAAGCCCCAGTGGCCCATTTGATCATGAGCACCTCCTTTTCAATGGTAAAGTAGTTCTTTTCAGCCAGATGTAATTCCATACTGAGGAAGACCCTGGAATGTTCTTCCCCATCTTCCTTCCCGAATACCACAGCCCTGAGGCATGTGTTGTATGCCTTGGTCTGGACCAGGGAAGTTTTCCTGAAGTCTGGGTTGTCCAGTATGGGAGCTTGAGTGAGGACTGCCTCTAAGTCCTTGAAGGCCTGTTGTTTGAGTGGGATCCACCAGATCTAGTTGGACTGATTCTTGCCCAAGCAGTCCATGAGGTTGCTGTCTTGGCTGGTGAAATGGATTATGAAATGACAGTAATACCCAAGCATGTTCAGGAACTTCCAAAGTTTCTTCTTGGCCATGGGCTTGGGCACCTGAGTGATTGACACTAGCTTCTCAGGAACAGGCTTCAACAAATCTCTTCCCCCAGCCCCCATTATGAAGCCTAGGTACCAGAATTCTTGAAACCCTATGCGGCTCTTACTAGGGTTGACTCAGAGACCTGCCTGATGGAGAGTATGGAGGACTCCTAATTGGGACTGTATATGATGATGTCATTTATATAAGCAAGGGAGAAGCCCCAACAAAGTACTTGGTCCACCAAGCATTGGAACATGGTAGTAGTCCCATGCAATCCAAATGGCATTAGAATTAGTAGACACCTTATGAGGTGGCAAAACATGTTTTTTCCTTGTTTGACTCCAACATTGGGATCTGCCAATACCTTTGGTCAGTCTAAAGCTGACAGGTATTGGACGATGTCCAATTGATTTATTAATGTGTCTGCCCTGGGCATCAAATAGATGTCAAACTCTACCACCTTGTTTACCTCCCGATAGTCCACACAAAGTGGATACTGCTGTCAGGTTTGGGTATGAGTATGATAGGGCAACATTTTTTGTACTTCCTGTTCAACCTCCTCCCATCCTCCTTTATGGGGGATGGGTCACCAGGCTGCATGGGCCACTGTCCCTAGCAGAGTCCAGATGCAGTGACTGATCCACATGGTGCATCCTGGAGTTCATGGGAGGTAGGGCCGCAATCACAGGCTTTACTTGTCATTATTCCCTGGCCAAGCTCACCTCCAGTTGGGGGCCTCATCCTCTCTCTTGCCAGTGTTCCATGGCAACTCCCCATCATTCAGCTGCAGGGGGTTGGACTTGAGCATGCAATGGTTACTCAGGCAGGAAATCCACTCTTTAAGATCACTAATATGTAGATATTTGTATCCCCATGAGTCTACCCTGCACTGAACTTCATAGGACCAGGGTCCTAAAACCTTGGTGATTTTATGTGGGCCTTGCCACAGATCACCTTGCACCTGCCCCATAACTTATCAATTGAGCAAAACTTGGGTTCCTTGGATGAGTGTCTGGGCCCAAGTGCCCCTAGCATATTGTTGCCTAAGGATTTGCGGCAGTTGGGCCAGGTTCTGTGCTGCTATCTGATGGGTGGCACTGAGATACTCCTGAAGCTGAGTCAATTATTCTGAGAGTTTTGGCCTGGACCATTTATTCTTGGGATCCACTGTTCTTCTGCCACCTCAAGTATCCATTAGGTTTTCCACCCCTCAATGTTAGGTTAAAGGCAATAATCCAGGCCTAGACTCCAATGAGCACTGTGCAGACTTTAGTTTAAGTGCAGTTCCTGCTACACAGCTAGGAATTTTTATCATCTGCTCAGGAAATGAAGAAGTATATAGTCCAGAGATTCAGTCACCCTGTTTATCCAAATTCCTGGTCCAAACAAGATCTGAGGAATTATTTTGGCATTAAAAGCTTCAATAGTTGCAGGTACATATTGACCTTCTTTTGAATATTGACCTAAGATGGCACCCGAAGCGGTCTGTTAAGAAGGAGCTCTGGTTAGTTTTCTTCTCAAGCCTTGCAATTTAGCTTAATTGGATGGAAACTTCTTTCAAACTACCTTAGATAAATTATCTGTTGCGGGT
This sequence comes from Sphaerodactylus townsendi, assembly GCF_021028975.2. Classification (NCBI taxonomy): domain Eukaryota; kingdom Metazoa; phylum Chordata; class Lepidosauria; order Squamata; family Sphaerodactylidae; genus Sphaerodactylus; species Sphaerodactylus townsendi. The sequence goes on from NC_059431.1 coordinate 67,083,327, forward strand.
TACTTATGTCCGAGTGGAGGGTGCACAATGTTGCAGTTCCATAGAGTTGGTATTTTTTCTGCTCCCTTTGCTGGGCTGCTGTGCGGCTGCCAGGAGGCATCAGTGGTCAGAGGTAGCCGGCCCCAATTTCTGCTTGTGAAGGACCTGGAGGACCTGGTTTCAATGGCCTGGTCGGGGGAGACTGGTGGCAGGAGCCCCCCCCCCCCAGCAGACTGAGCTACAAGGCACCGGTGGCAAAGGTCCACTTGCAACAGCGGGTGTGGTTAGAGAGGGTAGGTTAGACAGGTGTAGCCAGTTCTCTTGTTAGAGAAATTAGGTAGTATTGTTAGGTTTATTCTTGCAGCAGTTATAGTTAGCCTGGAGAAGTCTTTTAGTTTACTGTTATGTATTGACATGGTATTATGTTTCTGATGTATTTTTAAAAGCATTGTTGTAAATGTATTGATATTTCTCTATTGTAATGTATGAATATTGTCCAGATATTGATATTTTTGATGTATTAATGCTCTATTAATGTATTATTGATTTGCGTCCAGATGTGCAAAGGTTCCACCTGATGAATAACCACAGGACACATCTTGGAATTAAATTGAGCCACAGCCCTTTTTATTGAGGCAGAAGCTGGACAAGCAAGAGGAGCGCATCCATTTTGTGGCCAGTCAGCACGCCTGGATGACCCCAGCACCACATCCCAATCCATATTGCAGAGGACAGGAGGTACTGGGCCACCTGGGCACCAGCCCGCTATGGCCCTCTTCCTGCTGGGGTGTCAGGCTCGAATTGCAGAGGCCTCCACAGCATGCGCCATGAGCCTGCCCCACCCTAAGGCTCTTATAGAGGTCCCCAACCACGGGGAAGACCGGTGCACAAGCTCGGCCTCCCCTAAATATGCGCTCCTCTGTCCAAATTGCCAAGGCTGCAACAAAGTGAGCAGCACAAAAACCCTGCCCAATAGGGAGGGAGGGTGGGTCAGTTTGCTCCAGGCATCGAAGAAGGCCAGCGCAACTGCGTGCTGCTTAATATATAGGGAGCGTGCTCCACCCCTAACACTCATGTGCATCACACGATCATGCCGGATGTGGCTCAGCTACATGGCCGGCCCAGGGAATGCATGCTCACTGCTCCGGAGCTCACCATGTGCTCTGCCCCCTGTAGCAATTACAGCCCAGTTGATTCTGGGGCCGTTATTTATTGTTACTGTTATTTAGTGTAGTATAGATTCAGTAGGGATATGTATTAATATGTTTGATATAGTGCTGCTGTTATTGTTGGGAAAATTGTTAGGCTTGATATGTTTCAGTCACCATCTATAATATGATCGTCATTCTTAGCTTTATTGTATATTATCAGTATTTACTTTGTTGTAATGTTTACTATTTTATGATGTTGTAAGCCACCCTGAGCCCTGTGGGGAAAGGGTGGGGTATAAATTGAATTAGAAATACAAATACAAAAATGTGATTAAATAATCCCTGTAACATTCAATTTTCACAGGATTTCAAGGGAAGATCAGTAGTTTTGTTCTCAGGTTTAATTTTGAATTCCCAAACCAATAATAACTCAATTTTTCAATAAAAGACATATTTAGAAATAGTCTAAAAATCTATATTTGTTTAGATGAAAAATATTACTGACACACAGAAAGCACTGAGAGTAGCGTCAATTAACATTATATGAGCATTCATGACATACCTACTACCTGAAATAGCTTTCTTTAATAAAAATTTGGGTCTCTCACCCAAAGCCATTGTAAAATAGAAAGGAAGTAGATTCACTGAATTCTGCATCTGAGAAAGCTTGCTAACAGTAAAAAAAAGTCAGACGTGTACTTTTTTGGGGCTTCAATCTAAATCCAGTATCCTAGCGTAAATTGGCTACAGCTACCAAAATAAAATTTTTTGGAACAACCTACCCTGCAAGGCTGACTTCTTGAATAACACCTGGTAGGGCTGGAGATTTGGTCCCTCAATCTTTCAGCTAAAGGTTATCTTAGAGGGGCTAGTGGTAACTCATTACCCTGGGTTGTGAGGATACACTCCCCAGTTTTGTGTGCTTTGCAGCTGACTTCACCCAAAGCCCAATGGGGCTTGACAATGTGTTTATATGTTTATTATTTTAAATGCTGTTTTATATTCAATTTTTTTTTGTGATCACTGCCCTGGGGATCCTATTTGGCATAAAATGTTCCAAATAAAATAAAAAAATAAATTCCTGTCCAGCATTTTAATTGTTGTTTTTATGTTTTTGTATGTATATTTTGGGAGGGAAGGAAACATGGTACAGATCAACCTTAGCAGATCTCAGAAGCTGACCAGTAATTGGAAGGAAGAGCACCAAGGAAGACGCTGCAGGGAAGGCAATGACAAACCTGCTCTGCTTCTCACTTGCTTTAAAAGTCCCTTGATGGAATCGTCATAAGTTGGCTGCAACTTGACTGAACTTTACACTCACCCATGTGTATTTTAGTTTGGGTTTAATTGTTTGAATGATATGTCTCCGTTTACCCAATTATCCATGTTGTATTATCAATAAACGAGTGGCGGTAACTGATTTGCCATTGAGTGCTATTGGCCATTCACCACAAGTGCTCTTCTATATTGTAACATGCCATACCCCACCCACTCAATCTCTAACCTCAACTCACTGGTGAAGCTACAGGGACCCTCTCCTTCCCGTTCAACATTTTGTGTTGGAGGATGGGCACTCTTGAAGTTTACTGACAGAGAACTTGGTGAATGGGCATTTTGCTCAAACAACTAAGGAAGAGGACAAAGATGGGAAAGACAGAAGGAAAACATTTGTCTCCTGAGAACCTTTCCAGGTCCTCCGTTTCTGGGTTCCAGATGCAAATACTCTTATCAAACACACGAAGTGAATTTTGAAACAAGCAGATGCAAGAAAAAAAAGCAATCCCATTTTCCCCTTTTGGTGCTAATACTCACTTAAGCTCTTGAGAGTTGGCAGCCATCAAGGATTTTAGTGTCTTGTCAGCTAATGGGCAACCAGAAACACTAGGAAAGAGAAATGGGAAAGAGGCTTCCTTGAATATGCTAAAGCAAAAAAAGAAAAGAGTTTGTGATCAAAAATATTTGATCTTTAAATTAAAAATCAAGCTGAAGAGTAACTGCCCATAATAAATCAGAACCAGCTCATCCGAGATTGCCCTAGGAACAGGTTGCTTACCTCAGTCTGACATTCTTCAAGTAGTAATCTAACCAGTCACACTAAAGGCTTTGTTCCTGTACCTCAGCCACAGGGTCATAGCTGTGATTAGATTTCGTTACAATCTTGCATGAAAACTGCTTTCCAACAGGGTTAAAGCCTACTGTGTCAGAACTGAGGCCATATCCACATCTTTCAACAGCTACCTGGTTTCAGTCTTCCACATTTGTCACACATTATGCCTTGTTGGATGTGAAGGCCAAAACAGATGAAGTCTGTTTCCAGCAGTACCTAACACTCTGTTCTCATATCTGTTTCCCACCTTCACATAAGGTCAGTTTGCTAATCTCTTGCCGGTAGTGTACCACTACATAGACCAAAAGAAAACAGCTTAGCAGTGCAATCCAGAACAGAGTTACTTCAGTCTAAGCCCATTGACTTAATACAATCTGCCTTTCCTCACAGATGTGTTTGGCCAGTTGTGTCATTTTGGGTTAGAATTGAGAAGGAAGTCATCATTTTGATCATGCATGCTGACATCTGCTGTTACTGGTCAGAACTGTTGCTTAAGAATTTAGCTCTACAAAGTTCAGACTTTATCCTTGACACAACTACAAAGCCATAGTGTGACTGCACAGAAATCAGAAAAGAGTACAACAGTTACTAAGTAGAACATGGTTCTACTGACCCATGTAGAAGTGTTAGCTGAGAAAAAATACTGCCTTCCACTTTCATGTGTGATAATTCGTCTCTCCCTCCCTGACAAGATACAGCTACCTGCCCATCAGTTCCACTCTGGGAGCACAGACATTCCTACAATGTTCCCATTTACTGGATCAAGAATATATTTTACATTCTAGCCCTGAAGTTCAGGAACCACTTCAGCAAGACACAGCAGTGCAGTAGAAAGGTAATGGCTGAAAGGAGCATTACAATAGTCAAGTCTGAATATTACTGTTGTAGTGATGGTGAAGAGGAGGGACAGGTTTCAGCTTAGGCACCTTCCTGCCTAGGCACCTTAAAAGACTAATATTACTTATTGTGGCAGAAGTTCTTGTGGAACACAGCCACCTTATCTGAATGAATGATCCATGTAGTCACCCCTAGTAGCTAAGAATACCAAGAGAAATATAATCAGAGATAACTATTGAGGTAACACATCTAGAAACATTAAATACATTGATGTCCTATTTGCTGTGACTTTCATGTCTGGGCTCGTATTCAACAGCTAGGGTTAAGCAGGTGTGAGGTAATTGTAATTACTATTTTAATTAGGTATTCTGTTTATACTGTATTTTTCTTAAATTGTGATTATACATCTAAGCCCTTGGGAAACTAGCTAAATAAGTCTAGAAAATATAAACAACAGCAGGACTGGCACAGATTTTTACATGCAAGAGCCATATTCCTAAAGTTTTATGCACAAGAAAATCAAAAGAAATAGCACTAGAGTTGACACTTCCTATTTGCCAAGGAAGGGGCTTCCAGACCTTCTCACTTCCCACTCCATTCTTAATAGATCTGTGAATCAACACTCTCAGTTGCTCGTCCTTCTCTCATTTAACCCAGAACCCTTAACAGTTCTTGCTTCTCCATTTCTCCTAACATCCTCCAACTTTTGATTTACAGTAACACCCAGACTGCAAAACCTTTCACCTTCTCTCCTGCCACATTGCCCTCTATGGATACTTAAATGAGGAGACTGGAGCCATGAACAGACAACACAAATATTTCCACTAACTTGAAATGTTTCTACAAACCTGAAACATTACCTAGGTTTGCAGAAAAATCTTAAATCTTAAAATGAAAAGTTGGGGGTTAATCACCCCCCTCCCCATGATAGTAGCAGAAAGAAGTGGATTGCTAGGCAACCACAACAGTATTGCCTATACTCAAGCTCTGGTTTATGTCAGTACAAGGAAGTGGCAAGGCCCTTTTGGTCTTTGAGAAAGGACTCATTGGGCCAGGCCTGGCCACAACTGGACAACTTGATACCACAAAACATGCTTGACTCAGTCAAAACTGGCTGCTTGCCACTGCTCAGCAGCAGACCCCTTTCACAAAAGACATTGTGCTGTAGTGGTTGGAGTTTCAAGTTAGGATCTGGGAGGCCCAGGTCTGAATCACCATTCTGCCATAGATGTTCACTGGGTGATGTTGGGCCAGTTACACATTTTCAGAGCAATTTACCTCTTAGGCTTGTTGTGAGGATAAATGAAGAAGAGGAGAATAATGTGAGTTGTTTTACCATAGATACTCGTGTATAAGTCAACCCGCATATAAGTCGAGGCACCTAATTTTACCACAAAAAACTGGGAAAACTTATTGACTCATGTATAAGTCAAGGGTGGGAAATGCAGCAGCTACTGGTAAATTTCAAAATAAAAAAGATACCAATAATTGATGCATCAGTAGGTTAAATGTTTTTGAATATTTATTTCAAAGTACAACAGTAAACTAGCTCTGTAAGTGGAAAAGAGGGTCAACAAAAACAATATGGTCTCAACAATAACTTTAAAAGTACAAAAACCTTAGCTCAACCAGCAACCAAGCTAAAACAAGAGTTAAAATCCTTCAAAATTGATTTTTGGTCAGGGAGGAATGTTTATGTTAGCAGTACCAACATTTCAGAGTATCTTTAGGAGACCCTCCTGATGATACCACCCAGGTTTGGTGAAGTTTGGTTCAGGGGGTCCAAAGTTATGGACCCTCAAAATGTTGCCCCATCTACTATTAGCTCCCATTGGAAACAATGGGGGATGGGGGCACCCACTTTGGGGATCCATAACTTTGGACCCCCTAAACCAAACATCACCAAACCTGTCTGGTATCAGCAAGAGATTATCCTGATGATACCACCCAGGTTTGGTGAAGTTTGGTTCAAGGGGTCCAAAGTTATGGACCCTCAAAATGTAGCCTCATCTACTGATAGCTCCCCTTGGAAACAATGGGGGATGGGGGCACCTCTTTTGGGAATCCATAACTTTGGACTCCCTGAACCAAACTTTACCACACTTGGGTGGTACCATCAGCAGAGTCTCTTGAAAAATCCCTGAAATTTTGGTGCTGCTAGCCTAAAAACTGCACCTCCTGGCGGCCAACAAAGTAAAAACCCTAAAATATTTTTTAAAATACACCTGAGTTGCGTATAAGTCAAGGGGGGCTTTTTCAGCACAAAAAATGTGCTGAAAAATTCAACTTATATGCGAGAATATGGGTAGATCTCTATTGTGTGGAATGATGGGTATAAATATAGTACATAATAAATATAGATGAATATGAAGGGCAGATAAAATGTAAGGCTCATTCCGCACATGCAAAATAATCCACTTTCAAACTGCTTTCAGTGCTCTTTGAAGCTGTGCGGAATAGCAAAATTCACTTGCAAACAGTTGTGAAAGTGGTTTGAAAACACATTATTTTGCGTGTGCGGAAGGGGCCTTAGTTTGGTGGTATGTGGGGAGGAGAAAAGGAAAAAGGGAAAGCTGAACATATGAGAGCTTCCAGGAGGCAAAAAGGAAATAGTTTGGAGAGGGGAGTATGAGGAAAGTGGGGTATCTCCTGGAAGTCCTTGATGGCTTCCCACTGTGCTACTGGGCCTGGTGTGTGGGCTCACAAAGAACAATTTGGACCCAGCCTAGAAGCTCGGTCCAGCCTCATCGCCTTCACTGCATACCTATGACATAGATTTACTAGGAAAAGGTTGCTAGGGGGAGGAAAAGCTGAAGATGACTGGCTGATAAAGGTCGGTTGGCTGGTGGGTGAGAAGGAGAGAAATAAGCAGGAAAAGGGAGATGCTTTAGGTAGTCCAATGAATGAGAACAGTGGGGGAAGGGAACATGAAAAGCCCCCAACCAGTCCTTGCAGTTCCCCATTTGTCACTCTAATTTTTAACATGGCTTCATCATAATTCCAGAGATTAGGGCATGGGCTGACAAGGTAGGTCACTGTATAAAACTAAGAAAAACCCCAAGTTTGCTGAAAAATCTGAATTATATAAAAATGACATTGTGGGATTAACAGTTCCCACAATAGATACAGCATTACAAAACAAATGGCCTCATTGTCTGTTGCTAGGCAAGCACAACCGTATTTTCAATGTTTAAGCCATGGTTTTTGTGAGTAAAATGCTAGGGAGAAGGCCCTTTATATGGTTCTTTTTACTTTTGAAGGAGAATTAATTGAGGCCAGACCTGGCAGCATCAACCAGGCAACTTGCTGTCACCTGATGCATAACTCACCCAGGCTACTTGCTACTTTTCAACAACAGCCATCCCAAAAAGTCAGTATTATATAGTGGTTAGAGTTTCAAATTAGTATCCAGGAGACCCAGGCATTTTCTCCATGGACAAAATATCCTGGGATAGACCCGGGATCATATACCTCAGAGTCAGTAGTGGGATTCAAATAATTTAACAACTGGTTGTTTACAAGCACCATTTTAACAACTGGTTCCGCTGAAGTGGTGGATCTGCTGAATCCCACCACTGCTCAGTGTGTTTTTTTCCTGGTTTCTCCCTTTGCACAACTGCCCATCAGTGCATTCAGGCCGGGAGGAAGAACTCCAGTAAATTATGCATGAGCCCCCGGTTTATTTTCATTTCCCACATGAACGTTTACGTTTACATTGTTTGCGTACATTTACATAGTTTACATAAATTCCGTTTTTCTGATGTTCAGATTGGCTGCAGCTAAGGGGTGGGGAGAGCAGGCGGCAAAGCTGGAAAAATTAACTGGCCCATCTCCCGCAGTGTTTGCATGGGAGCAGGATTGGTGCGGGCTTTTTCAAGCGAACCACTAATTTCATCGTTTTTTGAAAGCCGCAGGATAAGGGAAATCTTGTGGGGCAGCCCCGAGTTAGGCCATGTGGAAGCCATGCCTGAACCGGGATGTTTCACCTCTTTATCCCAGGATATTTTGTCTGGGAGGAAAATGCCCCAGGTACGATAAAAGCTGCTTTAGGTCCCTTTTGGGGAAAGATGGAGTATAGAAAATAAATATTAAATATAACTGAAGTTGGGGATCAGATGAAAAGTACATTGGCTCATGGGTGAGAGGGAATGAAGGAAGCAGGAAGCAGGAAAAGGGACAGGCTATTGAGGCTTTCAGGTAAGGGCAAGAGGGCATAGTTAGGGAGAGGAAAATGAGATACCCCCTGCAAGTCCTTGCAGCCTCTTCCTTGTACTCTGTATAACTCCAAAATCTGTGTGGAGTTCCTTTCTTTTCAGAGGCTACATTTGAACTTCAGAGAGTATGTATGGTCTGCATCTATCAGAGAAACATAGTTCATCTTTGTGGCCTCTGTGTAGTGCCACTATTATTTTCAAAAGCTACTATTATTTTCTAAAGTAAGACATTAATGATTTTATTACAAATTGCTTTCATTTTTTTACCTGCGATGTGAAGCATAATTTCCTGTCACATGACCACTGCCATCACATCCTGGTGTTGGACACCTAAGAAAATAAAATGAAGGCAATAAAATGAAGGGAAAATGCACATGCTCATAAACCTCTTTTCCTTAACTGTGCTAGTTCACATATGGGATGACTTCTTCCCTTGGTATATGAACGTTTTTCATTAGTATATGCATATGTTTCATATATTACATTGGGTAAGCTTGGCTTTTGAATATGAAGATTTCTATCCTGATAAAATTTGTTACTATAAGATGTCACAACCATAGGAATGTTTAGTATTATACACCGGAAATCTATTTTAGAGGGGAAACCATTTTAGTTTGCTGCAGTGAAAGTAACACAATTTGGGCTGACACCTTAAAGCAGGGGTCCCCAAACTTTTTAAACAGGGGGCCAGTTCACTGTCCCTCAGACTGTTGGAGGGCCGGATTAAAAAAAACTATGAACAAATTCCTATGCACAAATGATTGTAAAATGTTTGATTTCACCTTTCAGCCTTTCTGTCATGGTCTATTTTTAGACCAAAGTATGTCAAGTACAGGGTGGGCTCCAAATATTGTTGGGGAGGCTGTGGAATACCTTCCCCTGTAAAAAAAAAAAGGCAGAACTTTCCCAATGAAACATTCCATCTAACCCAGGATCAGGTATCTTCCTGGGTTCTTTCCTCCCTAGCAGCCAGCGAGCGATTCGCCAGTCTGGCTGATGCCAATGGGAGTGAGGCGGCCCCCCCCCCCCCCCCCCCCCCCCCCCCCGCCCCCCCCCCGCCCCCCCCCCGGCCCGCCCCCCCTTTCCCCCCCCCCCCCCACCCCCCCCCCCCCCCACCCCCCCCCCCCCCCCCCCCCCCCCCCCCACCCCCCCCCCCCCCCACCCCCCCCCCCCCCCACCCCCCCCCCCCCCCACCCCCCCCCCCCCCCACCCCCCCCCCCCCCCACCCCCCTCCCCCCCCACCCCCCCCCCCCCCCACCCCCCCCCCCCCCCACCCCCCCCCCCCCCCACCCCCCCCTCCCCCCACCCCCCCCCCCCCCCCCCCCCCCCCCCCCCCCCCCCCCCCTACACTCCCCTTCCCCCCCCCCCCCCCCACCACCCACACCCCCCCCCCTCCCCTCCCCCAAGCCCCCCCCCCCCCCCAATGGCCAATTGGCCATGCTGACAGAGGCTGATGGGAATTGTAGTTCCTGAACATCTGGAGAGCCGCAGGTTCCCTACCCCTGAGCTAAGTGAACATGCAATTTCTAAATGAGGTAATAGTTTAACATAATCTTTGGGTATTTAAAGTAATCCAGAGACCAGCTGAGAGAATGGTGAGCCAATCCAGAAATAGAAGGCTCTGGGTGCCTGAGTCCCATCCACTATGTTCCAGAGGTTTTGAAAAGAAAATCTCAAGGAATACGGGCAATCCCTGCAGGAGATCAGGTAGCCCTCTGCCAGGTTATGAGAACTTGGGGAGGAAATGGCAGCAGTTGCTTATTGGAAACTTGCTTTTAGAGTTCCTTATCTCTAGTTTATTTACATGCGCTTTCGGCCTTTCATTTTGAGTGTTTTTTTTAATAAAAAACAGAGCTTTTAAATATGTTTTCTGTGACGTAGTGGTTAAGAGCAGTGGACTCCAATCTGGACAACTGGGTTTGATTCCCCACTCCTTCACATGAAGCCTGCTGTGTAACCTTGGGCCAGTCTCAGTTCTCTGAGAACTCTTTCAGCCCCACCTACCTCACAAGGGAAGGGAAAGTGATTGTAAGGCCCTTAAAAGGCAGAGAAAGTGGGATATAAAAACCAACTCTTTTTCTTCTTCTAAATACTGAAACATGCCAGCTCCAGTGGTGGGATCCAAAAATTTTAATAACAGGTTCCGATGGTGGTGGGATTCAAACAGTGGCACTGCCACACACATGCACCTCCAGTCCCTATTGGGCAGGTAGGTTGCTTTAGTAACCCCTTCTCGGCGCTCAGAAAAAATTAGTAACCACTTCTAGAGAAGTGGCGAGAACTGGTTGGATCCCACCTCTGGCCAGCTCCATACTAGATGCTAGTATGAAGTATGAACCAGTAGTCTGATTCAGCACATTGCAGCTTCATACATTCTTATGAAGAGATTTGAAAAATAAGGAAGCCAGAAAGCTTATTAAACACGTTGACTCCCATAATCTGTCATAATTACCAGATTATATGATGTGAAGACCTATGTCATTTAAACAAAAAGAGAAAAATCACAGCTGCTTCTATAAAGGGAATAAAATATAACCCTGGTTTTAAGGTGAATAAAACCTACTGTTTTTATTGCTTCCTGAGGTTTCAATAATTGAAAATAAAGCTAGAAATATTTGGAGTACCACAGGTTAAGTGCTTACAGAAATTCATTTTCAAACTTACATTTTTCCCTAGGATTAAGCTATAATGGATGTTCAGGCCTATGTGATTCTGTTTTCCATCATTGGATATAGATAATTTCCACTTAAGTTAAAAAGATTTAACATACCTCTACATCTTCATAGAATATCTATCAGAAATGCTTTTCTCAGCACTTTGTCACTCTTTGTTGCATATTCTTTTACCATCTCTGACAGCACTAAAAATGATATAAGGGAGTATAGAAAGAAAAATATTGGATAAGCAGAAAAAAATAATTATCACAATGAAGGCCAATGTTTAAAATGAAAATCTGCCTGATTTTACTGTGCTTATACACAGATGAACTATTAGACCCCCATAATTTACTTTATGAATTATACTATGACATGAACTCACTTTACAGAACTATAAACTATATAAGGTGTGCTTCACCTTGATTTTGAATAGGGCTGTGTACAGAAAGTAGAGGAGATTTTTGCCCCCCGAAAGTGTTGCAGGGGGTTGAGCTCACGTAGTTCACTGTAAGTGTTCAGGCTTCAGAATGGTTGTCTGCCCACCAGGAAGGCAGCAAACTTGGAGAAGGAGGGGACAGGCTTCTACTCCTGAACATTTTTGTTTTCTCATTCAAAAACTCTCCCCCACCCAAGACTAAGAGTAAAGGTCTGGCAAGCAGGATCAAGGGGAAAGGTGGAGCGGCGGTGGCGCTTGGGCTCTGTGGGCGGAGCCTGGGGCAGGACGATGGTGAGGCGGCTGAGGCAGCAGAGAGTCCCAGCAGAAAGATTGGCGGGGATGTAATTGAATGTTCTTTCCCCTCAAGTCCAAAACCAACCTCAGGGTAATAAAATGTTCCCATAAGCAAAGGAAATGTCTTCCACGTTTGTGCAGTTCCAATCAGCCAAGCCGGTATAAGGGCTTGGGCCAGCCCGTGCTCCCGTAGGGGCGATGATGCGGGCACAGGTATTGGACTCGTGGTTGGTAACAGTCTTGGTAAGGAAGGAGAGAGCGCCAAAGGGAAGAGTTTTCATGACAGGCCCCCATTCATGAAGGAGCTCAGGCCAGAGTCTTCCAGGAAGTCCCCAGGGGCTTTGCAGATGGGAAGCAAGCAGGAGCTCAGCAAGCTTCCCACCCTCAGATGCTGGCCCAGACAGAAGGAAGAAACGTTGGCGGCAGCAGCAAGCCACTCCCAGATATTTGCATGATTAAGATCCAAAAGGGGGTGACCGATTGTCACCGGCAGCAGGCAACAAAGCAAGCAGATGATCGTGACTGTGGAATTGGCAGTGATAACCACAAAGATCGCAGCACAGAGATCCTCAGTTGTTTCGGGGAGGCCTTGTTGTTACAGCAGCTTCCGAGCTTGACTGGTCATGGCCTTGACATCCCCCCATGTCATCCGGGTCTTCCGCTCATTCTGACGTTGGCGGCGGCTCAATCAGGGGGGCTGCTGGGCTGGCTCCTCCAGGGAGATCTGCTCCATTTCCGGGATGGGGTTGGTTTCCATTCGGTGCCACTCCATGGGCTGGCCGGACATGGCAGGCAGGAATCCACAGAGGACCTGTAGGGAGAAGGACTGAAGCATATCCCCTCTCCCAGGTTATCAATGGGGCCGGACCCTGCCAGGTTTTGTCTGGTGGCTGGCGGTAATATACCTGGGTGTGGGGAAGAGGTTCCAATTGTCTGAAGTGCCTTTCTACAGGGGTAGCTTGTTGCCCTGTAGGGAGGGTGAGCAGATTTAAGTGGTTTACTGTAAAGAGAACCTTGGCTACTGTTTGTTGAATCAACCCTTGATTGGGGGGGCACCTACTCCCCTTTCATTCATTTGTTTAGCCAAGATCTCTTTGAATGTGCAGTTGGCCCATTCCATGATGGCTTGCCCTGTGCTATTGTATGGAATTCTGTGAGTTAACACGATTCCCCAGTTAGTGCAGAACTGGAGCACAGCGGCAGAAGAATATGCTGGTGCATTGTCCATTTTGAGCTTTAGGGGCAAACACACCAGACAGTTAAGGCATTGGGGATACATAAATGAAGTGGAGACCGTATAGGCAGAAGGGCAAATTAAGGCATGGAGAGTCGGCTTCAGCAGCGTCATCAATACACGTCAGTACATCGGCTCAAGCCTTCCAGGTGGGTAGGTGGGCCGTGCAGGAATTGTGGTATGCATACCTAATTTTTCCAAAAATGAGCCTCAAAAGGGTATTTACACTGGACGTAACACACTTTAAATGCGCGCAGACTTTGCAAACACGTATCAGTTTCAAGGCAGAATCGGGAGGAGGTTTCGTTGTGATTCAATGTGGCACTCACCGTAGCTGGGGAAGCGGGTTTAGCAGGGCTGCTTGGCTGTTCGAGCTGAAGCTAGGCATGTGCAGCATGGCACTGCCCCGAGACCAACTCCTTAAGGGGGCGGTCTCGGGAGGCGGCCACCATTGTTTATTGCTTCAGGAAGAGATGCGTCGGCCCGCTTCTTCCCTTTTTTGTTAGCCTAGTTTCCTTTTTGTTTGCTTGTTTTAGGGAGGACCAGATAGCCATTTGGTCCTCCTGCCTTTGGTTGTTCAAAATTAGAATTCACCTTAAAGGTCTACCACCAAACCCTGATATTCTGCGGGAATCAGATTGGGGTTAGGAAGACCACATTGCAGGGGGCCCATGGGCTGAATGCACGCATTTACTGCTCTCAAGTCCTGGAGGAGTCGCCAGCAACCACTCTTTTTCTTGATTACAAAAACCGGTGTGTTCCATGGGGAGGTGGAGATTTCTATATGGTCAGCTGCAAGCTGTTCCTCCACCAGCTGATGCATGGCGGTCAGTTTTTCTCTGGGCAGCAGCCATTGCTCTACCCATACAGGGGTCTCGGTGAGCCACGTGAGGGGAAGGGTGGTGGGCATATTCTTATCCATCCCAGACTAGGGTCGTTGTTACCTGGCTCATAAGATTCCGTCCCCACAAGTTCACGTGGATGTCCAAAATGATGGGGCGGACTGTAAGCTGCCGCTTAAGTCTGGAGCTGCAGACCGTGAGGGGGCGGAAGCTTCATCTCGCGGTCTGCTTTTTCCCCACCCCCCAGGGCAGGCCTCGGCTGGACACTGATCAGGCCACTCGGCTGCCCTGATGATGGTCACTTCCGCGCCCGTATCCACCAGCCCACGAAAGACGTGCCCCTCAACGGTGAGCTCCAGGTAGGGACGGGAGCTACTGATGGGCGTTTCCACCATTGCCACGGTGGTTCCGGCTGCACTGCAGGGGTTACCTGGGCACGTGGCCTTTATTGAGTTGGGAGCTGGCAGCACGTGGGGCAGGAGGACCAGCTGGGTGCAGCTGATTCCGCTGGGCAATTCCTGGGGGATGTTTATCCACACCTGGACGTGAATGGCGCCCTGGTGTGTGGAGTCAATAACCCCTGGAACAACAAACAATCCCTGCTCAGCAGCCAAGGCCTTAGGCAAGACCAGTCCGATGGCCTCTGGAGGGATCGGATCACTCTGTTGTGTTGGAATGATTGAGATCTCATGAGGAAATTTAAGAGAAAGGGGTTGGAGACAAGTAAGAGAAATGCCGGCGGAGAGAGTTCCTTCAGGCTTTTGAGATGCAGGCCTCGGGGTTTCGGGTTGTTTTAATACTCCTCGGTTTGTTCCTGGGCCAGGGAGAGGCCCGGGTTCGAGTTTCCCGACCTGCATTAGTTCTTCCAATGATAGCCTTTTTTGCACAAGGGACATTTTGTTTTGGGCTTTTCTCAGGGTCCTCACCACTTTGAGGCGGACCCTCCCCCGTCGGGGCGGTAAGCCCCCCCTCCAGGGGCCCTACACTTCCTTTGGAAATGTCCCTGCCTTCCGCAATTAAAGCATTCTCCTTGGGGCTTCTTCCCTCTGGACATGAGTGCTGCAGCTAAGAGGTTGGCCTGATGGGAGAAAGATCCAATGTCCTGGCAAGCTTTAAGCATGTCGGTCAGTTCTGGATTCTTCCCTAGACCTGTGATTGCTCGGCGGCACTCAGCGGAGGCATACTCTTTAGCAAGGCTCATTAGGAGTTCTGTTTGGGCTGCCTCGTTGTCAATTTGTCTCCTAAGAGCTTCTTGGAGCCTGTTCAGGAATTCTGCATAAGGCTCCTGAGGCTTTTGTCTAATGTTAGCGAAGCTCTGAGCGGGTTTTCCGGTACCAGGTGCTTTCATAAACGCCTTATAAGCGCACTCAGAGGTGACCGTATGGGTGGCCTCTGGTAGGACGATCTGTGCGAGGGGATTAGTGAAATCTCCGGTGCCATAGAGCTGTTCGGCGGTGTAAGCTCCGCCAGAGTTGGCTCCTCTAGTTTGGCATTGCTGCTAGAATTCACTCTCCCAGACTACATATTGGGCTGGATTTAAGAGCATGTGGAAGGTTGTTTTCCAGTCTTCCGGAACCATTAGGTGATTCTGCATGACCGCTTCCAGCATGCCTCGCACATAAGGACTAGTGAGTCCCACGTCCCGTATCGCCTTACAGAGTTCAGTAAGCAAATTATAACCTATCGGACGATACTCGACAATCCTATGACCATTTTCATCCTCTTGATTAGTGAAGTGGACGGGACATAGCGCTAGGATGTCGGCATCTTCTTCCGTCAGCGTTTCCTTCTGCTACAGATCAGTGTTTATGCGCTCTGCAAGGAATTTGAAGCGCGCGCCATTTTGTGGCACTGACGGAGGCATGGTGATATCAGAAAGAGAAGGAGGGAGCGGAGCGGAGGGCGGAGGATGAGAGGGAAGTGGACATGTTGCGAGAGCAGGAGCGGGAGATTTTGAACGAGGCAAAGCAGCAGGTGAGACAGGAGGAGGACAGGCATTAGATTTAGCAGAAAGAGAGTATTCCGGGGTGAAATTGAAGGTGAAGAATCGAAAGGAGGGACATCCTCGGCCGTGCAGCCGAGAACTTGCTGACTGATGGTGACAAAGCATTGCTTCCACGTCAGTAGCAATTGTACCGGAGAGCGGGGCTCCTCGTGCAGGACCGTCCGATACTTTCCCAGTCCTTAAGATTCAATGTCCCCCTCTTAGGGTACCATGGACATTGCCTATCAATCTCCCCAACCAATTTGCGCAGATCACTTTTCTTCACTGGGGTTCTGGCTTTCTTTGTCAGCGATTTCAATTCGCGGACGTGCTTGTCATAAGCCAAGCTTTGGCAAGCGCCCATACTTACTGGTGGTTCGTCGGACGAGAGGGTCCTTGAATGCGGGTCCGGGGTCGCATAGATCTGGCGGACGACGATGCACCTTTGGGGCCTATTCCAGGCGATGGTAAGCGGGTGGCGGTTGGAGATTCCCGGGTTTCGGCACCAGCATGAAGTCGTTACAGATGACGCAATGAAGAGATGAGACGCAGCGATATCAAGAATTTGGTGGAGTGAGGCCAGCTGCAGGTCTGGCTGATCTGGCCAATCTGCCGAGCTGGGGTCCCTGGCACCTTTATTAAGGGTTTTGGGAAGGCGGGAGAGCAAGAGAAAGTTGTGCAATTCCTGACTCAGCGGAGGGCTGCGTACGTGCAGGGAGAAACGTTCCTGTCTGGGTCGAATCCACATTCAGGTATCTTGTGACCCGGGTGTCTGGGGGATCTCGTGATGTGCGTACGTGTGAGCCCAGGAGGGGACAGATGGCGCAGGCATTCCTGTGCACTTTCTGAGGCTCTACTGGGTTTGCTAACACACCCCTACAATCAAGGTCAGAAATGTTTCTACTTCATAGACTTGCTTGATCTTCCACTGTGGCAGAAGACTTCTAGCCCCTGGTTTCCAGTGCACATCAGGTAAAATCATAGAGAAAAAAAGTGATAACT
This sequence comes from Sphaerodactylus townsendi, assembly GCF_021028975.2. NCBI lineage: Eukaryota > Metazoa > Chordata > Lepidosauria > Squamata > Sphaerodactylidae > Sphaerodactylus > Sphaerodactylus townsendi. The sequence goes on from NC_059431.1 coordinate 67,100,064, forward strand.
GCAGCATTATGATGAAGCATGATGTAACTTCTGGCCCTGATTTCAGGAAATGATGTTGCGGAATCACACACATCTAACCCCACCGCCACGAACTCCCAGGGATTGCAAGCAAGCGCTGGTAACCCTACTGCCCTGTCTGCCACTAAACAAAATGTCATCTAGAATGTTTACCATTTCAGGATTTGAGATTTAAAGGAGAACAGTGAATTGGACTTAAATAGTTTCATAAGAAGAACTAAAAGCAGAGGAAATGCTAATACCAACTATAAGCACAAAACTAGATTTCAGTTTGGATCCATAATTAAGTAGCTAGAAGTCACCATAAATGTAGTGATGTATTGAAATGTTTGTTGTGGGAAAGGGGGGGGGTCTGGACCTGTTATGTTTGTTTTTGTTGTTTTTGTCTGTGTTGACTACATGTGTAAAATAATTTTTTTTTGAAAAAAAGAATGTTTGCCTTTTATGTTGTATATGTTTCTCTCAGGCCTCCCACATTAATTAACCTATTAATGGGGAAACTTTAAATAAAACCTTTTCCTGTAAACCAATTATACATCCTTGTTTCTCAAATAAGAGATGGGGAATAAAAAGAAACAAAGAAATGCCTAAGAGAAGGAGGAAGAAAGAGAAACAGCAGGAGAAAAAATTATATGAAGGAAAGCCTGAGGAAGAGGCAAGAAAAGGGAAAATGAAAAGATAGGAAGCCTTTGTGAGGGGACAGAAAGAGATAAAGAAATGGAACCACATAGTGATTAAGGGAAGCCCAGGTGATTACCATTCTCTTTATAGTATTCTCTTTCAAGTATTCCATTTAAAGTATTCCTCCTTTCTTTCGTACCAAAGGGAAACCCAAGGCAGATAACAACTGAGTGTACAATTGACCTTTAATGAATTCAACAGCCTAATTTTAAAAAAAACACAGTAAGGAAGGGAAGACAAGATGATCCTTTTAATCTGATATTTCTATAGTGCCATGATTGCAGAAATGATGACTGAAGAAGGGGGCAGGGTGAGGAGAGACTCCTTGAGCTGTAAAGGGGAGCCTGTGAGACAAGATCAGATAGTGGTAGCCCATAAGAAGGGAGGAGAAGAGAAGAAAGGAAGCTGGAAAAAGAAATTAGTGAGGTTAGAGCAGGTAGGATGGATAGTGTATCCAAAACAGTTGTGATAAAGGCAGGGGTGGAAAAAGTGGCAACTAGGAAGAGAAAAAAGAAAATTTAGTTTGAAGTGGAAGAACAATACCACTTGAATTCCCTCCCCTGCTTTCTACATCCAGTCAGCCAGAGAGTCTCATTTGGGTGCCTCCCCATATATTCATATATCTCAAGGCACTTGCTGGTCTACTTAAATTTCAAACATTAAACTAGTATTAATTCTGCTAATCTCTAGTTAGAAGCTAGTTTGACAAACAATGGTCTGTTCTGCACAGCACAAATAAGATGTCTGCCTTAAAAAGAGGCAACTGCTTCTTTTCGCTCTGCACACCCAAAATAAGATGTCCAGGGGACATCTCAAAAAGAGGCAGCTTCTGGTTTGATTCCAGACAGCCAAGATTCCAGAGGGGAAAGGAGGCTTTTCACCAGCCAACTCTTTCACTCTGTGGTTAGTTTCAACCTCTGTTTGTGTAACCTCAGCTTGTGGGTTCTGTAAGCAGGGCAATTACTTGGAAAGAGGAGTTAAAAGAAGACAGAATTTAAACAAAACAGTTTACTCCTCTTTACAAATAACATTAAACGTCAACATTTAACATTACAATTCAAAGTCCTGTTCAGGTTGCATTTCAAGTCCTTCTAGTTACAGTCTACTGATACTGCCAAGTCCAATTCTTCTTTGCAAGTGGGTTGGCTCCTGAAGATTCCAAGGGCTTGATGAACAGGATGCAACATGATGAAGGTTTCCAGGAGAACTCTCACCCATTACAACCACAAAAAAGGAAACCCTGAAAGAATAAGCTTCCAGCATTTGTATAGCAAAAACAAACAACTACCTTCCTAGTGGTTCCCAATAATGTACAGTTTTACCTTAACAAGGTGTTAAGGGCTTATAGAAATCAAGGTCGGAGTCTGGTAGCCATGTCTTCTCCAAAGAGCTCTGCAGCCTTTCTGCACTGCTCTGAGTCTCTACACCCTTACTGGTTCAACCCATTGGGAGCTGGGCATGGGGGTTGTTCTCCCCCACTAAAATTCTAATGGATCTCAGAGCAGTGAAATTATTATACAACTCTTGAAATGTTAAACAATGATTTCCCCAGAGATCCCTGTGCTTGGAGGGACCACATTTTGTGCATCTGAATGCAAGACATTGTCTTTCCCTTAAGCTTAGCTGCACTGGCAGTTTGCAAAACTCTTTACAGCAATTGTTGCAGATTTATTAAGCAGTTTTACTGAAGGGATGAGAGGGGATTGGCTTTGGAGATCCCTTCCTTCATTGTACTTCCAAACAGAATCATGTATTCAAATTCACACAGCAACATCTCTTGAACTTACATCACATAACAAAACAGTTATGTGAGGATCAAACCCTAACTTGCTGCATACTTCCATTTAAAACCAAATTTATGTTATAATCTCACTTAAAGCCTTACGCTGGTTTAGTATTTGTAACTTCTCAGCTTATGGGTTCTGTAGAGGGCAGTACTTGGAAGGAGTTGCAAAGAACCAAAATTCAGCTCATTGAGTTTTACTCCTCTTTGCAAGCATATGCAGTAAATCAGCAACATTTAACATTTAATTTTAAAGATACTATTTCAGGTTTTATTTCAAGTCCTTCTAGTTACAGTCTACTGATGCTGCCAGGTCCAATTCTTCTTTACTGGTGGGTTATTCTGAAGATTTCAAGGGGCTTGATGAACAGGATTAGCATGATGAAGGTTTCCAGTGGGAGCCTCTCACCCATTACAACCACAAAAAGAAACCCACAAGCAATAAACTCCAACACTACAACACCTTAGCAAAAACAAATAACTTCTGCTTTGGTGGATTCCTGTGTGTTGCAGTTTACCTTAACAAGGTGTTAAGGGCTTATAGAAATCAAGGTCCGAGTCTGGTAGCCTTGTCTTCTCCAAAGAGCTCTGCAGCCTTTCTGCTGCTCTGAGTCTCCACCCCCTTACTGGTTCAACCCATTCTGGGCATGGGGGTTACATTTGCACCCAACATTTTGTGTGCTGCTGAAGGGATTCTCCCTGCCTTCATTTGCTGAAGATTGCCCCAGCTAGGAGTCAGGACATTTGCTCTGCAGGCACTACTGCTGCTGTCTTTTCTGCCAAAAAAGTATATAGTTGTACTCAGCTGGTCCTGATGATTATGGCACTATACAGTTTTCATTTTTTATGTTCTAGGAGCTATCTTTGTAACTATGCAGACATGCATAGGAGAATCTCACCCTGTCAAAGGACTGCTTTACTTCCCATAGTGAAGCATTGGGTAGATCTGTCCTCCATGGACCTTCTTTTTTTTTGTGCAGCAAGTTTGGGCAGAAAAAAAATGCTTCAGAGGTCTGCATTTCACACAGCCAGGCAGGGGACATCTTGCAGGTGTCTTAAGTGGAAAAGGTGCACTTTGAAATGTTTAAAAAAATCGCCTTGAGCTTAAATAAGGTGTTCTGAGGACATCTTGGGGAAAGAATATGTCTGGAATTCTCCCCCAAGGTGCCTTTTTTAAGGTCCTCAGGATATCTTATTTGTGCTGTGCAGAATGGACCAATAACTCCTATTTAATAACCCCACAAACAATGTGAAACAGTTGGGGGAAAAGTCCTCTTCATGGCCAATTGGAGGGAACCAAAAACGTTCCTTCTCAGGCCACATTTTTATTCTGAAATGTGGGCTGAGCTGTTAAGGTCACTCAACAAAAGCCTGTCATAGGGGTAAGATGGCTTTAAATAGGCTTTTTGTCTCCCCCTCCTTCTGGCCAGGTTCTAGCCCTGTGGTCACATTTTCAAACAGGAGTGGGGTCCAAGTACAGGCAGTGCAACATGAAAGAATGGAAATGGCACTAGTCACATGTTTTGTTTTATTTTCGTTATCTATATACATAAAAATCTAACAGTGTGTTTGTCCTTGATGGTCTCCCTCAGAAGCTGCTGGACGGATCGCCCCCAAATTTTCACAGGCCATCCCTCCCTGTTGCGGGCAGGTAATTGGACCTTCAAATCGCCGAAAGTCCATACCTTAGCCAGGTAAAATGTCTTTTTCCTGGCATACCAGGCCATGAAGCTGGCTGTGTTTAACTGTCACCCTTAGAATGTTCGTGCAGCATGTTGTGGCCTGAGGGCTTGGTATGAGGGCTTAGAATGTTCATGCAGATGGCCGGAAATGAGCAGTGAAAACAGTAAATAGGTAATACTGTTAGGTAATACAAATGGAAGTGAAACACATACACACTTTGCCGTGTGACACGTCAGGTGGGGTTCCCCCCTCACACGCAGGTAACTTTCACTCTCTGTGCCTCACCCACTGCTAACACACAATACACATCCAGCTCATCCTCACACACCTCACGCTGCCCTCCCTCACATCCAACCACCACTTACCCACTTCCTCACCCATATTTGCCACTGCTGGCGAGCTGGAGTTTGCCTTTTTCTTCTAAGAAAATCGGTGGGTGGGAGAGCAAACCAACACCCCTACCAGCTCCGGCTTCTTTTGCACGTGGCCCTTTAAGAACCCAGGGAGCTGGCCTCAATCTCGGCGCCTGCCACCCTGCCTCTGCTGCCCTGACTAGGATAGCCTGCTTTTGCCCCAGTCCTGCCTTACGCCTGGCTCAGGACTGTACATGTCAACCACCCTTGTGGACAGCGGGATTCGCACTCAAGACAGTTCTGTTGTGGAATGAAAAGGGTTACCTTATACTAAAAAAACAAGGCAGCACCATATAACAATGTGCATTGAAAAGGGTAAGAGGGATTCCATTTGACCACCCCAAAAGGCTATGGTGGGGATCATTGGACCTGCATGGACATCTGTGTGGGTTGCGGACTGTGATGAGAAGGCCAACTGCCACAGCAACGCGTGGCCGGGCCCCGCTAGTTGTATATACATGGTTTAGATGGGTTTTTTACACAAGGTGATAAGGATAAGCAAAAGGATAAAATTAGATGTGAAATCAATACTGCTGTCATAACACCTGATAATAGTTTGCTTTGTAATGTTTGTACACCATAGATGGTTATTGCAAAAAAAAAAGGCATGCTACCAAAGACTTGTTTGTGTGTGTGCCCTTCCCTGTCAAGCTGGAATAAGAAACAGTATTTGTGTGTGTGTGCATTGTGGTGGGGATTATATTGGGCTATGTGCCAACATCATATTCCAACAGAAACCTGGCCATGATGTCATCTATGTTAATATCATAGAGTTTCTAAAGTGTCAATCAACCCAATTCAATTCAATTCAATCAACCTGCTGACATCATGTCTGGGCAAAAACCCATAACCTGACGTCATTTCAGCTCCTTATTCTAACTTTTGAAACTCCTAGGGATGCTGGAGTTCCTTTTCTAAATAGGCCTCACTTTTGTTGCAGAAATGCATCTAGGTAAAATGATTATTTATTTATTTGTTTGTTTGTTTGTTTATTAGATTTGTTATACTGCCCACCCCTGAAGGGCTGGGCACTTATTTGGATAGTGTAATTATATGATTTGGATAGTGTAAAAGAACTTAGAAATATATTTTCAGCTTTGCAGAGTTTTCCCAGTCTCTAATGTTCACATTAATAGCACTGAAAATATTCCATCTGTCCAGTTGAAAGTGCATATTGTAGTTTGAAGCTGTGCTGAGCAATGCAATTTAATTAATATGTCTTAACATAGCAATCCAGAAATATTTTCCTCTGATGTTACTTTGTTAACTTCAGTAGATATAGCTTGAAGACAGTAGCTTGTGGACTGCAGCCTATGTTCTCTATTGTGTCTCTGTGGGAAACTGCTCAGAATTGCAGCTAGGATAAATATCCCAAGTTATAATGCTGACCTAGCTTCTCAAATCATACTGTGTGTTGTACTAGGAATGCTTATCTGGCACTTCAGCCTGATAAGGATGAAATCCGTGGCATTCTTAGTTTGAAATCTGTAAATCCAAGAAGAATTTTAAAAGAACTAAAATTTTTGAAGAGAGAATTAGAAACTAAAAGCAAATGAAAACACATCTCATCTTTATACAAATGGTATATACTTCAAATAACTGATCTTGGAGATGCCAGTTTTCTAAACAATTGCTGTTCAACCATCTTGTAATTACAGTGAAATATGTTGTTGAAATGTTAACTCAGCAGGCATTCCAGTATTAGTGCAAGACATACACAGAAAATGTATTTACTGATGTCATCACCACAGGAATAAGTTCTATAATTAGAACTTCAGCACAATTTTTCTTCATAAAGAGGAACGTCAGGCGCCCTCTCAGATCAGGAACATGGTATGGGGCAGACAGCAAAAGTATCTGTTCCAAATTTGTTTCCTTTGTTTGAGATTGCAAGTAGTCCATAAATTCTAATATTGGAGTAGATCCAACTTCTATCGTCTCATACTAAACAGCAAAGGTTGAAGCTTTCCTTCAGCTGAAAGGACCTTCACTTAGGTTACAAAAGGCTCCTTGGAATCTAGAACTCATTTGGACACTTTCTTTGAGGCACATAACTATAAAATAAATGAATAGCTATTTGATAACCAGGCATAATATCTTGTTGAAAGCATTTTTTGACTGTTCACTTAAGTAAGAAATAAAAGTAACGAAGTATTAACTATATCACAAAATAACTTGCCGTTCCAACTGCCCAACTCAGCTTTTGTCAGTACATTTGTTATGAAAGCAAAAGTATTATATGTGCATGTACACATTTTTCTTATACTGTATCTGCTTTGAAAATGGAATTCTCTCCATGACAAGACTCTGAAATGTCCAGCATAGGGACATTAAAAGTCATGAGATGAAAGACAAAGAAATGTTGTCAAGGCATTAGATACTATTACAGCACCAGAACTGAACACATAAATTTGTGAAGCTTTAGGAATCTTCAGCCAAACATAAACAAAGGGAAATGAAAGATTCAAAGGGAACAAACAAAAGGGAGCTAAAAACAGGCCATGGTTACTTTGAGAGTAACTAATGGAATGACTGATAAAAACCCCAGGGCCTACATAACAAGCGATGTGGTGGGGGGAGGGGAATCTTTAGTATCACTAACTAGTTTGAGAACTGGTCCTGAAATGTCTGCTAGATAAAAATGCAACAAATAAGCACAGCCTTCAATAATGGCAATAGGAAATATTAAAGCAGCCCAACTGCTTTTCTTTGTTACTGGAGAGGGAAGGGAGGATTCAAATCTTTAAGAGAAACCATGCTATATTATCTAGCTGGCAACAAATTTAGTGGGGATTAAAGCCTTTCAAGGGCCATCAGCCTTTATTATATTGAATAATAGCTTTTGTTACACTTTTTCAGTTACAACATTGAGTTTCTTTCTACTTTGTCCCTTTCTTAGATTAGTAGTGGTTTGGCTCTTACTGTCTGGCAGGTACCATGATGGTCTGGCATACAATGCCAGCAGAGAATATATTCTGTTGCTTTTCTAACAGTTTTTAAACATTTGCTTCAAACATATCAAATATTCATTTAGAGAACCGATTCCTTTTATCAGCTGCTACTTTGAATAAAACTGCAAAAATAACAGGTCTGTACTGGGTGCTCATGTCTTTTTCCATAAGATCAGCCCTTCTGGATCAGACCAGAGCAGTGGTCCACCTGGTGCAACATCCAGCCTCACATTGTGGGCAGTATCACATAGGGGTCCAACAGCCTAGAGGCTGTCTTCCCTGATGTTGTCTCCTGGCTCTGGTATCACAGGTTACTGCCCCTGAATATGTAGATTCCCTGTAGTAACTATGGCTAGTAGTCACTGATGGACATGCCTCTGTCTAATTCCCTTTTAAAGCCATGTGTGTCTGTGGTGATGACTCTGGCAGCAAAGCTTACATTTTAATCATTCACTGAGTGAAAAGATATTTCTTTTTGCCTATTCTGGAACTAAATTCCATCAATTTCATTGGATACTTCTGAGTTCTAGTATTTTAGGAGAGAGAGAAAAAATTGTTTCTGTCCACTGTCTTTACCCCATGCACAACGTTATAGACCTTTTTTTTTCTAAACCTCAGAGTCCCAGACTCTTCTGGAAAAGGTGTTCCAACACCTTGATAATCTTAATTGCACTCCTCTGTACTATTTTCTAGTTCTGTAAAGTCCTCTCCAAGATATGGTGACCAGAATTGCTCACAGTATTCCAAATGAGATCACACCATAGATACACAGGAGCACAGGGCCATTATGATATTGGCAAAAGTTTGGTGAGGCAGGACTTCCTTTTACAGAAGCTATGCTGATTTACCCTCAGCAGACTTTGTTTCACTGTATGCCTAATAATTCTATTGTTGATTCCAACTTCTACTAATTTGCCTGGGACAGACGTTAGGTTTACTGGTCTGCAATTTCCCTGTTCCCCTCTGGACCTCTTTTTAGAAGTCAGTGTAGTTTACTGCTCTCCCATGGTTGATTTTAGGAATGTCTTTCTCCCTCTTTGCTTACAACCTGTTTTACAAATACTGGAGAATTGTCACTTTTTGTTGTAATTTGCATAATCTAAAAGGGAAGTGCACATTATTAGTTACCAATCATACGCTTGAAATATAATTCACATATGGGATTTGAAGTCAGAGTGTTGGAAAAATCTACAATATACATATGTATGATCATGCAGTGTGCCTTCAGTAATCAGTCACAAATGAATGGGAAATGGGAAATTAAACCACCTTTGCTTTGTTAGTGATGTGTGATCATTTGCAATACCATGAATAAAACAGTTTATGCAAAATCCCCAACAATGTAATGAAAATAATTGATGCTGCAGTTACAATACTGCACATTTTTTGTTCTGTTGGAAAGCATTTTAATGAGATCAGCATTACTATTACACAGAGGGAGTCCAAGTTTTCAAATAATCGAAGTAGTTTGAATATAAAACAAGATTCCGATGACTAAGCAACGTTGACCAGCAGTAGTCAGGAAAACAGCCATTCCTAAATTTTTATCTGGATTGTTTCCTAAAACCTCAAGTTATAAAATGTTTATCTTTAAATATGCAAAGCAAATACCTCAGCTAAACTCCTATGCTTATTTGAAATTGGAAAATACAATTAACATATGAAGTTTGTGTGGATTTTTTTGGAACCAAGCCAGGCATCCATATATCTCCCACTGTATTTTTGGTAATTGGTTGATGTGAGAGAAAATTACACATAAATAACTTAATTTTTCTGTAGGACAAATGGATATAATATTTGAATTGTGCAAATGACTACGTGTAAATTGTGTCATCATGTCTCTACTAATAAACTTTAATTTACAATTGTCCTTGGAGCAATATTTTCTCAAAAAAAAATTTCTTACGTGAATAAGACGAGGTTTGCTTTGCTAAAGGTAACAATAGCATTTCCTTCTCTTATTCTATATTTTACAACTGTATGATCTCAGTAGTTTCAGAACTTGAAGTGTTTTTATTGCTGTTGTAAATGTCATGTGAACTTCCATTAAGGTATACAGTGGCAAGTTTATGATGTAGGAGGAACTGATTTTACAGCATATATACTGGCCATCATGTTGTAAATATCACTAGAAATTATAGTTGTTTCCCTCTTCCCACAGTTGTTACACCTTTTGCAGGTGGTATTCAGAAGTAAAACCTCCATAGCTGTCTACAAAGATTCTGTTGGTCTCATTGACAGTGCCCTGGTCTCTTGTGACACCCGCCCGCTTGGGTCACTATTCTTGAACCCATCCAGGGAGATCGAATGACTTTGTTCTTCTTTCCTTGCTTCACCCAGTGATCCCCAGGAGGTGGAAACTGCCACTTCTCTTCCCATCATCTCCCTGCTGTGGGCACTCCTCCACTGTTCTCAGTCAGTGGCCTGTTGTCAAACCCTGGATCTATGATCCAAATCAGACTCTGTAACTTGAAGGTTAAGAAGCCTTTATTGGTAGATACATGGGTAAGAGGGGAAAAGCTGGTTCTACCAGAACCTTTAAACAACCCTGGCATATCAAACCCCATTCCTCCTCCCCCGTCCCTAGCCTGAAATACTATCTCATGCTACAGAAGGTGAGACCAGCAGGAATGCAGGATGAATTCAGGGTCAGAAGATTGAGATAAAGTCTTTCACTGTGAGAGCGTCTTCTTGGGAAAACAAAAGTGTTTTGGCCAAGCCTGTGGAGCTCTCTCTCCCCCCTGGTACCTCTCTGCTGGTTGCCAGGCTCCAGCCTGGCACCTCTTTACCTGCTGCAGCACTGGCATCTTGGGCCCTGGATCTGCAGGCAGTGTTCACTGAGGCAGGATGGGGAAGGCCATTCACCAGAACATCATTTCCCACAACCTCAGCCATCATTAAAAGTAATGCTGTCCAACTGAGCACCAAGATGTTTTGGAGGGCTGGTAGTGTGGCTGGGCCTGTCGCCTTGTAGATTGGGAAAGCAAGCTATGCTGGCGAGGGGGCTGGCTGGTTGCTCAGTGCCTGTGTGTGGGGAAAATATGAGCAGTGGCCTCAATGACAGTGGCCTGGTCTCTTGTGACATCTCCCTAGTGACACTATCCTTGAACCCACCACAATGAGGGCCCAGTGACCAGAGTTTGAGATATCATGTTGGTTGGATAAATAGGAACTGAGGTTCGTTCTGGAGTCCCAATTTCTCCTTTAGCAAGGCCCAGACATTGACATGCAACCCCTTAGCATGACAAGTAGGGGGGGCATGAACTAAAATGTCCTACCATGATATCTTGGTATCATAGAAAGTTCAAACTAAGATGATGCCATCTTAATTCTTTGACTTTGATACTAAGAGGGATTTGCCTGAACATGTTCTCCCCCTCCCAATCAAGCATGCATGGCAGCAAACAGTGTCTGCCCTGAAAGTGTAGCCATTTCAATCTGGATGACAAAATCAGTCTTGTAATGACACACCTGTCCTCAGTCCCACAAAGGACATGCAAAGTCTCCACACTCTGACTAATCTGCTCACCTTTTCTTCCTAACATTAATTGAACCTTAAGTCTCTCTTCTAATTATTAAATAATCATCTAACCTTCCAGAGTTCCTTATTGTGTCAGTTCAAGCTCACCTTGGCTTTGAATGCTGTAGTATTAATCTCATCAATGCAGCCCAGACCTCATCAGGAGTGGGTCCTGCCAACTTTAACCTAATCATCCCCTTTTCCATAGCATTGTTCCTGCCTGGGAATGGAACTGTTTTGAAGTAACCCCTTTTTATCATTACCAAAGGGCTAACTTGTCCCATAACTAGACCTTTCAATGAAGACCTTCACCCTTGGATCCTGTTCTATCCTTGGACCTTGCTCCATTATGCCCTGGTGCTGGATCCCTCTTCCTTGGACCTTCTAGATCAATAAATATCACCCTTCCTGCAACACCTTCTCCTATTCCCAATCTATCTTTCACTTTTCTCTGTATCATAGGCTTCTTAAAACAGAGTGTGTGCATATATGTTTTGCTGAATTGTGTGTGTATTTTTATTATTTTTGGCTCTTTAATAAAATTATAAAACCTTCTTTGGCTTGTGTGAATTTCTAAGGGGAAAGATCTCAGTGGGACACTGAAGGGAAAGTGAAGGAGGAAAAAGGGTAGGGGAAGAATTGTGGCCTTTTCCCAACCTGAGAGAGAGCCTCCTCAGGTGGCTGATGGTGGCACACTTCCCAGCAGCAGTAGGAGGAGATGCCTGAGCTCTTCTTGGTGGTGGACTTTGAGGAGGGGTGCAACCACTCTGCAGAGCTAAATTGAGAGAGGAGGAGCTAAGTGGAGCCAACATCATCTTTCTCCTTGCTTTCATCAGACGCAGCAGGTCCTTCAAGGAGGTACAGGAGATGAAAGCAGAGTTGGAGGAGGAGGAACAGATGGAGGTCACCTTGATATGCTCCCATCTCAACCCCCTTCCCTTCTGTTATCTCCACCTGAGCCTCGTAGACATGGTGTATCTTTCCAGACCTCTTCACAAGAGGTGGTTCCAGTTGTACCTGCAGCTGGTGGCCAGCATGAGTGCACTTTCACATCCACCATATGGAAGTACTTCCAGGTGACAGTGGATGATCCTTGTTATGCACAGTGCTAGCTGTGTAGGGTACAGATCGGTAGAGGGAGTGATACTCATCTCATGACATCTGGGCTCCGGAGCAATCTGAGGAAGCACCACCAGGTGGTGCTTTTTCAGGGGGAGGTAGAGACAGTGAGGTGACTTGGGGGCCATCAGTTAGGCCTGGAATGATTGGTCCATTGACCTTGCTTCATGCTTTTCCTGGTGCATACTGTGCATTGGCTCCAGTAGGTCAGGAACACCAAGCAACTCTAACCAAGATGCTTGTTGAGGGAGGCACTAGTGTGCCAAAGAATGAGAGGCAGACAGTGGCACATAGGACTGATTACCGTAGATTTTCAGCCCTATAAAATGGCAAAATTCATTCAGTTCCACAAGGTTCTCTGCTCACTCCTTCCTGGCACGTGTCTCCCTCTTGGTTCAAGGTGAATAGGACCGTGATGCCAGCAGTGCACAGATCTGAGATGGCTTTCATGAAGGCACAGTTGTCCTGTGTTCACAGGAAAACTGTGCATTTTACCATGGACATCTGGACCTGTCAGCATGCAAAGAATGCCTACCTTGCACTCACCATGCACTGGTGGCAACCTGATGATGTTCTGGGTTGGGCGGGAGGGTTCCAGTGCTAGGCAGGGACAGGGTGGATGGGCCTATTATTGCCTTACTTTGCTGCATACTGAAGTACTCAATGAGGACAACATCAGACAACATCGCTGTTGCTATCTCATCACAGCTAGGGATGTGGGTAGCTAGGAACCTCACTATGGGTGATTGACAGTGGAGCAAACATCAGGGCTGTTTTAGTTCAATTTCAAGGGTCTGTTGCTCAAGCGATAGATCCTCAGCATGAAAAAAACCTCTAGCCCTTTCAATATTTTTGAAGTGGTGCCTGGAAGAGTGAGAGAAACTGCAGCTGTGTGGTTGGGGAAAACCAAGAGGAGTGAGAAAACCTGAAGAAAAAAAGCACATGTTGATTCCTATGCTGTTATGATCGATTACCTTCTCCCATAAGGCACTTTACGTTCAGGAAGATAGGTAGCTCTATGTGGGCACTCAGTAATCTATTCCTGTTATTCAGAGAAACATTAAATTGGCACCAGAAGTAGGTAGAGTTCAAAGAAATATTTAGATGTTTATTTATTTACAAGGAAATGGAAGTAAATCAGGGTTTTAAGGCAAGAGAAGCTGGTTCAGAGAAGATACTTTTTAAACATGTTTCAATATCTTTAAATTGCTGTCACTAACTCCAATACCTTCATGTTTGTTAAAGTCACTTAGAAAAAAAACTACCTTAATCTTCAAGATATGTTTCTTTTACTGTTCAGAAAACTTTAATTCCAGCGCTGACAAGATTTAATTCCTCACTTCAGTTAAGTGTAACCTACACAGGTCCTAAATCGCTAACTCCTAGACTACCTCCTTTATCTGAGACATCTGTTTCACATGATGTTGACCAGAAAAGGACTTGTGGTTTTCCTCCAGAAAATCTAATCCTTTATTTATTTATACTTCCACCACTCTCAGGAGCTTCACTGCCCTATATCTGGGTGAGCTCTCCTCAGAGACACTAAACCAAGTCACCAGTGTGATTAATTAGGATTTCTGTATAATGGTAGCCTACAAGTCCTTGGTACAATTTCTGTCACATAAATCTGCTCTTATTGGTCCTTACTCCAAGTTGCTCAGCTCTCACAGAACTGGCCCTCAGCCCCTATATCAGAATAACTCACTCATTCTGGTGTTCTCAACAGTTCTTCCTTAACTACCTTTGGGTTAAAAACATCCAGCAGTCCTCTTGGCATGCATTTCATCTGGGTCCAAAAGTTATTCCTGATACCTCTCAAACATTGTTTTGATGTTTTAAATTTGCTTTCAAAAGTTTCATTTGCTTCCAAAAGTTATTTCTGATACCTCTCAAATATTGTTTTGATGTTTTAAATTTGATGACGTTACGGTAGCTGCTTTTGTTTATGTCTCTGAGAATCATGACTCACTGTCTTGTGTCATAACACAACTCTCCCTTAAAAAAGAAGTCTTGCTTCCTTGGCAACAGTTCAAGCTTGTTGATATAATTATTTGAGTCATGAGGGAGAAAATAGCAGAACAAAGAAAGGCTTTAATACTTTGCCACATTATTCTTCGTTATATCTTGTTTCATTGATGTGCCTGTCAGCACAGTGAGTATAGCTACCTGCTCCCCATTAGACTGCTAACTAAGAAGTGCATCACATTACTAATGTATGATTGTTGGCCAATATACTTGTAATCCTTCACATAAATAAGCCATAGATGGAGGGAGGAACATAGATGCCTAAATTATGCTAACAGTATGCCATTCTTTACAAGATACAGCACAGAAGATCAATTGTAATAATTAATAATATTATACAATTTCAGTTGAACATCCCTCTAAACTGGGAAGAAAACCTATTAATGACAATAAATACTTTATTCTAAGAGCTAACCTAATTCTCACTTCTTGTGAGAGTTCAGGCATGATAAGACATGCAGGCTTGCAGCAGTATGTTTCAAAATGCCTGAAGGGTGAAGAGGGAAGAACCATTGAAGGCCTGGTTGAGGACCAAGCAAGAAGAAGAAATAGAAGAGTTTGTTTTTATATACCTCTTTTGTCTATCTTAAGATGTCTGAAAGCAGCTTACAGTCAGAATCCTTTCCTCGCCCCACAACAGGCACCTTGTGAGGTAGGTGGGGCTGAAAGAGACAACTGGGATAGGCCCAAGGTCACCTAACAGGCTTCATGTGGAGCAGTGAGAAATCAAACTCTGTTCTCCAGATTAGAATCTTCTGCTCTTAACCACCAAACCTGCTGGCTCTCAAGGGCAGTATCAGAAGAGACAGTTGCTACCACGGCCAAAGTCCTTTAGCCAAAACCCACGGTCTCACTTCATCTCATTATAGAGTCATTCCTACACTGAAAACTAACCTGCCAGGAAAAAAGGTAGCATTAGTTCAGTCCCCAGCTAATATAGGCATACCTGAATTCTTCTGCATTTGATTAGGATATTAAAAAACTTGTTGCTCAGAGCTGAGAAGATAGGGGAGCAGAAATGTCTAAACCAAATACTGAGGAAAATATTCTCAGAAAATGCTCACAAGATATTTTGCAAAACTAACAGAAAGCTACGAACAGTTTTAACACTATTTTAACACTTTTAATATATTCCAAATTAATCCAATCCTTCTGTATTTCAGTTTGGTAGTGATTTGTGAATCAGAAAAAGGTGACTTGACTTAAGTCCTATTAATATCCATTGGAATTATGACTAACAGTCTCATTGAAAGGGGAGGTAGTGGGGATCCACGCCAATAGATTTGCTTTCCCTGGAGCACATGTCCTGGTAGAGGGGTAGATCTGCTGGTGGGCAGTCACTAGCTCTCCACAGTGGTCAAACAAAGCACAGAGCGCCATGCCAGTATTACTCAGTTTTCACCTAGCCATTTGTGTATTCTACGCCAATGCCTGGGCTTTAGACTTATGCTACCTTTTCAATGGCATAAGTTTATTAAGCGCAATGGGAGTGTTCTGGCAATCATGAGGCTTTTTTTGTGGTTTTTGCCTCCCCATGCTGCTGGAACATTGTCTTGGGAATAGGCGAATGGTACAGTTGTATGCCCGGGCCTGTGGATGAGGCTGTACGTTGCACATTCTGTAACAATCCTTATTAAAATGTTTTGTGATTCCCCCATTCCCAGTTTATACACAAAGAAATTGATTATGCTAATACATTTGCCATAAGACTAAGTGCCGGAAGAAGAACGAGCATTAATTTGGCAAAGTTGTAAAATTACTATTCATAGGCATTCTGCATAGGCATTCATATATTCTTGTTACTGATCATAGAATCAAATCAGGTACATAACAGAAGAATGTACATAACAGAAGAATGTGAGTATCATGTGAACAACTTTTTGTGGTCTGAAAGCCTGTATTTATGAAACGGTGGATTGAATGAACTTTGACATAATTTATCAGAGATCTTGCTTCCTTCCACATAGCCCCATTTCATAGAGCCACTATACAAGCAGTGTCTTTTTACAATGACTTACACAGTATATTATCTGTCTCTTCTCTGCAGTGTAATTATGCAAAGTAATTTCATCAGTATGAAAAACTAAATTGGATGTATCCACTTGAAATGAAATGCTTCCAACTACTGAGTGTGTTTGTCACACTATCTAGGGACATTATCCCTCTTATCCAGACAGCTATCTGACTTACGGCTTGGAGGCATGCCTACCATTTTGGTATGCAGCACAAGAATGCAGATGGCGGCAGCTGCATGATAGTCAGCTTTCTTAGAAGTGTCAGGTGGCTGCGTTTCCCCCCTCTTCTAACATATGCCACAAACAAACACAAGCCCCTTCCGGATGGTTTTGTTTACTTAACTGAGAACTATTATTTTCAATGTTATAGTTTCTTTGAAAATTCATTTAGAAAACTTTTTCATCCTTTTAAGACAGTCTTGTCTGAGTTTTCTATGTGTAGCTGGAATATAGCTTTGCACAGCATCCTGTAAGTAAAACTTGTCAGGTATAAAACTGTACAGTGTGCATCGCACACTGGAAAGTTACAGGAGGAAAAATAAGGAAAAGGGGATTTTTTTTCTTCCCCAGAAGTGCTGTTTCGCCTAACAATATGAATTGCTGAAGTGACTAAAGCATTATCCAAAACCATTGTAAGAAAAACAATTAATATTTATGCACATGGATACAAGAATAATAATACATAGTAAGTCAGACACTTGTTAAGCAGCTGCAGTAGTAGAATAATACTTTCAAAATAAATTAAAATAAATTAGCAGTACATTTTGTTTCAGGGACCATTCTCATAGCCATTAGGGTGTGACAACTGTGAGAAAACCTTTCACACAGCATGTGCATAGTTTCTAGTCCATGGCAAATTTTGTTTGCATCTATTGTCACATTTAAGATTCAGCAACTGTGAATGTTAAAATACTAAAGGTAAAACTACTGCAGCAGAATGTTACAACATGGGCTCTAGGGTGAATTCTAGATCCTATTGAAAGCCACTGAAATGCAATAACTGGATGATATCAAGAGGTGGTGACAGAACTGCATACAGTAGTGTATAGATAGCAGAATGAAGTATAAGACATTAATATTACCTCCTGATGATTTTTGATAAGTGTACTGTATCTCCTATCCCCTTCCACAACACTTGGTGATGTGGTCTTTTCTGTGATCTACTATGCGAGTCATTTATAAACAAGACATTAAAGAATTTTAGATTGTAACCCTGCCCTGTATACCCTGCCTTATGAAATATTGGATTTCATATTGTTTCTTATGCTATGTGCTGCAAAATGCCAGTTTCCTTGTTTGTATTGGTGGATAGCAGAGTGTCCAAGCTGAAAGCAGGCCCCAGGCAAAAGGTCTGTTTAGCAAGATTAAATCAATGAATGAGTTACTCCAGTGAGATGGGTGCTGTGTGGTTTCCGGGCTGTATGGCCGTGTTCTAGCAGCATTCTCTCCTGACGTTTCGCCTGCATCTGTGGCTGGCATCTTGGAAGAGAGAATCTGATCGGCATTTAGGAGAGAAGCAAAAGTGGATTATATATAATATCTGTTGGAGTGTCCAGGGTGGAGGGAGAAACCTTGTCTGTGGAGGTAACAAGAGAGAGGCAGCATAGCCAGGTCCAATAGTTGAGGGGCATGAAAGCCTGCGACAACTGGCATACCACTCCGAAGAGTGAAGGAATCCTGGAAGCCTCGTGCATTAACTATGGACATGATCTGGATTACCACACACCTCACTTTAGAACTACTTTTGACTTCCAATAGACACTGAAAACCTCCTTGGTATCTGATGCTACATTTCACTACACCTTTTCAGAAAATGGCTCTGCAACAAATCGTTGCTTCCTTGCATTTCCTCAACCTATTGATACAATCTCCCTAAACCAATCAATTCCTTTCTAATCTGATGCCTCTGCCAAATTTGAATAACCTAAGTGGAGGCTTCAAAGAGTTACTCTGCATAAAGTGGAGGCTCCAAAGAGTTACTCTGCATAAAGTGCTTCCTGATTTAATCTAAGAGCAATTGACTCCATTGTTCCGGGTACTTAGAACAATAGATAGAGCTTTTGATTAGCTCAAGCCAGCAAGACCAGCATGGGAAATTCCAGAGAATTTAGGAAAATGAAACTTAAACTTACCTGTCCCTGCCCCTACCCACGCAAAAGGGTATAAAAGTACTGAGCACCCCAACTCCATTGCTAACTTGAACCTCCCTTGGTCTTGTTGGTGTGAGACACGATTTTGTCCTTCGCCTGGATTCAGATGCCGGTCATTTGAATCCTTGCCTTCTTCTAGACTTTCTTCAGCTGATTTAGGTAACGTATGACCCATGCTTCCCCAAATCCCATTCTATCTTACCTATCTTTTTCCCTCCTATCTATATACTAGGAACTGTGTGTATGTGCCTTGACTTCTCACTGTGTGATTGTTTGCAACCAAAATTTATACAAAAATATTTAAACTGCAATTTGGTCTTTTGTGAATTCGCTGCAGATACGTTTCAAGCCGTTTCTGGTATACATAGTCTTAAAAGATCCCTACCCAGCCTGCCTCTAGCATTGCCAAGCCGAGTTATTTTCCCCATTGCTACTTTAAAATAGTTGTGTGCTGTTACACTCTTAGCAGCTGGTGGAGATTCCTTAAAAATAAGTTCACAACCTGTGAAAGCTGGGTAACAAGATCCTAGTCTTTAAAAAACAAATGATTGATTTAAAAAAATCTGGATTAGGGACACATGGAAGGAGTACAAGGTGTTTTATCTTTCCATGTTACCAAGGTTATATTTATTGAACTTGGGCTATTCTCATGTTTGTGTTTGTGTAAAGTACCATCAAGTTCCAGCTGACTGGCAACCCAGTAGGGTTTTCAAAGCAAGGAACTAACAGAGGGGGTTTGCTATGCCTTCCCCTCATAATGATACAAGTATTCCTTGGTTGTCTCTCAACCAAGTACTAGCCAGGGCTGGCCCTGCTTAGTTTCTGAGATCTGATGAGATCAAACTAGCTTGAGCCATCCAGGTCAGGGCACCCACATAAATAGTGCTTAAGAAAAAAAATAGTCCTTGCTGAAATCAGAAGACCACACCTCTTGGCCAGGTCTGTTACACTTCATCTGTCAAAAATGGTCTCCAATTTTCTCAAGGTGAGACAGGAAGGTAAATGTCCTTCTCAATCAGTGTTAATTATTTCTAATGTGAAATTAAATCACAAGCCTATTATGATACAGATATATCTTAATAACAGCCCAATCCATAGGCCTTGGTGGACAGGGAACGGTGCTCCTACCACACTGCTCCACTGCCTCTAGACAGCATTTCAGCAGTGTGGGAATAAAAAAGACCTTCTTTGCCACCCGAAAGCCCTCAATTGGTATCCAAGGACCTACACCACATAAGAAGGTAGCATAGGTCCAGGGCTGCTGCACATCCAGAGAGAAAGTCCCTGACCACATCTCCAAAATGGCCCTGTTAAGTTCATTCCACTGGAACAAAACTTAGTTGACCTTGCTCTCCTCCACCATTACAGGAGACAACAGCAGCCACCTGTCAGTGGACTTGCGCTTCCACTAGGGGAAATGCCCTGGGGAGGGCATTTCTGCCAGCATAGGACTGTGCTTCCTCACAACTTCCTTCCATCCCTCTACTCTGTTAAAATGTGCTGGAAAAGTGTCTTCATATGAAAAAAATCTAGCATAGAAACAATCTCTACAGTAATTGTGTGTTAGTGAATCATTGAATAATTTTTGAACTAATGTTATTTAATAAAGTCATTTGGAGTTATTTTATAGCCATCAAATAATTAAAGGAATTTCATTCACTATCAGAATATGACTGAAGTTTGTTTAAAAGCAAAAGTTATTCAATCAGAGAATTATCTGCAATGGTGGGGGAGAGCAAGGTTAACTAAATTATGTTCCAGTAGAATGAATAAACAGGATATTTTGACATTTTACAGTTGCATAGTATGTTGAGAATTAACTGAACTATTACCACAGTAAATCAAAACTATTTAGGGCTTGTTCAGATTATTGTTTTCCTTATGTCTATGGAATGTGCCCAAATAGCAGTTAGGTAACCAAGGAAGCTAACTTGTAAGCAACTGTGTATGTGGCAGACTAGGTTCAGTACTTAAGGACACCTCCTCCCATACTGCCCAGCATACCAGTTAAGAGCTGTTACCCTGTTGCCTGTGTGCCTGTGCCTGCACTTGCCAAAGTGGACACCAAACAAGGTATTTTCAGTGGTGACACCACATTTGAGATTCATCTGGCATCTGACATACAGTCTTTTAAGTACCAAAATATTTTGTCATATCCACATTTTTAACTAACAATGCAGTCCTTCAGAGAGTTAATGCAGTCTATGTCCATTGAAACGAAATGGCTTTGTTTGGAGTAGCTCTCTTTACTTTAAAGAGATGTTACCCTTTTCAAAAAGCTGTTTTATGGTCTCCCTCTAGCCTGAGGACTATGAGCAGAGTTTTGGATTTTGCTTTGGCTGCTCAGTGATTGCTTTATGCCCATGGCTTATTTTTAATGGGTTGTTAGTGGCTTCTTTATAATAATGATAATTTATGTTGTTATTTTATGGTTTAATGGTATTCTTTTTTGCTTGTGAGATCCTTTAAGCAGGTCTTTGGAGATTCCAAAAATAAAAAGACAAGTGAACATCTGAAGCTCACTCATGAACAACTAGCAGACCTTTCTGAGAAAAATTCAGCTATGGACAGGAATTACAAACCTAGTCAACAAAGCATTAATTCAGAATTGTGAATATGTCTATGAGAATAAGGCTAGGGAGAAGATTAGGAAAAGAATTCATTAGGGAAATATGTGAACAATTATTGTTCATATACATGCACTTTTGTTCCTGTTGCTTTCCTCATTATTCTGCCCTTCATTGGCTAATGGATTTTTCTTGTTAATAAATGTTTATTTCCATAAATATAAGATAATGTCAGAAACGGAGCTACAAGGGGGCCTGGGGGTGCACGTTGCACCGGGCGCACGCCTGGGGACAGCAAAAAATTCAGGGGTTTTGGGGTATTTTTTAGTGTTTTTCAGTTTTTGGCCTGCAGGGGGCGCAGTTTTTAGGTTAGAGAGTTTTTGGGTGACTCTCCTGATGATACCACCCAAGTTAGGTGAGCTTTGGTTCAGGAGGTTCAAAGTTATGGACTCACAAAGGGGGTGCCCCATCCCCTATTATTTCCAATGGGAGCTAATAGGAGATGGGGGCTACACCTTTGAGAGTCCATAACTTTGGACCCCCTGAACCAAACTTCACCAAACCTGGCTGGTATCATCAGGATAGTCTCCTAAAGATACCCTGAAATTTTGATGCTGCTAGCCTAAAGACTGCATCCCTGCAAGCCAAAAACTGAAAAAAACTAAAACATACAAAAAACACAAATGAACAGGAGGGGCAGCAAAACTGTGATTTTGCACTGGGCTCCATTTTCCCTAGCTAATGTGCATTGGTTGGTTACAGTATCTGGGTGCCATTGTTTGGGAACCTTTGAAGTGGGGCTTAGCAAATCTATTTTATGTAGCGCTAAACCAAAAGTTGAAGAAAAGGTTCTGCAGGATAGAATTACTCTAATATGAATACTCTGTCTTGTGCATACCCCAAGACATGCTGTTAAGTATTAGGGGATTCTCAGGTACAGTGCTGGATGGCCTGCAGAGAGGCTGTAACTCAAGTGGAAAATCTTCATAAATTTTCATATAAGGTCACCTTGATATTCAGCCACATCGTTTCAGGAAAAGATAAAGGTCAGTTAAGCAGTCTGCATGGGGGTGAGTAGTGTTTAAAATAGTTATTGTAATCCATTGTGATATAGTGATTAAAATGTCAGACTAGGACATGAGAACACTAGGTTCATATTTCTGCTTTGTTCCTGCAGTGTGATCCTGGGTGGGTCACATTTGCAACCTAAACTATTTCACAGGGTTGCTGTTAAAGATAAAATGGAGGATATTAGAATTATGTAAGACACTTTTGGTCCTTACTGGGGAGAAGGGTATACATGAAATAAACAAATATGCAAACAATGATCGGTAATCCTCTTATTTTCTCTCCCCACCCTCTCCGAATGTATGTGATGGTAGTGTTTCAGCTTTTTCCCTATTGATGCACATTATTATTCTGGATTGACTCTATGAAGGAAGCCATGGCAGTTCAGTCTGTGAAATATGAACAAGGCTATTGCTGATGTTTTAGAGGACATTGAATCATAGGGACAAGGTGAATCAGAAGCAACTTGGTGTCACATAAAACACACACTTTGTTTAATGACAAATGCAAAACATTTATTGTGAAGTGACAAAAGTTGGGGAAGGGCAGAGAGCTGACAGACACATAGCAGTTCAGGATGGGGAAATGTGTGCCTATCTGAGAATCCAACCCAAAGGAAATGAATGTTCAATGTGAAGGGGAGACCACAAGTGCCTGAATGATGCTCCCTGGGACTGGAATGAGTACTTTTCCAGGGCTGTTTTGGCTTCCCAGAACACACTCAAAGGTTGTGTATTCAAATGCAAATCTTCTTTTATTCACTCCTTTTATTCTCCCAGGAAGAAATATTGCACCCTTATTATATGAATTCTTCTTTAGAATTGTTCTGCAGCTTTTATTAGCAAAGTTTATTAGCATTATGTGTAAAAAATCATTATGTTTTTATGAATAACTTTAACTGTTAGGCTGAACTACTTTGAAAGATAGCTAAGTTTGAAGCAATAAAACAATGCTGCCTTTACAGATCTAAACATGGTGGAAGAAAATAATTATATCTATGCTATGATAACATTGGGATCTAAGATAACATACATGCCTGAAAGCAGTTGTGCAGCCACCCCACCCCCACCAATGAATGCCAGTAAATGACTCATGAACTAGTCAATTTGATCAGTCAATAAATCAGTGACATATTCAGACTTGGTGATTATTAATCAATTCAAAGTTATGGGTGTTTGAGAATCCCTCAGCAAGATTCTAATAAACTGATTTCACAGTATTGCGCAGGAGTGTGCTATTTATTGCAGCTTTTAAAAACCACTCTCAAATCACTAAAATGTGTCCATAATTTTAAAGACCTTGCTAAATAATCCAAGCTATAGTTTTAAATCATAATTCTTTCCTTATCGCATACATATATGTTATAGAAGAAAAATAGTGAAAGCTGTATAGCAGAAGAATAAGAGAAAAATAGGGAGAGAACATGAAAGTGAATTATTGAAAGTAAGAAACAACCAAATGAACAAAAAGATAATTTGCTTGTAACTGAGCAATATTTAATGTTTGCATAAATCTAAATAATTTAAGTATACAGGCTGGTAACTAAGAAATCCTGAGTGAAGTTCCACCTGCACAATGGGATCCTTTTTGCTCCCTTCTACTACAGCTCCTTGTCTTATCTTGGAATTTACAGTTAATTGTACATGGAAGGCTTACCTTGGGGTACAGTGGGGCTGTAGTGTGGTCTCCTCACTTTTCTCTGTTTACACATAAGAAGGCAGCCCAGTACCTTCCATGCACTGTTTGCTGAAATCTCAATGGGGCTCTGCTTTTCCTGGTTCTCTTAATTCTGCCAGTCACCATTCTTAAAGGCATAGGTTGATTCTGCATGGACCAAAAACAGCGGTGTGAAAACGGTATGAAAACAGTATAAACCCTTTTACACCGTTTTAAACCCTTTTACACCATTTTC
This sequence comes from Sphaerodactylus townsendi, assembly GCF_021028975.2. NCBI lineage: Eukaryota > Metazoa > Chordata > Lepidosauria > Squamata > Sphaerodactylidae > Sphaerodactylus > Sphaerodactylus townsendi. The sequence goes on from NC_059431.1 coordinate 67,123,969, forward strand.
ACACTGTTTTCACACTGCTGTTTTTGGCCCATGCAGAATCAGCCATAGATTTTATCACACCAGGTAGATGCAAGATAAAGGACTTTGTTAAAGCACTTCAAATTGCAGTTATACTGATATAATTTTCCACAACTATAACCCCCCAAAGAAAGAGGCAAAGCAATTCCCTTGATCACATGCTGCTGAAAAAGAGGATAATGCTGGAGTTGATATTCGCTCCTCCTTTCTTCCCCTCCAATCTCTCTCTCTCTCTCTCTCCCTCTCCCTCTCCCTCTCCCCCTCTCCCTCTCCCTCTCCATCTCCCTCTCCCTCTCTTGTTTGAAACAAAGTTTTAGGAAGTCCTCTTGATCATCAGAGAAAGGTGAAGTGGAGGCAAAAAGAGATCCTGGTTATGCTGTTCCTTGGAAAAGCCATCCCTGCTATGATTATATTGATATAGAGATATGAGCATTTAGAGAAGCAGGAAGTGTTGACAACATGAATGTGGGGTCGAAGGTAAAGCTGAGGACAGCAACAAGGAATTTCTGGCTGATTGTGTGTGTCTTACATAGGGTCACATCCAGCAAATTAATGGAGCTACTATTGTTATTAATACGGGTAGCGACCAGCTCATGGCTGGGGAAGGTGAACTCCCCTTTGTAATTGATCGATTTTTCCTCAAGGATGGCAAAACTTTCCCTATCCCACCCTTGATTCATTCAATACAGATGGCTACCACCAATAGGACCCTATTTTTGATTCCCAAAAGGCACACTTCTGGATTAAAAAAGGGAGTGGTTGCCTTATGACTGAAGAAGAGAAGAAGAAGAGTTTGGATTTATACCCCACCTTTCTCTCCTGTAGAAGACTCAACGGGGCTTACAATCTCCTTGCCCTTCCCCCCTCACAACAAATACTCTGTGAGGTAGGTGGGGCTGAGAGAGCTCCGAGAAGCTGTGACTAGCCCAAGGTCACCCAGCTGGCATGTGGGGGAGTGTACAGGCTAATCTGAATTCCCCAGATAAGCCTCCACAGCTCAGGCGGCAGAGCAGAGAATCAAACCCGGTTTCTCCAGATTAGATACATGAGCTCTTAACCTCCTACACCACTGCTGCTCCTGAGAACACTCCTCTCCCCAAGTATGTGAGAAAAACTCAGTGATTCAGTGAGAAAAACTCCACTCTCCTTTTTATATCTGCATGGTCAAGAATGTGGATGGCTTGATAAAATTAAAGGACTACTCTCCTCAAAAGTTTTTTTTTTAAAAGTAACCAAAGTAGGCAGGTTTCATTCCATTAGACATTCAATTTAGAAACTTCGTTATATTTCCCCCCTCAGGCAGAACCTTTGCAAATGCAATCGAAACACAAGAGAAACAAACAATACAGCATGCTTTTCACTAACCCTGCTATCCTAAAACCCCTGATCTTTTCCAAGTCTGGCAGATTTTTCTCAGCTGGAGCCAGAGGCGTAGCTGGGCCATACTGTGCCTGGTGCGCACTATGCGTTCCCCCCCCACAGCACCCCACCCCACCACCACACGTACACACTCTTAACTTAGTTCAGCCTGAAAGTGCAGCCTGGAAAAAGCAGCCTGTTCACTTGAGACTGAAAATGACCTAGTGGGAACTACACTTCCCAGGAGACCTCGTGGCTTGCAAGGTCTCCTGGGAAGTGTAGTTCCCACCAGGCTGTTCTGAGCCTCAAGTGAACAAGCTGCTTTTCCACCTGCACTTTCAGACTGAACTAAAATAAGTGTGGGGGGCAGGGGGTGCCGTGGGGGTGGGGGCAATTCCCCCCAGGCATGCACCCAGTGCAATGCGCACCCCCCTGTCCCTGGTAGCTCCACCTCTGGCTGGAGCAACTGCCTCAGCCAGAACAACTGTCAGCAACTGCCAACTGTCTGAACTAACTAATGCCAGCCTCCCCCTCATTGGTGGAGAGCCTCCAGTGGAAGAATTTTGAATTGGTGCTGTAAATCCATCACAACTGTGGATGTGCGAAATTCTAGGACAATCATGTTGCAGGAAGCGACTTCATTCAGAAAGCCCAAACTGATGTCTTAATTGCAGAGAGGCCCCTCCCCCTCCCCCTCCATATCCAGGAAAGAGTCCCAGTGCAGCAAAAAAATGGATGGTTTCTATCACGTTGTATATAATTTGGTGTTCTTTGCTTAAAGACACGTTTGGTTTGAAGGATCTTAGAAAAGAAGAGAAAAAGTAAGTTATGCAGAAATAGTCTCTTACTTTCTCTTTATACTTCTCCCTACTGAATTAATCTGGTGAAAAACCAGCATGATGGGAGGCAGCAGACAGCACATATTCAAAATGCAAGAAGATCTGTTACTTCTTTGAAACTATACTCCTAAACCATCTGTAACCCAGGAATTAGAATTGCCAACTCCAACTTTGGAAATTCTGGGGAAATGACTGCAAAAGCTCATCAGGAAGTGATGTCATTGAGTTCTTTCCTCTGATGTTGCCATTTTTACCATGTTAACTGATCTCTGTAGACTGGGAAGCATTTGTAATCCCAGGAGATCCCCAGACTTCACCTTCAGAATGATAACACTATCATGGATGTTTGTCCAAGTGAGAAAGAAGATTCCTGAAATCTGTTAGAAAGATGTGGGATTAATATTCCTGAAAGTAGCAAAAAAAGTATGCAAAACTACCAAATTTGAAAAATACATAATGCCTATAAAATGGCTCCCACTTGGATTTCAGTCACATATAACCAGCCTGCTCATGATCACATCTGGATATAATATTAGTATTTGACATTCTTTCTAGTCCTCAGCACGTTAACTCATTACAATTACCGAATCGATAATACCAGATCAAAAAAATTAAAAAGAATAATATATATCTTTTAAATATGCCCTTAAAAGTAAATGTGTTCTCTATTTAACGAGGAGAGTCATTGTGAGCTCTTGATAGCAGTGGTAATAAAGGGTTTTTATGGAACAAGGGCAGCTGCGCTATAATGTGCCAGACAAAGGGCTGTTGTTTTTAAAGCACTTCAGAGCTCTTACGTAACCACATACTTCAGATAATTAACTTTTTGACTGCTTTATGGCTTCTCCTAAGCCATTAATGTCCAATTCTTGTGTATGTATTTATATGAACTATTAAACTGTTTCCTACCTATCCATTTGGCCAACTACAGCTTTTTGGGGATTCAAGTACATTTTTAGTACAGTTTCTAGTGCAATTCAAATGTGTTTTAAAGGTAATGTTCAATGGTGGACAATAGTGACCATCTCTTAAACCCAAAATATTTGGTTTTAAAAATCCATCAAGTTTCCAGGCATACAATTTGTTCAATAATAATGGTTTACCTTCTTTCATTGTGACTGAATGTGTATGGATTCTTCAGTCATCTCTGTGGGAAACTCCATATGAAAGAAGAGGGCTGTTTTCTTTAAAGTCAGATGAATGAATGAATGAATGAATATATTAATAATTTTTCTCTTTGTAAACTCCCCCTAAAGTATTGTAGTTAAGAACATAAGAACATAAGAACATAAGAACAAGCCAGCTGGATCAGACCAGAGTCCATCCAGTCCAGCTCTCTGCTACTCACAGTGGCCCACCAGGTGCCATTGGGACCTCACATGCAGGATGTGAAAGCAATGTCCTTCTGCGGCTGTAGCTCCCGAGCACCTGGACTGTTAAGGCATTTGCAATCTCAGATCAAAGAGGATCAAGATTGGTAGCCATAAATCGACTTCTCCTCCATAAATCTGTCCAAGCCCCTTTTAAAGCTATCCAGGTTAGTGGCCATCACCACCTCCTGTGGCAGCAAATTCCAAACACCAATCACACGTTGCGTGAAGAAGTGTTTCCTTTTATTAGTCCTAATTCTTCCCCCCAGCATTTTCAATGTATGCCCCCTGGTTCTAGTATTGTGGGAAAGAGAGAAAAATTTCTCTCTGTCAACATTTTCTACCCCATGCATAATTTTATAGACTTCAATCATATCCCCCCTCAGACGTCTGCTCTCCAAACTAAAGAGTCCCAAACGCTGCAGCCTCTCTTCATAAGGAAGGTGCTCCAGTCCCTCAATCTTCCTCGTTGCCCTTCTCTGCACTTTTTCTATCTCTTCAATATTCTTTTTGAGATGTGGCGACCAGAACTGAACACAATACTCCAAGTGCAGTCGCACCACTGCTTTATATAAGGGCATGACAATCTTTGCAGTTTTATTCTCAATTTCTTTCCTAATTATCCCCAGCATAGAGTTTGCCTTTTTCACAGCTGCCATGCATTGAGTTGACATTCCCATGGAACTATCAACTAAGACGCCCAAATCTCTTTCCTGGTCTGTGACTGATAGCACTGACCCCTGTAGCGTGTATGTGAAGTTTGGATTTTTAAAGAAGACAAATGTTACTGCATAACTATCTAGTGTCAGCTTCTCTTTGGAGCACAATGAAAAGTATACAAGTTATTGACTTGAAAAGGACAGACAGCAATATCAAGTTAACAACAAAACTTCAAGATTTGTGTAGCATTAACTTCTGAAACTATGGTGAAAGCAAGTCCTCTCCAGCAATAACAAGAAAAAGTCAGCAAGTTAATCCTGATCAAACCACTGAATTATTATTATCCACTATGAAGACCATTAAATGCAATTTAAAAGATGAACCACTTCCATTTTCAATAAAAAAATAGTCTTCCATGTAGCGAGTTATTCAAAGTTTCTGTACTTCTTTGGAAATGTGTTCTCAGGGCCTCAAATGGCACTCACAATGCAATTAATCCAGTGACCTTTTCAAAAATCTGCCTGTTAGCCAATGGAGGGGGCTTGGAGAGTGATAGGAAGTGAATAGAATGGTCATGAACATTTTGTGGAATCAAATACATGTATTTTATCTATAATACTTAAATGCTGTTCAGTCTGAGGGTGTCTCCATTGATCTGAGATGAGGAAACCACTCAGGTGAATAATAACTTCAGTGGCAGCTAGGTTTTCCTAACATCTTCATTTATTGCATGAATGCATCTTTCTATTAAACTTTCCTATCTTCACTTCTCACAAAACACTGGATACCATATACCACCTTTGGGTTAGTGCTTTGGAGGCTAACCAGCTACTTCTTATCAGCCACTATGAACAGACTGAATTCCCAACTGGACTTCAGAAGCAAGAAAACAGTAATTCATCTTTTTTCTGCATCTATATCAAATATATGTGTTATAATGATACATTAGTATATGAAATTTTATATACAATTCTTCCTCAATGAGTTCTGGACATTCCAGATAATTTTTATAAGGAATATACATGTACAAGAAGTTGCACTGTAGTTCAGGCTACTACTGTGTGTTCAAAAAATGTTGGTTTGCAGATCATCTATTTTGTAGTTTCAGTTTGTTAGCCCTCGTGCATCCCTGAAGTGCTACTCTACACCTGTTCATGGTTTCCACAGCTTCTCTGAGATCTGCTGGAAGTGGAACAAAAGCTCAGTGTCAACTGAATATTGGTGACAACTCAGCTTAAATCTCCAGGTGACTTCTCCCAGTGGATTTATGTAGATAGTGAAAAGCATGGTAGACAAGGTAGAATCTTGTATGGCCCTGTACACCAAAGGCCAAGAAATGGAACAGCAGCCCACAACATCACACTCTGAAGTTCACCTTCAAGGTAGAACTGAGGCCACTGCAGAACAGTGCATCCCAGTCACAAAAGGTGTTTCAGAAAGATACCATGAGATACATGGAATCAGAAACCACCAAAAGGTTCAAAAGAATTAACAGGATTCCACTCAGTGATGATATTCAAATGATTTAACAACCAGTTCCAGTGGTGGGATTAAAATAATTTAACAACTGGTTGTTTACAAGCACCATTTTAACAGCCGGTTCTGCCAAAGTGGTGTGAACCTGCTGAACCATATATCAAAAAGAATTCTGCAGATGTAAATGATTACACTCTTGGAGGAAAACTTCTAAACTTTTCAGTTTAGAATAAAATAAAATATATGACTAAGAGACTCATCCAAAGAGGGGGGGGGATCTGCTCTTGGAAGTGGCAAGCCACCACACTGATAGATTTGCCCTCTCTTGGGCACTTGCCCTGACAGAGGGGCTGTCACCCTTCCAGCCCTGGAACACCATGCTAAATGCCATGTGGGCATCCCAGTGCCCCTGCCACAACCACTACCATAGGAAAGGTGGGCTAGGGGTGTGGCTAGGGGAGGAGCCAATGTTAGTTTGGCCTTTGCCAGCATGATGCCAGCAGGCTGAAGCCACACTTTGGGTGGTGTAGTTTTACTGAGGCTTCTTGGCAGCTTGTTGAGCCTTCCCATACCATCAGGAAGTCTCTTTGAAGGCAGCAACTGCAGGCAGATGTGGCACCAGGTGCCCAGCTCTTGGTTGAGGCTCATAGACATGAAAGTCTACTATTTATCCCAATACCTTTCCCATTTAGTGTCTCCCCAGATTACAAATTACAGATATCCATGTTCATGAGAAACATTAGGAAGCCTTGCCACATTAAAGACTTCAGGTAGAACACTGCAAATGGTGGATAATTCTCTACTTTTCTCATTAACTAGTAACCCTACCATTTCCCCAAATAATACTGAGGACTAGAAGAAACTAATGGACAAACTGTCATAAGGCATGTGGGGATGGGATGAAGAGAAGAAACTGGATGAAATCACATTCAACTCCTCGTGGTGTTTAGACAAGTGTAGCAGAGGAGGCTGCCAATGATGCAAGAGGGAGTATGAATACTTTCCCTTGAAACCTTGAAATTTCCCCACTCAGGCTTGCAGATTCTTAAATTGTTAAATTGCTGGTCTGTGGTCATCCACATAGTTTTTCACTTTTAAATGTAGTGGTGACTATTTAATAAGTAACAATGTGTGTGTGGGGGGGGGAATGACAACCATCTCTGGCACTCTGTACCTGTCTCAGCTGCTTCCAACATTGTTGGAAATGAGCTGAAATATAACAATGGAAATGAACTAAAATATAACAATGATCAAAATGGATAACTAAGCATGTAAACTTTTCCTAAAACTTTAAAATAAAGTACACTTCTGTCAAGCTTTCTTTAAACCCCCAGATGACTCCATTATCTCAATGTTTTTTCTATTGTGTAGGAGAAAACCATATCTAGTTTCCTGAAGGAATATTTTCTTTAGTCCCACTGGAGAAGTGAAACTGTCAGTCCTTAATATTTCACAATGATGATTAAATTCTGGCAATTTTCTTCAAATAATTCCAAGTAAAGGCATTGTAGTTTCATTTCAATACAAAGGAATATTTTGAAGGTCTACTGCCCAGCTTGTACAATATCCTCAAAGTTTTCTTGTGTATAACCAGAGAAAGGTAAAAATGTTCATTTTAAATTTTTCAATTACTCAAAATTATTCAATTTACCCAAGATAGCATCTGATGAGATGATACACATCTAGGAAGGGGTCCCTGGTAAAATCACCATGGAGAAAGCACAGAATTTATCCCTTTTTGTTGTGCCCACCATTTTGTGTCTGCTTCAGGAGCCTCCTAAGAAACAATGGAGGATGGCTGAGAGCATCAGAGCCCAATTCACTTACAACTTGTGGTTTATTTAGGGAACAGGGACCATCAGATCTGCTGCAATTTTGTGTCATTTGCTCAAAAAGCAAACCTTCCAGTTCCCCTGGAAAAATTGCCCATAAGAAATGACGGAAATTAATAATATCAGAATCCCTCCCAAAACCCAACATTCTAGCACTAAACCATTATTTTGTACCTGAATAATTGGGAATACCTATATTTTTCATTTGCCTGATATCTGGACCTGAAAAATGCCATCCTTTCATGATGCATATACCTCCTACATCTAATCTCAGGGAAAGATGACAATATGGTTGTGCATTCTTTGGTGGAAGTCGAATGTACATGCCCTCACATGTCAAATAAGTCCAGAATCTCTTTTATGAATAAATAATCTTATTTAAGTGCTGGCTTCATCAAAGCCATTATCCTCTGCACTGTTAAACATAGCACTTTGATAAAAGAGCATTCTTATTGCACCAAATAGCTATCAGCAACACTTTCATTTTTGTACACTTGCACTCAACATTTTTAGACTCTGTGCTACTGCAGGAAACAAAATGTCATGCACAACTGTGCAAAAACAAAAGTATTGCTGATAGTCATTCGGAGTAATAAAAATGCTCTTTTATCAAAGTGTTACGTTTAACATTGCAGGGGATAGTGGTTTTGGTGAAGCCAGCACTTAAATAAGATTCTTTATGCATAAAAGAGAATTGTGGGGAGGGGGGGAGGGGGAGGCAGGAACTAGGACCCCTGGAGCATTTCAACAAAAGAAAGGTCAAGGAAGTTGTGGCATAATAATTCACACATCTCCTGGCATCTTTCCCTGAGACACATTATCATGAGCCTCGTAAGTCAGATGGCCACAGATTCAAATCAGATTGGGCTCAGGTAAACCAAGCTCTTAGATCAGGGGTAGGGAACCTGCGGCTCTCCAGATGTTCAGGAACTACAATTCCCATCAGCCTCTGTCAGCATGGCCAATTGGCCATGCTGGTAGGGGTGATGGGAATTGTAGTTCCTGAACATCTGGAGAGCCGCAGGTTCCCTACCCCTGTCTTAGATGAATGTCAGAAAGCCCAATTCTGAGCTCAAAATGATTCAGAAAAGTCATCTTTCTCCATCGTCTCCCCACCTCAGCAAGGTCGCACTTCAGCATCTAGCTGTTCCAAATCCAAATTCTTTATGCTTTACAGTTACTAACCTATCAAAAAAACAGTAGTTAACTTTTTAAACATTTATCATAAGAATATAAGAAAGAGCCTGCTGGATCAGACCAGAGTCCATCTAGTCCAGCACTCTGCTACTCACAGTGGCCCACCAGATACCTTTGTATCTGCTTCAGGGGAGCTCACATTCAGGATGTGAAAGCAATGGCCTTCTGCGGCTGCTGCTCCTGAGCACCTGGTATGCTAAGGAATTTGCAATCTCAGATCAAGGAGAATCAAGATTGGTAGCCATACATTGACTTCTCCATAAATCTGTCCGAGCTCCTTTTAAAGCTATCCAGGTTAGTAGCCATCACCACCTCCTGTGGCATCATATTCCAACCACCAATCACGCATTGCGTGAAGAAATGTTTCCTTTTATTAGTCCTAATTCTTCCCCCCAGCATTTTCAATGGATGCCTTTTGGTTTTAGTATTGTAAGAAAAAAAGAAAAATTTATCTCTGTTAACATTGGCCCTTTCCGCACGGGCCAAATACGGCGCCCTGGGGACGGCAAAAACTCTAGATTTTAGGAGTCCAACAGAGCGACGTAGGACGACGAGGTGAGTGGGAGGGACGGGGAAGAGGCGGCTCCATGTGGAGCCGCCTCTCTCGCGCTGGCCTCTGCGGGGGCCACTTGCACGCTCCCGTGCGAATGGCCCCCACCCCTCCACCGGCAGAATTCAAAGTCTTTTCTACAGGTTCAGTTATGATGTTACAGTGAATAATATGACTCCCTGAAGCTTGAACCATGACACCTAGATACTTAAAATTGGCAACTTGTTCTAATTTGTTTCCATTTATCGAAAAACAACAAAGTCATTGACTCAATTCTCTTTTGTGTTCAGACAAAAAATTTCTTGCTTCCTGTAATTCATTTTTCTTTCTTTTTGTCTTTAAATTGAAATGAAATTCCTTCTGGTATCTCCCACCTATATTTTAGAGTCCCCTCCCCCAAAAAAACTTCAGTTACAAAACTATGCTCTTTTATTAATTTCAATATTTTTGGCAGCTCTTTCTTCGTCAAAATAAGTTCCTTCCCATCCACCTGAAGGTTATTATCATAATGTGCATGGAGCACACTATCCTTTGTTACTTTTTAACAAAACTTAACAAAACATCCCTTTCACTAGCATTATTTGAGTTCACACAGAACACCTCGATTTCTAATTTCATCTCCTCAATTTTTTTTCATTTTTCCAAGAATCTTAGCAACTTGCATATATATGTCTTTTCCATCTACCTTTTGCAACACAGAGATTCTGAAAGGTCTTTCTATCTGATTTCCATTCATGGCCTCTCTTGATTCTCTCTCATCATTCTCTAAACTTTCCATCCACTCCTATAAAATGTCCAGCTTTTAATTCACAGTATTGAAGTCCTATTAGCTGGGTTACATCCATTCCAACTTTGGTTTCTCCTTATTGCTACAGTCATCATCAATTTTATTTACCTTTCAACTCGTATCATTAAGGGTCTCAGGCATTTTATTGTATTTTGGTTTTAAATTTATGTAAATTCAGTTTATCTTGCTTAGGAACAAAAATTTGCATCAGAACATCCCTTTTTTGGGTGTCTTATTTTTTATGAAGTATAGCTAGGTGCAAAAAGGTTACTAACTCTAAGGCCAGCAAAATAGGGGTGTGTTGTTCAAAAGCGCTCCCTTCCCCATTTCAATTTACATCACTAAATCAAGCACAGGGGTTTTGCGTTCCTTCTGCCTCTGTGAAAGTAAGGTCCCTTCCACACATGCAGAATAATGCACTTTCAATCCACTTTCAATGCACTTTGGAGCTGGATTTTGCTGTGCGGAATAGCAAAATCCACTTTCAAACAATTGTGAAAGTGGATTGAATGTGGATTATTCTGCATGTGTGGAAGGGGCCTAAGTTTGCAAGAATTAGATCATTATTCAACAAAACAGCCTCCACTTTCATCTTCAATTACTTAATCTCTCATTCTGGAAAAATGATAGGTTGTTCCAGTCTATTCTCTGTCTCACCAAAAGATCTTTGAATTCATTTGTTGCCACTTCCAGGATCTCATTCCTTGTACTATGTTTCTACTGGAAAGCATTCTTCCTTGCAGAATGCTCCCATTGGGTTTTAGTGCCTAGTGTCCCCCTGGCCCAAACTCCCACCAGGCCTAGCAGCAGCCTCCCACTTCCTCCCACCCTCCCCCTGGCCCAACCACCAAGCCAAACCCAGTGGCCCAGCTGGATAGCTATTAGGGAGTCCTAGGCACTGGGACTCCCATTGGGTCCTAGTGCCTAGTGTCCCCCCAGCCCAACCTCCCACCAGGCCTAGCAACATTTTCCCCACACCCTCCCCTTGGCCCAAACACCAAGTCAGGCCTGGCAATAGCCTCCTCATTTGCCCCCACCATCCCCCAATGCAAACACTCTGGCCCTTTCCGCACGGGCGGAATACGGCGCCCTGGGGACAGCAAAAACGCCCAGGGAGCCATTTGCACAGGGGGCGCAGCTGCTTTGCAGCCGCGCTGCCCGAGCGGCGCGAAGCCGCCGTTTTCCAACTTCGCTTCCCCAGCGAGGTTTATGGAAAACGGCGGCTTGGAGCCGTTGCCATGTGAACGGCAGTGGCTCCAAGGCGCCTTCCCTCCCCACATGTCCGGGCAACCTACCTGCCCTGCAGCCCTCCAGTGCGTCACCAAGGCCTGGGGAGATGCCCCCTCTGCCCTGCGACTCTGAAGCGGTCACGCAGGGCAGGGGGCGTGTCCTCTGGGCTTGGCAATGTGCTGGAGGGCCGCAGGACAGGTAGGTTGACCTGATGACGGCACAGCTCTGTGCCGTCATCCCGGGAGGTTCTGGGACCATTCATGCGAACGGTCCCAGAGGGGTCGGGTTGGCGTCATCTGCGCCGACCTGACCCCTTCCGTCACCATGCGGAAACGGCTCAAGTCAGGACCAGCAAGATAGCGGTGGCAATCTGCTGTTTTCCTGCTGGGCCTGGCAACAGCCTCTCCATTTCCTACCATCCTCCCCTTGGCCCAAACACTAAGTTAGGCCTGGCAGGACAGCGGTGCAAGCCACTGCTCTCCCACTGCGTCTGGCAATAGCCTCCCCACTGTCTCCTCATGCTCCCTTGGCCCAAACCAGGCCCACCTGCCTTCCCCACAACTTACCACTTGCTCGCTCACCCACCTGCTCATAGACTGTTTTGTACTGCAGAAGACACACTTCTGCCGCATCACTAACGACCACACTTTTATTTTTCTATGAGGCAGAGTATAAGTCCCTACAGGGTCTTACAAGTTGATCAGGAGTTCTTTTCTCCTGCATAGATTATTCTGATCAGAGTTTATAGCCGTGATATTTGCTTCATCTCCTGCAGTTCTGACCCTTTTTCAAGTGCCAGGGAACTCCGGAGTGCTCCTTTGTACTGGAATGATCTAATCTTGTAGGTAAATCTATTTATAACCTATTTTCTTAAACACAAAGAATCTCTGTTCTTTCAGAATTTGCCAACTGGAGCAGATGTCTCCAAGGGTCAAAATTATTAATATCACTCCTTTTTTCTTCTAAATAACAAGCATCATTCAGTGCCACAGAAAAATGTCACTTGTCTATCTTTTTTCATTCAAAGTTCTGATTTAATGAGTTTAATTTTAGACCATGGCTGAGATAATATTGTTCTGTCAGCAGCTGAATGCATTGGTGCTAAACAAAGGGGCCAGGAAAAAATGTTTTCCTATTATAGGCTTTTAATTTGAAAAACTGAAGAATCATTTTAAAAGGACATTCATCTAACACATTTTGAGGCAGGAAATAAAATGTTTTGGGAACCAAAACAATGCAGAATTCCATGGAAGAAACATTTTATTTCCTGCCTCAAAATGTTTTTAAAGATTTGTGTGGAAAGGGTATTTGGTTGTTATTCAGATGGGAAAACGTTGAAAAGTCTCTGCGGCCTAATCATAGAGTTGACTGCCACTGCCTCTTTCTGCCTTTCTCTCATTTTTATTGTTTTGTTATACAGAGGTACAGTACAGTACAGTAAACCTTTATTAGGCATAAAAGAGGTAAAGTTGTTGAACCCTCCAAAGCTTAGCCAAGATATTATTTTCAATGGGTTTGAAAGTAGTTATTACTTACAGCTTTCTTGATCTTCAATATGTGTGCTGTGTAGAAGTTCCCTTATGCTGGATTAATGTGCAAATGCTGTTATTTATTCCTAGATCTGGTAAGTGCAATATCCTAAATCTGGTAAGTGCTGAAGTACTACCCTTAAAGAAGGATTAATTTTCTCTTTCTAACAAAAGACCCCTTTATTTTAACCCTAACAAAGTTTTAGATTTAGTTTAGAAACTGGTGCAGAAATGGTCTAAATGTTGATTCACGTGCACAAGAACAGTGCCCCTTCCCCCTTGAGACTACAGATATTTAAAACCCTTATTTATGTCCAGTGTTGTATTTTACTTCAAGTAAAATGACAAAAATCTACCCATTGTCACACATAGGATAATGATATATATATATCATTGGGTATATATATATATACCCTTGTCAAAGTATTATTCTTGTGAAATTCCAAACTGTCTCTTCACTTTGACAGTCCATTAAATTCAATGTATGTTAACAGATAGTTCATATGAATGGGACAGACATTCAAGAATTTCCAGGGAAAGAGAAATTTATTTAGCATGAATAGATACGACTTTTGAGTAATTCAGTTTTGGAAGGGAAAGAGTACCTTGCACAGTAAATTGAAGAAAGCCTTGACATCTCACTACAGTTTAGCAAGAGGTCTGAAGAAGACAGTTTTTAATTGGCATATTCTAAATCATATATAGATTTTATTTCAGTAGTAAAAAGTAAGAAACCATCCTTCACTCCATATTTTTGATTAGCTTTCCACATCTTCAATCAAGAATGAATATTTTAGCTCTCATTTCTAGAATCACATTTTAAATGAAGGCTCTGATAAGATCTCCTGGGCCAAGGAAGGCTATTTGTTGCAGGTTTGCCTCCTTTCTTGCTGGCTAGAATTCTAAGAAGTATCCAGTCTTACCTATGCATGTTTGTCTGTTAACAGGTAATTGACATCTGTGATGCACTTGAAAAGGAAATTCTTGCCAAAGTAACCCCTCTGGGCCAAGGAGGGCTGTTTGTTGGAGGTTTTCCCTTTTTGTTGTTGTCTGGTCGCTGTCTTGGATGCTGAGAGGTGTAAATCACACCCATTCTCTCTCCTCTCCTTGTTTCTAACAGATAATTAAAATCTAGAGGTACGAGACCAAGGGCCAGAGCAAAAGGGCTCCTCGCCTGTGACTTTTGGCCTGGGATGCACAACAGGGATGCCTGAGTATAAAGTTTGACATATTAAAAAGAGATAGTTTCATCAGTTACAGAGTGGTTACTGACACAGAACTGTCTCTGGAAAGCCAGCATGGTGTAGCAGTTAAGAGCAGGTGGATTCTAATCTGGAAAACCCGGGTTTTGATTCCCCACTCCTCTACCTGAGTGGAGGAGGCTTATCTGGTGAACCAGATCAGTGGTGAGATTCAAATAATTTAACAACCAGTTCCGGTGATGGGATTCAAATAATTTAACAACTGGTTCGCTGCCCTAATGACTGTTTTAAGTATAAAAAATGATATACCGAAAGGTAGTTTATTATTTCATACAGTTAATACTTAAATAAGAACAATAAAAGAGGTACACAAAACTGCATTCACTTTAAAAATCACAGGGGACCTAAGAGTAACACTTGCATACATGCTATTGATAGGTAAATAATTTTAGAGATGTTTAAAATAACACTTAAGAAAAAGCTGCATAAAAATAACTATATGCAGGAAAGAGAAGAAGACCTCTCTACCCAGAGGAAAAATGTTAGCTCAATGAGATATACTAGTGGAAAAGATAATATCAGAGTGAACTTCACCTGCACAAAAAAGATTCAGTTAAGTGTGAAAGGTATAAAAATCACAAGCAGCTCTATGTATACAAAGGGGAAAACATTTATTTGATTTCAAATGGGAGTGGGGTCAGGGAGAAGAACAACAAAGGGATGAAATACAGATGCCCAAAAGAAAGTGCATGTTATGAAAAGATGGATTTATAAAAAAAAGAGATGTAAAAATACATGCAAAATGCACCTCTAAGAGATCACCCCTCCCCTCCAAACATAGCTAAAAATGCTCTCTCATCAGCCTGAAGGTGACTTTACTCATACAATGCCACAAATATATTTTTCCATTTTCTTATTTTTTTAAAAAACCTCAAACCAGGCACATGTTTAACATACATCATAATCACTCCCATCATCATCCCACATTAAACCATCATTCTTAGTTATCACTGTTAATCATCACCACTGAGAAGTGGAGAGAGAGACAGACAGAAGCAGAGGGAGAAAAATGTTACTCGACCTTTTATCCCCTGCATGTTGCCTGTCAGAGTTAGGCATGTTTTGGTCAAGAACTGGGTTTGGGAGCTTGGAAAACAGGCTTTTAAAGGCCATTGTGCTGGTTCTGGCTGTGTATGCAGGGAAGGAGAGGAGGAAGAGGAGGAAGGCAGGACACTACTGCTGCCCATGGTGGGGAGAAGAGGAAGGAGGTGTACACACACATACTACACACTAGAAACTCAAAACATGCACAGCAATGACAGCACTGTTTCTGCCCAACGCACACTATGGAATATTATGGTTGGCTGATGCAGACCCCCTCCCCAATTACACACTCTTTGCAGAGGAAATAGCAATGTACAGTGGAGACCAGTAACCTTGACAAAGCTTTATGACAAGTGAATGGAGTAAAATAATAAAAGGTGGGGGGGAGAAGTGGGACCAGATGAGTGAAGGAATGAATGAACTGCTACCTCCAGAAAAGCTTTGTGGGTTGCTGGGTAAGGTCTTGGAACTCCTTCGCTTCCCCCTCACTGTATTTTTCCTCCTCAGGGAGACATAAGGAATCCCTGTAATGATCTCTAGAAAGCTTGGAGAGATCTAGGTCAGGATCTGGGGGGATGGGGGCAGCTGAGAAGCCCGTGCCCAAATGGTAGTTAAGAATCTTCTCTATCACCACCTTTCTCAACAGCTCTACGAGATCGACAGGGGAGGCACTTTGCCAAGTAGTGAGATTACTCATGAGTAAGGGAAGCTGGACAAATGCACAGAGGTTTTCCCTGCTCCCTCCCAATGTGGGTCGAATTGATTCTTGCCTGTTGAAGAAAGCACGCGAGGGCTCTGTCTGCTCAGGACGGTCGTCGGCAGGCTCCGCAGCTGTTTCCAGACCTCTGGAGTGAGCTGGAGGTATGGAGCAGTGAGGTTCCTGGATCTTCCTCTTTTTGTGCCTGGGGCCACTTTGCTGGGCTGAGGGTCAGCCGGGAGACTTCCCTGCGCCAAAAGGTTGCCCTACTCTGAGAGAGCTGTTGGCTTCCTGCACACAGAACCCTTCATGCAGTCCAAATGAACATATGCCAAGCCTATGCACAAGCCTGGCGAGAAAGTGAAGCCTCTGTGAAGCCCTTGCCGCACCCAGCCTTTGCCTTTTGCCCTGAGTTTTGGGAGTGTTCCAGTATCTTTGCCCAAAAAGCATCCTAACAATGCAGAGGAAGCAGAGAGTGGGAGGAAAATCTGGGTGATGGAGGGGGTGGCTGAGCAAAAGGATAACATATTGCAAAAACGGAGGAGCAGAGCCGAGGGAGGTGAGGTGGCCCGGGGGATTGGCGGGGGATACCTTAGAGTTTAGTCAGGACTTGCAGTGATGGGATTCACCATTTAACAACCAATTTGGTGAAACGAAAAATTAGGAATCGGTTCTGCCGAACCGGTCCAAACCAGCTGAATCCCACCTCTGAACCAGATGTATTTCCACATTCCTACATTCCTGCTGGGTAACCTTGGGTTAGTCATAGTTCTTCAGAACTCTTTTACCCCACCTATCTCACAAGGTGTCTGTTGTGGGGAGAGGAAGGGAACGGAGCTTGTAAGTCATCTTGAGTCTCCTTACCGGAGAGGAAGGTGGGGTATAAATTGAAACTCTTCTTCTTTTTCTTCTATTGGACAATGCTGACATAAGCAGACCACGATTGGACCCCTGGCCTGTTGCAGCAATTCTGAGCAGTCACTAGCACATTGATTGTTGGGCTCACAACAGAGATGTAGTTAGAAGGAAAAATATGTGGTATGTCTGTCCCAATAATACCACCTGGTTATGCGTTCCTCCACCAATCACCCATAGCTGGCCAGGGAGGAGGCACATACACACAAATAAACTAAACCTCTAGATCATTATATTTCCATAGATTCCATAGTATGAACAACAGAAAGAATACTTAATATAACATGTAGACAATTAAGTTATAGCTAGTTTAATTTTTAATCAATGAATTTATGCATTGGTATTACTGCAAAAGGCTGACTGAAATGATCTATGTTACCCCAAGGCAAGATCCATTTTGAACAGCAGGATAATCCCAAAAGCAGAGTTAATCAGTTGGAAACCAGCCATTTTTATGTCTACTGAATGGTAATAGGGGTTTAATTAAGACAAATATCTATGGGGGAACATTCTGGATGAGATTTGCTAGTGGGACAAAATATTGACAGTTGCTGTGAAAGCTTCCTAAACAATTATTTTCATCAACATATTCTGCTAGTAGTTTAATGCTTTTAACAGGAGGGACTCAGAAAGCTATGCTTTTTTACATTTTTACATATTAATATTAAATCATATCACTGCATTTTAAAACACATAAATTTACTGGATTTCCTCAGAATTGAGAACTTCAGTTGTTCTAATATATTTAAGCTAAATATACTCTAAACTTATCACCATAATGCCATAATGCACCTGAAGTTAGTGCATCTTTGCCAATTATTTACTATCCTGTATTCATTTCATTAGGAGGTTCAAAGACATAAAAAAAAATTTTTTGCATTTTAATGTACAAATAAGGGGGGAAAGTAAGTTTTACACAAACTGTA
Organism: Sphaerodactylus townsendi; assembly: GCF_021028975.2. Taxonomy (NCBI): domain Eukaryota; kingdom Metazoa; phylum Chordata; class Lepidosauria; order Squamata; family Sphaerodactylidae; genus Sphaerodactylus; species Sphaerodactylus townsendi. The sequence goes on from NC_059431.1 coordinate 67,141,660, forward strand.
TTCAAAATGCATCCAAATTTCTGTCGCAAAATATTCTCTTTGTTGTGAAGGTAATTGTTGTCCTTTTCCCAGTCTAACAGCTTCAGCTGAGCCCAGTTCATCATAGCAGCTGATGATTAACTTTAGTCAGAAAAGAAGCAGTGCAAAGGATCTGAAAGCAGGGAAAGAGTTTGAAAAGTATGTGTAACCCAAAAATAGGAAGTCTCCACTTTAGTTGAGGGAATTAGCTTTTGGAGACAGAATGAGAGGAGGGTAACTGGAATGCTTTACTGATTATACCAGGATAATCCAAATGGAAACTCTCTAATAAAGGGACAGTTATAATAATAAAAAATAGAAATCAAATTATGGTCAAATGAAGAAATAGAAATCAAATTACGGTCAATATATACATTCACACACACACTGCATTCAAGAGTCAAAGGGAAGAAACTGAATGCATTTCAAGGATGGGTGATATTTGCCAATCCAGTACAGGAGGGATCCAACAAAAGCAGCCGCTGAAAAAGGAAAATAAGCCCATAAGAATGTGTGGTGTGTGTGTGTGTGTGTGTGTGTGTGCGCGCATGGATCCAAGACACTATGAGTGGCCACCTGAATAATATTTATAGTCAGAAATGAGTCCTGAGACAGTACGAGATAAGCTGTCATGAAGGCCAGAGACAAAAAAATGGATTGCTTTTCCAGGGTTCCAACAACAACAACAACAACAACAACAACAACAACAACAACAACAACAACAAAGGTGGTGAGGGAGGCTGATGAGTTGTCAGGATGTAGTAGAATGTCTGGGCTATTCTCCTGAATATTCATTAGTGATTGTAATGGGTGCAGAGGAGTGCTGGGAAGGGTGCAAGTTTTGCACCCGAATGCTGAATAATTGATAGAGTAAATAATGATAAGCTTGGAGTGCTGATTATATCACTTTAGAGATTAGCTAGTTCCATTGTTCAGCCAGATACACATTGGGCCATGGGAAAAGTGCAATTTACAACCTCTGTCTCTCCCACCCAATCCTTTGACATACAAGATGAAGACCCCAAAAATCTCTGGGGAAACTCCCTTTTTGTGTGGAGTTCTCATGTCAGTTTCTGTTCTCTGTGCCACTTATAGCACCTTATAATAGGGATGGGTTCTGAGAGCTTCCACCTGGACAGCAGGAAAGTGGGTTATCAGAGGAGCTGTCCATACAGTTCACTGCAGCAATTGATTATCTAAGGGAATAATGTACCAGCAAAAGATAAGCTTCATCAGAGAAGCTTTCTGCTCCATCAATTATGTTGTCCTTAAAAGGGCTCTGTGCTGGTTCATTGACTGCCTCCCAAGTAAGACTATGCAACAGTATGGGCCAAGATGATAAACTCACACTTTGTTATTTGCTCCAGGCCTCTTCACAATGTCACCTCTGTTTCTAGAACTTGCTTTAAAAAAGTCATGAGGCTTCCTCTAGGGTTTGTGTCTCACTCCATTCCTTGAGTATGGAAGAATTCTCTTTTGAAAAGCCTCATCCTGTTATGGACCCAGATTGGAACAGGTCATAAAATCATGGAGTCACAGAAACATAGAGTCGGAAGACACCACAAAGGACACCACATTTTATAGGACACCACAAAGATCCTGACACCTGTGTTTCTAAGGTGCCATGCAGGAATACACAATCAAAGCACTCCTGATACCTGGCCATCCAGCCTCAGTTTAAAAACCTCCAAAGGAAACTCTACCCTCTCATCCAAGGCAGTGTTTTCCACTGTCAAACAGCCCTCACTATCAGGAGTTTTTTTTCCTAATGTTTAGGTGAAATGTCTTTTCCTGTCCCTTGACCCCATTATTCCTTGTTCCATCTTCAATATGACATCCCTTCAAATATTTAAACATGGCTATTATGTCCCTTCTTTTCTCCAGACTAAACATACCTAACTCCCTAAGCCATCCCTTGAGAGCATGGACTCCAGATCTTTGACTATTTTGGTCGCCCTCCTCTGGACCTGTTCCAGCTTGTCAATGTCCTTCTTGAATTGTGATACCCAAAACTGAACACAGTGTGGTATTATTAGTGTGGTATCAGCCCAAAATTCTCTGCTGTCCCCCCCAAATTTCCCAACACCCCCCTAAACATTTTCACTGCCTCACTTGATGTTTCCACCTGCCCCCAGTGGAGCTCTACCACACACTTTGAACATAAGAACATAAGAACAAGCCAGCTGGATCAGACCAAAGTCCATCTAGTCCAGCTCTCTGCTACTCGCAGTGGCCCACCAGGTGCCTTTGGGAGCTCACATGTAGGATGTGAACGCAATGGCCTTCTGCGGCTGTTGCTCCCGATCACCTGGTCTGTTAAGACATTTGCAATCTCAGATCAAAGAGGATCAAGATTGGTAGCCATAAATCGACTTCTCCTCCATAAATCTGTCCAAGCCCCTTTTAAAGCTATCCAGGTTAGTGGCCATCACCACCTCCTGTGGCAGCATATTCCAAACACCAATCATACGTTGCGTGAAGAAGTGTTTCCTTTTATTAGTCCTAATTCTTCCCCAGCATTTTTCCAATGTATGCCCCTGGTTCTAGTATTGTGAGAAAGAGAAAAAATGTCTCTCTGTCAACATTTTTCTACCCCATGCATAATTTTGTAGACTTCAATCCATATCCCCCTCAGCCGCCTCCTCTCCAAACTAAAGAGTCCCAAACGCTGCAGCCTCTCCTCATAGGAAAGGTGCTCCAGGGTATCCCTTGTTTAAAGTGACATTTATTGCAATACCACTTCTCCGTTTAGCATACAGCTTCCAAAGGCTAGCATTTTTAACATCACAACAGCACCCTTTAATTCATAAAGTAGTTGGCTCAATAAAGACATCAGTTTTGTTTTGGTCAAAACTTTGATGTTGTCTCCAGACTTTCCCAATGCTAACTGAGGAGCAGCAGTGGCGTAGGAGGTTAAGAGCTTGTGTATCTAATCTGGAGGAACCGGGTTTGATTCCCAGCTCTGCAGCCTGAGCTGTGGAGGCTTATCTGGGGAATTCAGATTAGCCTGTACACTCCCACACACGCCACCTGGGTGACCTTGGGCAAGTCGCAGCTTCTCAGAGCTCTCTCAGCCCCACCTACCTTGCAGGGTGTTTGTTGTGAGTGGGGGAAGGGCAAGGAGATTGTGAGCCCCTTTGAGTCTCCTGCAGGAGAGAAAGGGGGGATATAAATCCAAACTCTTCTTCTTCTTCTTCATATGTTGAATTTACCTTTTTATTGGAAGATGGAGAACAGGATTATTGATGCAGCAGAACCATCTTTTTTTTTCTGCTCAGCAGGCTGCTTTTGCATTGAAGAGGCTTCTCTAGACGGCTGTGAAACAACAAGCAGTCCTCATGAGAATAAACTGGAGAGTTGACTTAAGTCTGTTGTCATATAGGCCAATCATACTGGCCTATTCATACTCAAAAACAGCTAAGCCTTATGCAAAGCCATATTGTGGAAAAAAGAGGGAGTGTCAGAAGGTCTAGTTATCTGCCTGGTTTCCAAATTATTACACAAATCCCAAAGCATTTGAGTACTTTATCTCAAAGGACAGCTTTCTGGCATATGCTAGAAAGAATAAATTGAAGGAGTCCCTCAGGTCATGGCACAAAAATGAATGAGTACTTTAATATTCATAAACAAAAATTAAGCTGAAAAGAGAATAAACTGTGTGCTATATTATAACATGCATTATTAAAATGCACAAATCAGAATAAACTATTTAGATTTCTTTGGGCTGATGGAATCTCACATAAATAAAAATAATAACATGACAAAATTTAGGAAGATGGCATGCTTTACTGACATATAAACATTTGCTATTTTGGGGGGCATTCTGGTTTTATTAGCCAGAAGCTTAAATTTTATCAAAGCATTTTAGCATATCTAAAAACTGGTTAATACACTAGGGTAGAGTACAGGAGAGAGACTTGTACATCTTGCAGTATATTTTGGTCTGAGCTGAAATCTATGCAAGTAAACTTTGCTTCCAATATCTTTTTGTACTCTATGGGTAATGGGATGTAAGAGTAGGACCTACACAATTACTAATGCTTACACATAAGATCTGCTTAGTGGTGCAAAACTCCGGGCGTGACCTGAAGAACTCCGAGAAATACAACTGATCTCCAGACAGCAGAGACCAGTTGCCCTGGAGAAAATGTCAGCTTTGGTGGGGAAACTCTATGTCCGTTTCCGCATGGGCCTCTATGCGCCCCCACGCCAGCAAGAATTCTGCCGGCGTGGGGGCAGAGGCCATGCATATAGCGTCGCGGCGGCCCAACAGAAGCACGCCCGCCCAGAAGCTGACTCCGCCCGCGGGCAAAAGCCTCTTCCCCTATCCACTGTCCCACCCACCTCTCACTGTCGATGCGATCCTGCTGGCCACCCTAAGCCCCGCCCGCCATGCGCTGCCCTCCGACCTCCAGGGGGGTCCGAGGACAGCAGGGACGAGAACTTAGGAAGGCAACAGAGGCGATGGCTGCTGGAAACAAGTGAACTTTGAAAAAAGGCTGGCGTGTTCCAGCGGTGCTGTTAAGCACCCCTTTCGCCCGAGAAGGCGCTGTTCCCTCAAAACAACCCTTTAAAGGTTGTTAAACCCTTTAAAGGGTTGTTTTCAGGAGCAACCCTGACGCAGCCCTGAGGGAGGAAGGGCAGCCAGATTAGTCGGCGGCTATAGCGTTTTCCAGCAGCGCCCGCCTGTCTTGAAACGGCGAGCCTGGGGGCAGCGGCGTTTTTACCGCCGCTTAGGCGCGCCCGTTTTGGCCCATCGCTTGAAACGGCCTATGGCATTATTCCCAGCTGATGTTCCTCCCCAGGCTTCAACCTGAAAACAGCCAGTAATTTCCTAGCCTAGAGTTAACAACCCTACATTTGCTTCATGCTAGAAGGTTTGTATGGCAGAAGGGGAAAGTGTGAGTTTGAGGCTTGCTTTCATATCCTACTATGTGTGAAACCATTTTTAGTTAGAACTATATCAGGGGTCAGAATGTAATTCAGGGCACAGGACCAAAGGCACAAAGGAAGATCAAGAGAAGGATTAGAAGTCTTAGTGAATAGTTCCCAGTGTAAGGAACAAAGACAAGATGCAGGGTTGAGATCACAAACTAGACATGCCAAGTAGTTGGTGGAAACATATAATCCTTGACAGTTATGATAAGTTATGAGCTCAGTCAGTTTGTCTTGCTGACTACCTTTTCAGGAAAAAAACTGTGTAAATGAAGGCCCTTAAGTTATCAACTCTGCATGCAGAGGCAATGGCCACAAGGAAGTTCATTTTGATGGGTATGAAGCCATGGTTCAAACAGAGATGAGTTAATACCAGTGTAAAGCTCCATTTAGGCATAGGGAGTTAAACAAGTGGGTACATGTTAGTGAGCCCCTTAAGGGATCTCTTCAAGAGAGGTAGAGAAAATGGGAAGTGGGAGCCAACCCCATCATGAAAAGCAAATATTGCTGCCAAATAAAAAGAAAAAGCAAATATTGCTGCCAAACTTTAAGAGAACAGTTGACCAGGCCAGCATTCTTCAGAGGCAGTAGATATGAAAAAATAAACAAACATGTCAATAGGATAGGAGTACGGATTCAGGCTTTGCAGTTCCACTCAAGTATTTAATCTACCCAATCTAGCTGAATAGGAACATCTAGAAGAAATCAGTTCTGACATGACATCATCTGGCCAACCTGTCAGGTACTCACTGCCGTTATTTTAGTTAAGACCTTTGGGGCAGATGACAGACCAAAGGAGAACACACAGAAACTCATAGACCAGGTGGCCCACTGCAAACCTGTAGTATTTACAGCAAGTCTTGTGGATGGCTACATGAAAGTATGCATCCTTCAGGTCTGTTACTGCAAATCAATTCCCTTTGTTCAGAAGAGGCATAATGTCAGGCAGGGACAACATGTGGAACTTCTTAGGGGCAATACACTTATTGAGGCTCCTGAGATCTAGAATGGCATTCTTCTTCTTAATGAATTGGCTTGGCTTGAGCCAATTGGGAAATTCCCCATGGATTTTGATGTGATCTGATCTTTACAGAGGTCCCAAAGGCACCTGGTGGGCCACTGCGAGTAGCAGAGTGCTGGACTAGATGGACTCTGGTCTGATCCAGCAGCCTTGTTCTTATGTTCTTATGTGATGTAACACATCATCTGTGGTGTCAATGAAGAGCTGCTTTCAATCAAAAGGCAAATCTTCAACCTGGGACTTTACATCCTGTGGCAGGGTGGAGGAGCACAGCCATGTATGGTGGCACATCACAACTCTAGAGGTGACCACCTGTCCATCTGCTACATGCTTGGCTGCATTCATTTGCAATTTGGTCAGCTTAAAGCCCTACATTTTCATGAGCCACAATTGATCTAAGTCCTTCTGGATACTATCAGGTACTTATTGGTACCTCTCCCATCATAGAGGTACCAGTGACCCAATAGAGCGGCCCAATTAATTCCACAGGTAATACTGGTACCTCTCCCATCATGACCAAATAATTTGCTAGGTGAAACACCATTGCTCCTGCTGAGTAAATACAATGTCCCACTTTCTCCCCTCTTTATCCAGATGTGCCATCACTTAGCCAGACTTGGGCTTGGCTAGCACTACCTTGATTATCAGGGAGTCAGGTAAGGAGTGATGACTGTAAAAGTCTGAGACTTTGTCATAGATTTTGTATAAGTTCTCTATTTTCTGGGTAGATGCCAGTCAGCAGCTCTCAAGACCTCGTGGCCATACTCAGTGCTGAGCACCTTGGCCATCCTAATTAAGTGTCCACATAGTTCATATGGGTCTCTGAGGAGGCCAAATGCCTTCTCACACATCCTGGGGAGTTGTCATGGGCAGTACCAGTCTCAGAGTCTGAGTTGTCTCCTGAGTCCCTTTCAGGTTCCAATGCATACAGGATCACAGGAGCAGCAGATCATGGAGGGGGAGCTGAAGTGGGATCAATTAGCTACATCCCAAGTTGATTGCGCCTTCTGGTAGAATTAAGTCAAGCCCTCTGCTGTTGGCCATGTTTTTATGATTTTTTAATTGATTGTTATTTATAGGAATTTTAAGTATAAATTTAGGCTTTTTGCCTTGCGGGTAGGGCGAGGTATGAATATAAACAAACAAACAAACAAATGTTGGCATGTCCACATAGGGCAAGATGTATTGCCAAACCTCAAGGGGTGGTGAAGTATATTCCTACGCCCCAAGGAGCTGATGAGGGAAGTAGAAGAGGGTGCCCCAGTCCATTTGTTCCTCCAAGGATGAGGGATATTGCAGGTGTCACAAGGAAGATAATGGAGAGTGCTGCCTGTCATGCTCCTCACACTTGGAGAGGAGGTCAGATAAGCCATTGCACTTGGTGATTGACTGGACTACTGCTCTCAGCTCTTACTGGTCATGACCTTTCCAGAGAGGGTAACCACAGATGGGGTGTGAGAATTGACTCCCTTCTAGAATGGGTCACCTCTCTGGAATGGATCATCTGCTCCCTGTCTAGAATGGGAAAAGGCAATGGAGCCTTTCCCCCTCTCAATTATTAGAGGGAATAAGCCTGTACCCAGAATGACATCCTTAGAGGCAGAATGATATCATTTCAAGAAGGGATGAAGTATTTTCAATGTAGTATTTTCAAGGTAGTAACTAGGTGCTTCATCTTCCATCTTGTCTTTTTGGTGGCACTGAGACCTGCCCTGAGGAGCGATTAGTGGTAGAAGAACGTCAATATCCCTGGTCAGCCCTTCTCCTGAAGCCTCCAGTTGGAGCACTCTGGTGCACAGGGCAGCTTTAAGCTGAGTTGCCTTCTTGTATATCTTGATGAAGAACTAGCTGCTTGCTTTGCAAAGAGATGCCACATAGCTCTTACTGAAGCAGATCACACATTGGTCATGGTAGTCAACTCCATGAGAGAAGAGCCACAGGAATGGAAGGGTTTTTCAGGCACTATTTCATTTTAGCATGAGGTGGTGCAGCAGTCTCCTCAGGACCAGTAGCACGGCTGCCATGGGAATATGTAGGGATAGGTGTCCTGGGCGCACACCCACTAATCAGGCAGGAGGCACAAAATGGCTTCCCACACGAGCAGCCTGGTAGCAGGAAGCAGTGCAGCTGTGCTGCTTTCCACTCTGAGCAGGCTGCTAGGTCTCTGGCTAGCCGGAAGCCAAGCAGCCTACTCGTGCTCCAGGAAGCAGCATAGGCAGGGTGCTCTGGGCAGATGCCAGCCGGACACCAAGCAGCCTGCTTAGGCTCCAGGAAGTGGCACAGCTGTGGCAGGAGCTCAGTAGTTTCTGCACCACTTCCTTCTTTGAGCAGGCTGCTCAGCCTCTGGTTGGCATCTTCTCCAAGCAGGGTGCTCCAAGCAGGCGCCAGCCAGAGGCCAAGCAGGTTGCTTGGGCTCCAGGAAGTGGTGCAGCAATGGCTGAAGCTCAGCCACTGCCACGCCGCTTCCCTCTCTGAGCAGGCTGCTCGTGCTCCAGGAATTAGTGCAGCCGTGGCTGGAGCTCCGCTGTGGCTGCACCACTTCCCTCTCCAAGGAGGCTGCTTGGCCCCTGGCGGGTGCCTTCTCAGAGCAGAGTGCTCCAAGCAGGTGCCAGCTAGAGGTCAAGCAGCCTGCTTGAAGTCCAGGAAGTGGCACAACCACACCTGGAGCTCAGCCGCCACCGCACCACTTCCCTCTCCAAGCAGCCTTGGCCCGTTCCTCTCCAGGAGGAGTGGGGCTGGCCCGGAGCAGGAAGAAAGGGATGCACACAATGGTGGGATTCAAATAATTTAACAACCAGTTCCAGTTGAGAGATTCAAATAATTTAACAACTGGTTGTTTACAAGCACCATTGTAACAACCAGTTCTGATGAACTGGTGCATTCTGATGAACTGGTGCTGAATTCACCACTGGACATGTGGCCCCAGCCTCCTCCTTGGCGCGCCAGGCCAGTCCCTCTCAGTGCATCACTCTCCAGGAGGAGCGGGGCTGGCTTTGTGCGCTGCCCAGTGAGTGGGGGGTGGGGGCATGGGGGGTAGAACAGGGCCCATGGGGGGGGGGAGAAAACAGGGAGTCTGCCCCGAGCTCAGTTTTCCCATTTATGCCACTGCTCAGGACTAAACTAAACTAAAGGAAATAAAAATCACACTACAAAAAAATCACACTACACTACTGAAATAACTTTGGTAAAAAATAAAAACTAACAAAAACATTAACTATAAAGTTGTTTTCAAACAACTGTAAGACAAAGCAACAAGTTCAGCTAACAGTTCTGTAGAATACAACCACTCCATGCAGTGACAAAGCAAGATCTGGAGGGAGAGAGTGCACCCTTCCCTACTGGTTACATGATCCTGGGTGGGAAAAGCAGCTATCCCAGGTGTGTGACTGAGGGATAGGAACACTCTTCTAGGAACCATAAGCTTTTTAAAAGCTAACTAAAATCTGCTGCAAATGGTCTCCACAAGTGCAGTCCCATATCAGACTGCATAGAGGCTATGCCAGTGAACTACAGTTTCAAAAAACCATAGGAAGCAAACATGCTTAATATTGCCAGAATTCTTAGAGCTATCCTTTGTCACTTCTGGTAAGAACTTCTAGTACATATATGAGGCTGCATTAAAAAATTTCCTGTAATAAAACCCCCAACCTTCGTACTAGGTGCCAAGCACTGATTGGCAACACTACTGGGAAGCGTATGGAATACGTTTGCTGATCCTGTCATGTACATACCTTGTCTGGTCAATGTTTCTGTGAGGTTGCTCTTAGGATGCCCATATAAGCTGCTTTGAGTTGTGTAGAAGAAAGTTGGAATGTAGATGTCATGAATAAATGGACAAGTAAAACTTCAGAGGGAAGGCATTCTTCAAAATGCCAAAGCATCATCAAAATGCTAGTTAAAGGAGAAACCCTATTTCTATGTTGTCTGTAGTCAAAATCCTGTAAAAACAGCATGAACAAAATGCCAACATTTTTTCTTCCATTTCTTTTACTGTCTCAAATTGTATATTAATTTTATTTTATTGGCACTTGTCTAGAAGCTCTGTTTCTCTGAACTGATTGTTCTCACTCTAAAGTACAAAACAACTTGGTGCCCTTATGTTTATTATATATCATCATTATGAAAAGTGCCTTTGATGGAGAGGAAGGGGGAAGTATACAAAAATGCATTAAGTGCTTTTATTCATGGTTTGTCATAATAATAAAAACATTGAGAAAGTACTCATTTGAACAGATAACTAAAATAAACATTCTTAAACTACTACTATCTAAGCACTGTGAAAGGAATTGGAAAAGGTAAAACCTCCAAGAAATTTATCTGTTTCCCCCACCCCTGCCAAATCCACAATGACAGAGCAGATAAGGATAATTGAACAACTACGGTTCAATTTACATTATGCTATCCAGTGCCAAACAGGGAGCAAATTTCTGACAAGCTGTTCATCTGTTTGTCATTCGCAGCTGCTGAGTAGGTTGCTTTACCCTGTTCCTCCGTAACAGTGCAGTAAAGAATTGGGGTTTTTTTTACACGTCTCCATAACCGACCCCTGTAAATATAAATGTATATGTACAAAGAAATTTAATGTGCATATTTCAGGACACTATTGCTTTAACATCTTCTTTTGCAGACATTCCAGTTTTTGGACTTTTTTCTGTAGCCACAATTTTCCAAATTGGCAGATATGAGAAACATACAAAAACAATAAAATTATCTGCAATATATGCATTAAAAACATACATTGCAGGGATCTACGGTAGATCACTCTGTCATGCAACCTCAGTTGTCTGGCAGGAAATGGTTTAAATGTATAATTTAATTAAGAACATAAGAACAAGCCAGCTGGATCAGACCAAAGTCCATCTAGTCCAGCTCTCTGCTACTCGCAGTGGCCCACCAGGTGCCTTTGGGAGCTCACATGTAGGATGTGAACGCAATGGCCTTCTGCGGCTGTTGCTCCCGATCACCTGGTCTGTTAAGGCATTTGCAATCTCAGATCAAAGAGGATCAAGATTGGTAGCCATAAATCGACTTCTCCTCCATAAATCTGTCCAAGCCCCTTTTAAAGCTATCCAGGTTAGTGGCCATCACCACCTCCTGTGGCAGCATATTCCAAACACCAATCACACGTTGCGTGAAGAAGTGTTTCCTTTTATTAGTCCTAATTCTTCCCCCCAGCATTTTCAATGAACGCCCCTGGTTCTAGTATTGTGAGAAAGAGAGAAAAATGTCTCTCTGTCAACATTTTCTACCCCATGCATAATTTTGTAGACTTCAATCATATCCCCCCTCAGCCGCCTCCTCTCCAAACTAAAGAGTCCCAAACGCTGCAGCCTCTCCTCATAGGGAAGGTGCTCCAGTCCCTCAATCATCCTCGTTGCCCTTCTCTGCACTTTTTCTATCTCCCTCAATATCCTTTTTTGAGATCGCGGCGACCAGAACTGGACACAGTACTCCAAGTGCTTGGTCTCACCACTGCTTAACATATATGGGGGGGCATGACAATCTTTGCAGTTTTATTATCAATTCCTTTTCTAATGATCCCCAGCATAGAAGTTTGCCTTTTTTCACAGCCTGCCATGCATTGAGTTGACATTCCCATGGAACTATCAACTAAGACGCCTAAATCCCTTTCCTGGTCTGTGACTGATAGCACTGACCCCTGTAAAAAAGGCGTGTATGTGAAGTTTGGATTTTTTTTGCCCCTATGTGCATCATTTTACATTTTGCTACATTGAACTGCATTTGCCATTTCTGAGCCCACTCACCTAATTTATCAAGGTCCGCTTGGAGCTCTTCAAGCAATCCTTTATGTGGTTCTCACCACCCTACATAATTTGGTATCATCTGCAAACTTGGCCACCACGCTTACTCCACCCTACTTCCAGGTCATTTATGAATAGGTTAAAGAGCACTGGTCCCAAAACGGATCCTTGGGGGACACCACTCCCGACATCTCTCCATTGTGAGAACTTCCCATTTACACCCACTCTTTGTTTCCTGTTTCTCAACCAGTTTTTAATCCATAGGAGGACTTCCCCTCTTATTCCTTCATTGCTGAGTTTTCTCAACAGTCTCTGGTGAGGAACTTTGTCAAAAGCCTTTTGGAAATCCAAGTAGACAATGTCCACCGGTTCACCCCTGTCCACATGCCTGTTTACACCCTCACTGTTAATCACTGTTCATATAGAATCAATTAATCAATTAATCACTGTTCATATAGAATCTATTATAAATAAATGCTGTCCTTAAAAAAATCTGACTGTTTAGTTTTGTCTAAGTAATCAACAACATTAAAGGATAAGTTTTGAGAAAACCTGATGAAAGATTCTTCAGTAGATATTGTTGGTTGTGCTCAAAATTAACAGACTCAGTACTTGATTTGCATTTGATCATGAAAGTTGAACAGATCTATTGAACACAGTTGATGAGAAATTCAGAGCATTCTTAAGAACATGCCACTGAGAATAACTTTAAAATGAAAATATAGCACATATATAATGTTATCCTCAAGACAGCCAAACTACACACTACAGTGGACAAGATCCAATTTGTGGCTACCATTGTCATTTTAGAGGAAACTTCGCCCATTAAAAAATTCTGCAGTTCAAGTCTGATTAGGCCCATGGCATGATGGCAATAAGTATCTCCTCCATCTTTTAAATTGCCAACCCCTCCCCCCCCCAAAAATGGCTGCTTTTGCACTTGAAAGAGCATGTAAGAGGCAGGGGGCCAAGATCATGTAAGACCATTGCATCAATTTTAAACACCTTGCATCAGTAGCCACAGGTTGGAGTCAAGTCCACTGTTACATGTAGTTTATCCCTAAATCACACCTAAATCTATGTTTTCATACTGTTTTCACTGAGTATTTCTCTTCCTGTATCCAAAGAACCTAACATAAAAAAAATCCAAAAATATGCTTTCCTTGCTTCTCTCAAATATGCTGGGGTGGTGGAGGAAGCTGTCTTTCTAGCATTCCAGTATTGTCCATCTTGCCTTCCTGCCTGACTCCCAAAGCTATGTTCATTTGTTAATTAGATAATATCTTCATATTGTCACATGGCTGCTATAATTTAATCCACTAACTTCTGAATATGCTGAATGTTGCCAACTGATGAACAGTACCAACTGCACAGACATAAATTCTGTATACACAGTTTTTAAACAATGAATGATGCATCTCTTGACAATTCTGGAGCATGAGTAATTAAAGTAAGTCAATAAATTCTGAGAGTGAGAGAGAGGCCATTTCTGCACGGCCACGCTCGGGGGGTGCGTCGGCGTATACGACACCGACGCACCCCCCCCCGGGATCATTTGCATGAACGGTCCTGGTAGGGGCAGGGAAGATGGAGCAGCATCGCCTGAATGCCTTACCATCCCTCTGACCTTCCGGCATGTCGCCCAGGCCAGGGGACACACACCCCTGCCCTGCATGACAACTCTGGAGTCGCAGGGCAGGGGGGCGTGTCCCCAGGCCCGGACAACACACCGGAAGGTTGGAGGGAAGGTAAGGCATTCGGGAAAGGGGGGATGACGACTTCCAGCCGCTGCCATTCGCATGGCAGCGTTTGGAAGCCGCTGTTTCTGAAATACCTCGCCCAGGGAGCGAGGTTCAGAAACAGCGGCTTCGCGCCACTCGGGGGTTGCGAAGCCGGCACTGCTGCGATGTAGAAGGTGGCCGTGCGAACCCCTCCCCAGGAACGCTGTTTTTAGCGTCCCTGGGTTGCTGTATTCCGCCCGTGTGGAAACAGCCAAAGAGAGACTGGGGATTGCACATTTATGCTACTAAGGCATATTCCTAGAAACAGGTCAGAGGATATGCACCAGTTTTAGGAAGGGCGGGGCTTGCATTATGTTACCACAAAAGAAATGAGCAGTTCTGGACACAGGAATGTTGGACAGGAGGATTCTAAAAATAGCTTCATGATCATGAGCTTCATTGATGTGATGCTATGTCCCAAGTCTCTTCTTACCCTTCAGTTCATAAGAGATGCTGAGTTTTTTTGGCACTCAACAAGGTGTCATGGCCCTCCAATGTCTTAGCCTGGGTCCTGACATATTTCTACCAGTTGTAAGCATCTGGTCAAGCAAGCCTTGTTTTGTTTGTTGGTACAAACAAAAACCAACCTGTTTTGTTTGTTGGTACTGGGCAGTCTTATCGCTTCAGCTGCAGAGGGACGGGGTAGAAACTGTAAGGCTCTCATCCCTCTCTCCCTCTGCTCTCACCATCCATGGAATGTGTGTGCATATGACAGTTTTCCCTTTTTCCACAAAAGTGTGTGTGTGTTTTCTCACCTCCAAAGAAGGAAGGAGTTGGAGTGGGCCTGACATATCTGTGTTAGGGGACGTAATACTTTGCCTGTTTTCTTGTATTTCGTTCAGACAATATAGTCAATCACTTTCCTATGCTTGCCATCAATACATTAGAATTCTGCTTTCATTGAGCAAGTCTGGGGTTGTGACAGAAGAACTGTTCTTTCACTGCTAAAAAAAATCATAGCAGGAGGAGTTGAACTAGGGATGCTGTAAACCTTGTCATGAATCTGGGTGCTAAGCAAACTTACTTTGTTCAGTTCTCTCAAACAGGAGTAAGGCAAGCTTCTGATTGGATCCCCTTAGTGATCTTTTTCAAAATTCATACTGAGTAGTCAGATACAGCCTGATGCAGGACTAAGTATTCTGTAGGCCTCGGTTATTGGCTCTTTAGGTCTTGTAGCTCTGGTAGTGTCATACTTTTTTTAAAAAATGCTGTTATTTCACTGACACTATTTCTACCATTAAGTACTGATTATGATGACATTTTTTTAAAAGAAGTCTGCTCAAACTGAAACCAGTTTTGGAGATATCCTTCTCCCAATATTAGTAAGCAGAAGGGGAAGGAGACTGAAATCATGATGAACAGACACCAGAAGCACAGAGAGACACCTAAATGGTAAATCTCAATTGAAACAACGTGTTTTCCTTTTAATCATGTTTTTTTTAATCCAGAAGTGGAAAAGGAAGCTGTTGTGAAAAAGTAATATAACTGATTACCTAATAGCACTTCCTTCTTTGTCTACTTACATCAGGGAATTATTCCTGCATTTTATTTTGTTTGAGCCAATTAGTGCTGTTACACCATGCCACCAAAATTATTGCTGAATGATAGATTAGAAGACCCTGCTGGAACAAACTAGTAGTTCAACTAGGCCAGAATCCTGTTCCACACAATGGTCAATCACTTGCCCAGGAGGTCTAACAAACAGGGCATAGAAGTCAAGGCCTTCCCCAGATGTTGCCTCCTAGCACTGATATACAGAAGTTTGCTTTCTCTATGAGAAAATAGTATAATGGTATGTTGGCAGCAAATTCCATTTCTGTGCATGTGACCACAGCAAGCAGTTCAAATAGAGGCTGACAAATGGAAGTATGTTTTCAAGCAAGTACAAGATAGCAGTGTTACAGCATGAAATGGTCACATCCAAATGTGTTTGGTCACATCTGAACACCTTACTGAACAAGTAGCTCCAAGCTCACTAAATAAGCAGCCAAAATTAAGGATCTTCAAGCATCTCTAATCTGAATTCACCGGCTACACATCACCTCTTCAATTTGATTTTGTTTTAATTGTTAGACTATGACTTTTTAATTGTTTTTATCTTCTGTACACTGTTCAGAGCCCTTTGGAGGTGGGCAGTATAGCAAGTCAAACAATAAATAAATAAATAAATAAACATGTTTTACCTGGTTTATGGACTTTGTTTCCCCACTCCTCCACATTAATCCTGCCAGGTGACCTTGAGCTAGTCAAAGTTCTTTCAGAACTCTCTCAGTCCCACTTACCTCACACGATGTCTATTGTGGAGAGAGAAAGCAGTTGAAACATGTTTTGAGATTCCTTACATTAGAGAAAAGCAGGGATTAAAAACATTTTTCTTCTTCTCCTTCTAAAGATAACCAGAGAGGGAGAACTATGCAAAAATTGAATTATCTAACTGTTTTAATTATAAAAACTTGGCAGTCCAAGTCTGCAGACCTAAAAACACTTCCTTGGCAGTAAGCCCCATTTAATAATATGGGACATACTTCCAAGTATATTTGCTTATGGCCCTTTCTGCATGGCGGAAAGGGCACCTCTCCACCAGCAGAAATTATGCCGGTGGAGGGGAGGGGGCCATTCGCACGGCAGCGTGCAAGCAGCCTCCGCAGAGGCCGGCGCAGAAGAGGTGTCTCTGCACAGAGCCGCCTCTTCTGCATCCTTGCCACTCACCTCGTCCTCCAGCGTCGGTCTGGAGGCTGCAGGGACCCACCCATGCTGCCTCTGACCTCCAGGGGTTGGAGGGCAGTGTGGGCAGGTCTCAGCAGCCATCCAGGCCAACGCTGGAGGACGAGGTGAGTGGGGGGGGACGGGAAAGTGGCGTCTTCGGTGCGGTGCTGTTCGCAGTGCACCAATGGGAAGGAGGCGCTTTCCAAAAACCTCCCTCAGGAAGGGAGGTGGAAAGCAGCGCCTTCACGCCGCTCGGGGCCGCACAGGATGGCGCTGCTGTGCTAACAGCTCCCCAGGGACCGGTGTTTTTCCATCCCTGGGCCACTGTTTTTGGCCCCGTGCAGAAAGGGCCTATGATTTCAGAAAATAGGGCTTGTTGAACAATATGTGGTAGGACAGCAGACTTGTTCTAAAACACTATTAAAGTGAATGGTCTGCCATTCTCAATTTCTGTCCCTCATGGGTATCCCTTCTGCATCCTTCATATTATAAGATTAGTCTAAGAAACAGTGACTTGATCAAGATCACCCTGTGAACATCATTTAGGTTGAGGATTTGAAAGTGAGTCTTCCTATTTTTAGGTCATTGCTTAGACAATTAAGACATTTACAAGAAAGATTAGATTAAAATTTATTATTTAAAAATTGATGTTTGATTTATATATAAATCAAGAGGAGGAATATGTAATAAAGGTGATGGAACAGTTAGGCCTAGTATGCTGAAGACACCACTGAAGAGAAAATTGCAAATGGAGAACTGCATAGCTTGATGGTCCTGGCAAGCTGAGCAAGATAATCCAAGGAAAAGCAAAATCTTGCTCTTTGGCAGTAAAAGGACTGATATGGACAGTTGAGCGAAAGAACTTTGTGAAAAAAGCAAGTTGTGTAGCAGATAAGTAAAAAGGAAGCTGGCAGTGATAACTGGAGGAAAGCATCTTGTACAGTGATTATCCGATAATACATCATCTCTAAACAAGAGCCATGAAAGAGAACATAAAAAAGGGGGCTTTCTGAGGATGGTGTGCCAGGTTAGCCAGCATTGCCCTGCCTGTCATCCGTACCCTTATTGAACTTGATCAATTCACTGAAGAGATTGGTGGTGAATATGAGTGATTTGTGGATGACAGTATGGATGAGATATTTCCACTCTGTAGGTAATCAATAAACTGATTGAAATCCAGTACTGGATGTCCATTAATTTACTTGCCTTAATAAGTGTTCTGTTGGTCTTGTCTTGGTTTCATACTGTTTCCAGGAAAGAAAAGAACCAGTTGCCATTTTTGTAACAGTTGTGGATTCACACAGAGACATTTCTTTTTCCTTTAAATTTCTTGCAAAATATGTGCAGGTACGCAGGCATGCAGGCATGAACCTCCACAGCCCTGACAATCATCCCATGATATAACTGGCAGCACCTGTGTATGTAGCTATGCAGATGCCCACAAAATTAAAATCCACAAATTTCTTTAAAAGGAAAAGGGGCCTCCCTGCAATGACAGGGCAATGGCAGGCATATTCCCCCTGTCATGGATGGCATGGGTGAAAGGGAGGGAAATAAAGAACCTCCTACCTGGCTGTTCAGGAGTGACTCCAACCCAGAATTTTTCAAAAGTATTGCTAGTTTATGATTAAAAAAACAAGTTGAGGGAATTAAAATGGGACAGACTTGTTTTGGTGGCAGGACCTGCACGAAGCCCCCCCCCCCCCAATGGATTGCATGCTGTTCTACATTCGTCTTTTTGGGCCCATGCAGAATCGACCATGGTCCAACATTCTACCCAATATATCACTCTGGTTCTTGCAAGACCATACTAAAAGATCAAATACTCTGTGATATTGCCAGTTGCAAGAAAGCAGGTGATCCTTTATATTTTTACTGATCCTACATTCCCCCGTTCAAATAAACAGGCTGCCCATATAAACAGAGATTTTGTTTAGCTGAATCTCCAACATATCATAACAGCTGACACTGATCTTGAAAAAAAAGATGCTTCCATATTACTATTATGAAAATGTGGTCAGAATTGTCACAACTTTCATTAGTTGTTTCATTCAGACATGTAATGAATTTAGGAAAAATCAATATCTATATTCTTAATACATACCTCAAAATCAACTACATGATTTTGTTGTGCCTACATTAATTTGGCAACATTAATTTGACACAAGCTGCCAAGAAAACAATAACCCAGCAATCTTATCTAAATTAAGTGTTAGCAGATTTTCACGAAGTAAATTTGTTTCTTTCACAACCAGAGCATGAAGAATAGTCAATCTTTTTAGTTCTCTTATCCCTTATCCCTTATTCCCTTCGGGGACGGGGCGGTATATAAGCCTAAAGTATAAATAAATAAATAAATAAATAAATAAAAATACCTGCACGACAATATCATCAGCATACATGTAAATAAAAGATTTATCACAGAAATGTGAGTATGTATATACAGAAAGAAGTGTCTTAATTCCAGTATTGATGATACTATCTAGAAGAAGAGATCCAGTCAGATTCCTACATTGTCACCTTTAATTTCTCAATAAGATAATAATCACCAGAATTCTTGAGTTCTAATATTGAAGTCAGGGGCAAAAACGATTAGAGGAGGCTGTGATGAGCTCATCTACTTTAAAAATCTTCTTGAGTGGTGTGTTAAGGTTTTATGTTTTGAGGCTCTTATCTAAAGAGAGAAATAGTTAACTCACAAAACAAAAGTCCTATAATGTCACTTCAGTTATGAACAAAAGTAATTACAAAGAATATGAAGAAGCACATGGACATAGTTGGTTGAAAGATAGAAATGAATTCACTGATAAATAACAGTTTTTAAAAAAGAAAGACAATGATTTTCCCCCAGTCTGCAGTATAAAAAGAACAGCCTTGTCTAAAGTTTCTCACCTATTCAAGCTATTGATAAAATGAGAATCAAAATTTAAAGCCATTTCCACACAATAAAATGTCTCTGAATGAAAATGAAAATGATTTCTACTAATTACATTTGTGGTTATGACACAGTAGACTTCATGGAAGAGGTTATTACTAAACAAAACTTTAAAAAAAATCTTTGAGACTATAGAATGAATTGTAAATATGCTATAATTATGATGAGTTGTCAGTAGAACCACTATTGTACGGAGGAATCACTTTAGCAATTTCCAAAAATATAGCTGCCATCTAGCAGTACTGTGTCTTTATTTTGGAGATTGCCATAAGTCAGGGTTGATATTTTAAACAGTCTTTCACATATATTTACAGAAGATAAGCATTTTATACAGGCTTCTGAAATCCCGAGAACATGTGAAAGAAAAGAGAATTACATGGAATTATGACCAGACAGAGCGTATTCATAAATCTTACATTAACACTAGAAACTTGCAAGCCAAAGATTTTCAATCTATATATATAAAAAGCTAACCATTTGTTTGATGGTCTTGCCTAATGCCGAAACGGATTGCCCCCAAATTTTCACATGATGTCCCTCCCTGTTGTGGGCAGCTAATTGGACCTTCAAATTGCCAAAAGTCCATACCTGAGCAAGGTAAAACGTCTTTTTCCTGGCGCACCAGGCCATGAAGCTGGCTCTGTTTAACTGTCACCCTTAGAATGTTCGTGCAGCCTGTCTGTGGCCTGAGGCCTTGGTATGCCCCTAGAATGTTCGCAGAGATGGCCAGAGATGAGCAGTGAAAGCAGTACATAAGTAATATTGGTAGGTAATACGAGTGGAAATGAAACACATACACACTTTGCCATGTGAGACGTCAGGTGGGGTTCCCCCCTACACACACATGCAGGTAACGTTCACTCTCTGTGCCTCACCCAATACTACCACAAAACACACATACTCTCATACACATCAACTTCATCCTCACACACCTCACTCTGCCTTCCCTCACATCCAACCACCACTCATCCACTTCCTCACCCATATTCGCCACAGCTCTCTTTTACTAAAAGCAAGCTGGAGTTTGCCTTTTTCTTCTAAGAAAATCCACGGGGTGGGGGCGAACCAACACTACTGGCTCCGCTTCTTTTTTGCCGCGTGGCCCTTTACAAAACCCAGGGAGCTGGCCTCCCTGATCTGAGTGCCTCACCACCCTTTCTCTGCTGCCCTGACTGGGATAGGCCTCCTTGTCCCACAGTTCTGCCTTACCCAAGCCAAGGACTGTGCATGTCCCAACCAGCCTCATGGACAGTGGGATCTAGCGCACTCTGGACAGTTCCGCTTGTGGAATGGGAAAAGGGTTGCAACACTTATACTAAAAACCAAGACACCACCATATAATAATGTGAATTGAAAAGGGAAAGAGGGATTCCATTTGACCACCCCAAGAAGAAGAAGAAGAAGAAGAAGAAGAAGAAGAAGAAGAAGAAGAAGAAGTAGTAGTAGTAGTAGTAGTAGTAGTAGTAGTAGTAGTTTGGATTTATATCCCCCCTTTCTCTCCTGTAGGAGACTCAAAGGGGCTTACAACCTCCTTGCCCTTCACCCCTCACAACAAACACCCTGTGAGGTGGGTGGGACTGAGAGAGCTCCAAAAAGCTGTGACTAGCCCAAGGTCACACAGCTGGTGTGTGTGGGAGTGCACAGGCTAATCTGAATTCCCCAGATGAGCCTCCACAACTCAAGCTGAAGAGCTGGGAATCAAACCCAGTTCCTCCAGATCAGAGTGCACCTTCTCTTAGCCACTACGCCACTGCTGCTCCCAAAAGGCTATGCTGCGGATCATTGGACCTGCATGGACATCTGTGTGGGTTGCAGACTGTGATGAGAAGAACAATTGCCACAGCAACACATGGCTAGGCCCCGCTAGTAGGAAATAAAAATTAATCAATAAAAAATGCCACCCTGTTGCAAGTCAGTGTTGTCACAGTGTTGTCACAGCTGCACCCAATAAATACAGAACTTAAAGGATGTTATTCCCACACAAATATTTGGATCCTGGAGAATCCTGATTTCTCTTTTTACATAGTCCCTTGAAGGTTTCTTCTCATGTCAGAAATTAAGTATCTCTCTCTCTTTTTTTTTTGTACTATCACAGCATGATTCCTACAGGTAAGCCTGTCTCATGCTGACTGCTAGCCATAGTTATGGACAGACAGGGAGAACTGGGAGACCAAAGTGGAATGTAGTAAGTCTGTATGTAAGGTCCATGGGAAAAGTATGTTCATCTGTTCCCTTTCAAAACTACCATCTGGATGCATCACGGGAACAAATGCCTTGGGAGTGGGTCTTATCTTGCCTCAGGAAAGTAAATGCTCATTATTTTACTGCTCTCAGCTGAATGAGTGAGAAGTGTTACAAAATGGTATGCTGTTCAATCAGGATTTAAATCTTAAATATTTCACTTCACACAAGGAAGTCAGATAATATGGACTGTCTGTATACATTGATTCATAACCACAACAGTTCACTCAATATCAGTCAATTGTAAAGGAGAAACAGAAACAACAATTCTACAGGAGAAAAAGAAACAACAAAGAAACAGCAACAAAGAAGCAGTGTTCTGGGAGACAAAGCTTTACATGTCCACTCTGTAATGAAAGTTTGCTGGATGACCTTGAGCCACAGTCTTAGCCTCACCTAATTTACAGATTTTTGTAAGGATAAAATGGAGGAGTAAAGAATTATGTAAGCCACTTTGGGTCAATTGGGGAGAAAGGTGGTGTACAAATTAAATAAATAAATGATAAAATAAATCAACGTTAATATTAATAAAAGATAGCACAAAGTTAGAGTAGAATTATATGAAAAGAGAACAATATTATACTTTAATTCTTAAACATCTCCATGCCAGTGAGTCAAACTCAAAGCAATGATGAAATTATTTGTTTTACTGCATGGCATGTTACTTATTGCATATTACATGAATCAGTTAAGACAAACACCTTCTTTTGATTTTGTACTACAGGAGAAAGAAGATGTTCTGAACTATTGTTTTTAAATGAATCAGTAACAGCAATTGTTATGTCAATTAACATATGCACATGGTAGAAATCAGAAACAGTTCTTGGCACACACAAAATGACTGATGGTTCATGAAAACTCAGCAGGGAAGCATTCTCTTAAGAATAACTGGAAATTTAACTGCTTATACAACTTGTTTTGACTTCAGTCAGTACAACTAGATTTGTATCTAATATCACCTTAGAAATGAACAGGATATCCAAGGTATAAACTTTCAAGGATCAAACCACATACTGATGCACCTTGACTCCATAAACTTACATCCTCATAATCTTGTTGGCCTTTTAAGAGCTACTGGACTCAAATCTTACACTTCTACTGCAGACCATCATGGCTACCCCTGAAACTATCCTTAAAACAACTAAGAGCAGATGATATGGAAATTGGTAGAAAAATCATGTACACATTTACCTAAAGATTAGCTTGATGTGACTACAAGATCAGTCACACTTTTATGATGGAAAAAATTGTTGACTCCTGGTATATGTACACTACTTAACAATTTATATGAACACACCCCATTGGACTTGTCAGGTAACAAAAAGGCAGACCATTACAGTATTAAAACTATACCCAGCATAAATGAATTTATTCTGCTGTAGAATCTCATTGCCTTTATAACCTCAGGCAGCATACTTGTTTTGTGTACTGTTTTTTCCTCAGTGCTAAAATATGCTCTTTGATAAATTCTTTAACCACTTAGAAACACCACAACAACAATTGCTGGAAATGTTTCAATTTCTTGTAATATTTTGTTGTTATTCTCTTCAGGCACACTCACACAGGGTGAGTAGAAAACCACATGGACATTTAGTGTTGGCAGTTAAACTGCTGTGTCTATTAAGGAGGAGGTTCAGTTTTCAACATGTTTTCCAATAAGGGTCCATCCCAAGGGATGAGACATGAGGAATAGGATGAAAGTGGTTAAGTCAATACAAGAATGACTCCATTACTCTTGCCATCTGTTTATCATGGCCTTGCTAAAGTTGTTTTGCTCTTTTTTATTGACTGAGGGATATTAATATTGCTTAACAACTGCTTGGTGTATAGAATAAATGGTTATCTCATTCTGTTGCCTAACAGCTGTTGGTTCATCCATGCTAACATGTTCATGAAGCATCAATCATGCATTTAAAATGTGAACAGCTCTCACTGTACATGTGGAGAAAGAATATTGGACAATATAGAAATTTAGCTGGTAGGAGTTAATGATAGGGCTGTACAAATAACATTCTCTCTGCTTTAATGAACCACACATCAATCACATTGCAAAGATGGCTTCTCCACTAGCTAAAATTCCCTGCAGTTGTGCAGATAAGCACACTAACTTGAACATAAAGGCAATAATTTCTACCCTTGATAGTTAATTTCAAACTTTTGTAGCTATCATCATGCAAGAAAAAAAGACTGAAATAGAAAGCAGCAAGCTAAAATATTTAATATATGTGAATCCACTCCAATGGATGGGATATAAAAAATGAAAGTGGTTAATTCAGTACAAGATGGACTCTACTACTTTTGCTGTTCATTGGCAGAAAACTGAAGAATCATTGGACTGGGTAAAGAGAGTCTGTTAAAAATAACGCAATACCTTTCAAAGTTACTAAATACTAATAGTAAGTAGCTCCCAACTGTTGTCCTAACTCCAAATATCAAATTTGTAGACACAAATTCAGTGAACACAGTGTAATAGTTTTTAGAAAAGGAATAACCTGACCAGTGACAACCTTGGAAGAAATGTGATCCAAGCAAGCCAGTAAATTCTGAGATGCATCAAAATGGATACTTGATCAGTCATTATGCTGAATGATATATTGTGCAACTCATACAATATTCCCTTTCATTATCATATCACTTTCTTTTCTGAATGCAGATAAGATCCACTAGAAACTAAGAATAAATGAAAGCAAGGAGGAAGCATTTCTATCTTCTTTAAAACTTGCTGAAAGAGCAAGACAAGAGAATACAACCAGTTTTGTTGTTTGTGAAAAAGGAATCAGGAGTTCCCTTTAATCTCCCAAAAGGCTATGCTGAGGGTTATCGAACCTGTATGTGCAAAAGCCATGTGGGTTGGCATTTATAGTAAGGAGGAGAATTTGATGAAATTGAGTGAAAAAGTTGGCTGGATCCAACACAAGATTTTTCCATTGGTGTACCATTTCCCCATGTTCTCCAAATCTATAGATGAAGGTTTGGGCACATGGACCTTGTTTAGAGAAGGGTTACAACTTCCTCACACTTGGGAAGTAGGCAACTACCATTTAAGCCATTCTCTGAATAAGAATATTATAAGTTCAATGACTAGTTGATATTCCTTTTGTTAAACTGTCTTCTATTTCTTCATTGCAAAACATATTTTGAGCAGATAAATTAGGCCAACCAATATTTATGTGTGTGTGTATGTTAAGTGCCGTCAAGTCGCTTCCGACTCTTGGCAAACTTATGAATCAATGTCCTCCTAAACACTGCACAGTTGACAACCAGGCTCAGGTCTTGCAAACTGGGGACCATGGCTTCCTTAACTGAGTCAATTCATATCATCTTGGGCCTTCCTCTACTCTTGCTGCCTTCATCTTTCCCCAGCATTAATGTCTTTTCCAGTGACTCTTTTCTCATAACGGCCCTTTCCGCACGGGCCATAAATGGCGCCCTGGGGACGGCAAAAATGCTGTCCCCCTGGAAACGTTCGCACAGGCGGCGCTGCCAAAATGCAGCAGCGCCGACCTGGCTCCCCTCCCCCAGGGCAGCGTCAGGCCACCTCCAAAAACCTCCCTCCTGGAGGGAGGTTTTTGGAACAACAGCGCATTCCCGGCGGCGCAGTGCGAATGGCACCGCCGGGAATGCGCTGTTTTCCCCGTCCCTCTCCCACTTCCCCTGTCCCTCTCCCACTCACCTCGTCGCCCTGGAGGTCGGAGGGCAGCATGGGCGGGTCTACGGAGGCCAGAAGGGCGACGGAGGTGACGAGGTGAGTGGGAGAGGGACGGGAAAGAGGCGGCTCCGTGCGAACGGCCCCCGCTTCCCCACCGGCAGAATTCCTGCCGGTGGGAAAGTGCCCTTTCTGCAGTGTGGAAAGGGCCAACGTGACCAAAGCAGGATAGCCTCAGTTTAAATATTTTATCTTCTAGGGACAATTCAGACTTGATTTGATTTAGAACCCATTGATTTATTTTTGGCAGTCCACAGTATCTGCAATACTCTCTTCAAATATCACATTTCTTCCTGTCAACTTTCTTCATTGACCAGCATTCACACTAATTGGGAATATTATGGTATGAATTAACTAGATTTTCATGAATTAACTAGATTTCAGGGATATATCCTTTCACTTAAAAATCATTTGTAGCTTCTTCATGGCTGCCCTTCCCAGTCTCAATCTCCCTCTGATTTCTTGTTTACAGTCTTTCTTTTGGTTGATGATGGAGCCAAGGAATAGAAAGTCTTCAACAATTTCAATTTCCACATTGTCCACCTCAAAGTTGAGTAATTCTCCAGTAGTCATGATATTTGCCTTCTTGATTTTCAGCTATAGTCCTGTTTCGGCATTTTCTCCTTAACTTCAACAATAGTCAATTCAAGTCTATGCCATTTTCTGCCAGTAAAGTGCTGCCATCTAAGTATCTCAAACTGTTAATATTCCTCCCCGCAATTTTCACTCCACCTTCATCTAAATCTAAACCAGTTTCCTTATGATATGTCCTGCATTCAGATTGAAGAGCATCCTTGGGTCCCGGTGATCTGGCCAATTACCGCCCCATTTTGAATCTGTCATTTCTGGGGAAGGTAATTGAGAGAGTGGTGTTGGAGCAGCTTCAGGGTTTCCTGGAGGACACATCGGCGTTCGATCCCTTCCAGTCCGGCTTCCGTGCTGGGCATGGGACAGAGACCATCCTCGTCGCCATCACAGATATACTCCGCATGCAGCTAGACCGAGGCGGATCGGCGCTGCTGGTCCTATTGGATCTTACAGCAGTGTTTGATATGGTCGATCACAAACTTTTGATCCACCACCTGGCTACCTCTGGAATATGGGGCACTGTCCTTCAGTGGATTGCCTCATTCCTCCAGGGTCGGGGTCAGCAGGTATGGTGCGGGGATGAGGCCTTCCATAGGTCCCCACTTAGTTGTGGGCTCCCTCAGGGGGCCTTGCTTTCCCCGCTTTTATTTAACATCTACATGCGACCCCTCACTCAGCTAGTGTGGAGTTTTGGGCTGGTCTGTCACCAATATGCGGATGACACCCAGCTCATTCTGTTGATGTAGGGGGGGGTGGCCTCTGCCCCTGCAGCTCTACAGTACTGTTTGGAGTCGGTCGCTGGTTGGTTGAGGCAGAGTAGGTTAAAACTTAATCCAATGAAGACGGAGGTCCTTTGGCTGGGCCGGGGGGAGAGACCAAGGGAATTTCGGCTGCCTGTCTTGGAGGGGGTTGAGTTGGCCTTGGTATCTTTGACCTGCAGCCTGGGGGTCCACCTGGACTCTTCATTATTGATGGAGGGCCAGGTGGCCCATGTTACCTGGGTTGCATTTTTTTCACCTTCGCCAGGCTCAGCAGCTGGCTTCCTATCTCTCCCAGGCCGACTTGGCCACTGTGATCCATGCGACGGTCACCTCGAAGTTGGATTACCGTAACTCACTCTACTCGGGCCTTCCCTTGCGACTGATCCGGAAGTTGAAGCTGGTCCAGAATGCGACAGCCCGGCTTTTGACAGGTGGTGGTTACTCAGATCACATCACCCCTGTGCTGCGCTGCCTGCACTGGCTCCCAGTGGAGTTCTGGTTCGTTTTCAAGGTGTTGGTAATGACCTTCAAGGCCTTACGCGGCATGGGGCCCTCATACCTATGGGACTGCATCACCCCTTATGTCCCAAACAGGCCGCTGCGTTCAGCGGCGGCAGAGCTGCTGGAGATCCCTGGCCCTGCGATGGTGCGGCTTGCCTCGACCCGGGCCAGGACCTTTACGACTGAGCTATACCACTGAGCCTTTCGGGGGCTGGCTGCGGTTTTATCACCCCCCACTGAAGTTGCCGCTTTCCATCTGGCCGGGCCCTGGTTTCCATCTTGGGTCCTACCTATCCCCTCCCTCTGCTGGCCTTTAGATCGGGTGCTTTATTGTTTGTTGTTTGTTGTTTTTAACTGATATGTAACTGTAATTGTTATTTAAGTTTTTTAAGTTTTAAGTTTTCAATGAATTAAGCTGAATTCTTGTATTTGAAATGTTTTGTTGATTGTTGTTTAAAGTGCAGCCATTTTGTGAGCCGCCTTGAGCCCTTCGGGGGTGAGGCGGCTTATAAATCTCATAATAAATAAAATAAATAAATAAGAGACAGGGAGATAGAATACATCCTTGTTTAACACCTTTGCTAAATGGAAACCATCCTCTTTCTCCATATTCTGTCCTAACAGTTGCCTCTTGTCCAAAGTACAGGTTACACATTAAAACAATCAGATGCTATGGCACACCCATTTCCTTTAAAACCATTCTGAAATTCTCCCATATACTCCAGTAACCAACATAAATGTGCAATATGATCTCTAGTTTCTCTCCGTTTTCCGAATCCAACTTGAATGTCAGGCGTTTCTTGTTTCATATATAGTAGCAGGCTCTGTTGTAAGATTTTAAGTATCATTTTACTTGTGTGAGAAATTAATGCAATATACCCAATCCAGAACTGATGATCAGGTGGGTATGGCACAGCTCCAGCACTGCCACCTCCTCCAAAAGGCTTTCCTGTGGCATGGGAAGCCCAAAAAATTTAATGCACACCCCCTCACCCCCATATTCTCCCATAAGGGAAGACAGAGATACACCATGAAAATCAGCCAAGAATGCCCCCAGCCATGTTTGCACAGCATTTTTCACTGGCAGGCATGGGCACTTCCAGGTCAGGTGCTACAGAGCTGTGTGGCGCCCAGTTGTCTGAGTAAGTTGCCCCTCCACTGGCACATTTGTCGCTTGTGCCGGCAGAATGGGCACTCAAGATGGCCCAGAGGTGCACTGGCTCCAGAGGGGTATTCCACTTGCTCTGGATTGGGTTTATAGTCTGATAGCTGCTACAATCTTTAATGTCTCCTTTTTGGAAACTGGAATGTAAATTCACAGTTCACAGTATTGTCAGAGGCTTTCATGGCCAGATTCAACTAGTTGTTGTGGGTTTTCTGGGCTTTGTGGCCATGGTCTAGTAGATCTTGTTTCTAATGTTTCACCTGCCACAGATGCAGGAAAAATGTTAGGAACAAGATCTACCAGACCATGGCCGCACAGCCCGGAAAACCCACAACAACCAACTGACAGCTCACAGTTCGTAAGCCATTGTTTTGTTTTCCATATTTGATGGCATATTCTTGTCAAGATTTTAATGGACTCTGTTTCTGTGTCATGGAACAGCTCTATTGATACTCCATCTGTTCCTGGTGTTCAGCTTTTCCCAATTGCTTTTAGTGCAGCTTTCAATTCACTTTCTAAAACTGTAGGTTCTTCTTCAAAAGATTCTTCTGGAAAGCAATTTGTTATCCTTCCATCTCTTCTGTATAGTTCTTCAGTGTATTGTTCCCACTTTTTCTTTATTTTGTCCTGTTTAGTTAGTCTATTTCCACATTGATAATTAAGCATGCCTTACTGTGCTTTAAGTGTCCCTTTTATGTCTTGGATCTTCTGGAATAGATCTCTTGTTCTTTGCTTTTTGTTGTTTTCTTTGATTTCTTTACTCTGGTTATACTATTCCTCTGTCTCTACATGCAAGTCACTGGAATGTTGGATTTAAACGTTTGATTCTATTTCTTTTGCTTCTCATCTATCTTTAGCAATTGTAAGAGTTTTTTCAGTCATTCATTGAAGCTTTTCATTTCTTTTGGCGACATGAATAGTCTTTACACAGTCTTTCTTAATAATAAATTTAGTTTCAGCCCATACTTCTCATTTACAATCACTTGTACTTCAAATCTGTTCTGTTCATGGTCTTTAAACTCTTAAGGAAAGTTGTTTACATTTTATTTTGTCACAAGGAGATTTTGTGTTTTTCTTCAATTTTCTTCAATTTTAGTCTAATTTTTGATATTAACAATTCATGGTCTGTACCACAGTTGGTTCCTGGTCTTGTTTTAGATTCTTCAGTTTCAGTTTCCAATTATGTAATGTATCTGATTTCTGTACTGTCTGAAACATGTGTTTGCAATGAAAAAAAATTGCAAAGAAGTCTATGAATCACTTTCCTGCCTCATTTTGTGCTCCTAGTCCAAATCTGCCAACAATATGTGATTCTGCTTTGTTTTCTACTTTGCATTCCTATCACCAATGATTATCAGCATATCTTGTTTTGTTGTATGATCTGTTTCTTCCTGGACACTTGCATAAAAGCTTTCAATTTCTTCTTCTTCATCATCTGTAGTTGGGCATAATCTTGAATAATGGTCATTTTCATAGGCTTTCCATGAAGACTGATTGATATTATTCAATCATACTTTGGATTATAGTTCCTGACTCCATTTCTTCTGTTTTTGCATTCTTTGTGTAAATAATTTTCTAAAAATGTTCTAATCCAGTACTAATTCACCCACTCCCAGGATGTTCAAATTTTCCATTTTTTGTTTTACAATTTCAAGCTTACCTTGATTCCTGATTCCCATTTTCCATGTTCCTATTACATGCATTAAACAGCTTTGCACTCTCTTTCTACATTCTTTCACATCAACAACTGAACATTCTTTTGACTTTAGTCCAGTCACATCATACTTGTCTTCCAATCTTCCCCAGTAGCTGATTAAGTGCCATCCAACCTGACAGTACCATCTACAGAACAATCTTTTTTTCATTTGTATTGTCTCATCATAGGGTTTTCAAGGTAAAAGGCTGATCAGAAGTGGTTTACTATTGTTTTCTTCTGCACAGTACTAATCAGGGTTAGCTGCAGTGGTGCAGCCACTGTTTATGAAAGATCATCTGCCAGTGTCACCTTCCACTACTGTTGCTAGCCTTTAAGGAGTCCTCTGTCCCCATACCGTTGGAACTGTTCCCTTCTGCTGATGTGGCCATTGATTCTTAGTCTGGTGTCTGACTGCCTCTTGGGCTCCGATGCACTGTTTTCTCTTCCGGTGTATAAGAAGCAGGACCCAGATTGGTTCTTTTTTTCTCTTTGTAGCCATTAACTCAAAGATGGATGGGAAGGGGTAAAAGAAGCAAAAAAGTGGGTGTTGCTGGAAAGTCCTTAAATGACCATTCATCTCTCCTGATCAACTAATAGGCTTTTAGTGATTGCAGTATTTGAGAAAGCAAAATCTTACCAATACTGTAAAAAACTTTTAGCCTTTAAAGTGCCCAAATGCTGCTGTTGGTTTTGCTGCAATCAACCAATTGATCAAATGGCAATTATCTCGAATCATAAAGCAATCTTTAAACATTTGTTACCTTAAAAAGAATAACTGGAAGGGTCAGTATAACTTCAGTGCTCATGGAAAAGAGTTTTCCTTCTAAATATCAGGAAAAAAAATTTTTAGTCATTTCTCTATGTTCGCTATAGATCAGATGAGAGAACATGGAAAATTTCTGACCGTCTATGCTTCTCGTATCAAAATAGCAAGAATAATTGTAAAGAACACATCAGCAGCAAGCAATACTTTCTCCTTTCCAGCTCTTACATTAAACATTGTAAGTCAGTCTAAATCCTCATGATCTTAACTAAAAAGGATAAATGTATAAATTGTAAGGAATGAAGACTGGAACCATTTCTGTAATTAACCCAGGTATGTGTGGAAATTTATACCTTTGTATTGTTTCAATTTATTTTATTTCTTACTGTTAAAGAGCTAACCTTGAAAGTTTAATAACATTATTGTGTGTGCGTGTGCATGCCTCTTTTTATTTATTATATTACAAACCATATTATATTTATTATATTACAGACCATATTATATTACCTTATTGTTTCAAACTGAGTTTCTTTCCAGTTCTGTGAAGCTGTCCTCTACCTAGTGAGGCTATTGGTCTACCTATTGCCTACGTGACTGGCAGAGGATGTCCAAAGTTTCAGGCTTAGGTCTTTCTTAGTTCAAATAATAAAGTACTTTTTAAAACTTGAAATGTCAAGAAGGTAACTGGAACTGTACACAAGACAAGAGAAACAACCTCTGGGAAACAACCACTCCTCCAAACCATTTCAACAAAAAAAAGCTCTCTTTTCCACAGCTGCATGATATCTTCCAGGATCAAATGATGAAATTCACATGGTCCTTTACATTTAAAATAACTTCCAGTATTGTGGGTTCACTATTAAAAAACCCCCAGTGATACAGAGTATTACTTTTAAAAGAGGGAAATGGCATTTTAAATTGGTGGGAGGAGAAATAGTCTGTCAATTACATGTTACTATTAATTATTATTGTTACTAGAATGATTACATGGTTTAGTGATAGCCCCTTATTTATTCTATCCCAGTACAGTAGTTCTGTGGCTGCACTGGCTCACATCAATAAACCTTTATTCCTCAGCTGATCATAAAGGTGATATAATGACAGGATACATGAAGGTTGGTTTGCAAATTCCAAATGTCACAAATATATATATTTGTGTGTGTGTGTGTGTGTGTGTCTCATATATATATATAGGCATTCTGTTTGGAAAACTAGACCTCAGATCCCCAGAAATCACATCTGTCATAACAATTCCTGTCATTCTATCTGTACAAGCAAAAGGTCTTGACCCCTAAGTGTTTCTCATCCTCTGTTAAATAGCCTCATTTTTGTAGCTGACCATATCCTCTTCTAAATTGACTCTTTGGGGTTTATAAGCTGTGTAGGAGATTGGGTAAGGAGAGTGAATTATTCTTACATGTTTACTGCCAAAGAACCTTTCAGTCATGAAAAAAGTGTGGAAATATTCCTTAATAGGCTTAGGTCAGGGCTATGACCATATCTTCAGGCCTGCTCCGGGCGAACCCCTAATTAATTTTAAGTTTTGAAATCAGACAAATATAGTTTATGGAATGGCAATTTAAAAGGTTAAAATATTCAGAATATTAACTTTTATTCCTGATCAGATAATAATGTCCACTGGCTGCTAGCCTAATCCATATGTTCTTACTGTTTTAATTTAGATCCCTATCTCAGCATATATCACTTTTCAAAAATCAATATGACCATCTAAGCTCAGCAAAACATAAAGCAAATGGGAAGAAGAGAGGCAGAGAAAAATATATAATTGCTGACAGTGCTGCATGCAATTGGAAATATTGTCAGGATTCATATATTATTTTTTTCTGATTTTTCCCAAGATAAACTAGAGGAAACAGCAACACTGAAGAAATACTGAAAATGTCTGTTGAATTGTACATAGAAAACAAGATGTGCTAATTTTAATTTGCATACTGGCTTTTAGAAGGCTAAGAGGCTTTCCATAAAAAAAAGGAAAAAGAAAAACTGCCAATGCCATCTCCTCATAATACAGTTGGATTGATGTTTGTATAAGATCAAAAACCTCAATCTGTGTGAATTTTTTTGTAAATAATGTTGGACAATCAGTTCCTCAACTTTTTTTCAGTCTGATACTGGAAGAATGCTCCAACATTTTTTGTTTCACAGGTCTGGACATGTAGCCTACAATAAGGGTAACTGCAGGCAGTGTGATTTAGTCATCTCTGCTAATGAGTTTGTTCACCCATTTATTGTTTAGATATACTTTTAATCACTTTACTAATTGTAACACGAAGGAGTTGGTGTATCTAATTTCATGTGCTTGTCAAGCCCTTTACATTTTAACCTTTTAAATTGATATTGTCCATAATATGTATATCTTTCTGTTGATTAAGAGTTGTGGGTTTGTCATATAAATGTTTTAATTATTTCCATTAAAAATAGAGATTTTAATTTTGTATCAGAGCCATACAGAATTTTCCCCCTTTGAAAGTTAGATACTGCATCTGACTCATTCTGTATTTTTGTAGTACTCATGAAGAAGCCAAGACTAGTTGGCTTCCACCTGACCATCACTCCTGTTTGCCGGCTGCAGGGACTTTGGATTTATGCCACCAAAAAGGTGGCATAAGTCCATTGAGCCCAATGAGGGCTTTCTAGTGATGGGGAGACTTTTTTGTGTTTTTAGCCTCCTCACACTTCCACCTGCTGTTATTGCGGCACAGAAGTAGCAACCATGTCACACAGTCACTCATATTTTCTATTTTTCACCTACCTGTGCATTAGCCACTTTTAATTTGTAGCAAGGCAGGTTCCTCTGCAGTCCATCAAATATAAACCATGAGCTGGGATGATTGCAGTGGAATACAGAATGAGCAGCCCCATTCAAAAGGCCTTCGCCCAGAAGCAACACCACAGTCACAGTAGCCCACCAATGTCTTATCTGGATTTAGGGGACAGAGAGGGTTGATGATGCAGGTGTCTGCTGCTTGCCTCAGCCCCTTGATTTAAATGCAATGTAGAAGTACTCACCTGTGTGAATTTGTGCAGGTAGTAGTTTACTTTGAACAACATGCTATGCCACATCAGCATCTGAAAGGTGAGTGGCCTCATGTTACCAGCATCACATTTGAAATAGCTGCAAGTGTACATTATTTCAAAAATAGGGGTAATGCTTTTAAAAGGCAGGCAACTGCAATGTATTCTGTTGTGATGTGAAAACACTGCTTCAATTGCTTGATACCTCAAGGGGATCTATCAACACATCACACAGCAACTGTATGCTATGAACTTCTGGGATGGCATCATTTGGAATGTGCAATGCTTCGCTATTCCAAATCTTGAAGCAATTACTTGTCCTAAGGGAACAAAAACTGCAATCATTAGATCATCATTATGTGAATTACAGTGCAATCCTAAACACTGTAATCAGAAATAAATCCCATTGAGTTCAATGGGACTTACTCCATAATAAGTGTGCTTAATAATGAAATATTACAGAGCAATCCTAACCCATTCTACTCAACATTGAGTTCCATTTTAGCCAGTGGGGCTTATTTCTAGGAAAGCAATCTTAGCTTTGCAGAATTAGTGTGAAGTACATAGTTATGACTCCTGGGGAAAGTGATATGCTTACCTCTGCTTTCACTTTTCTGATACATTCTGAACTTGCAACTACCAAACATTATATCCTTAGACCTCAGCTGGGTTACAGACTTGTTTAATGGGCTGAGCCACATATGCATACTTGTCTGTTTTGAAATCCTAAAGTGATAACCTGCATAAGTGAATAAGCCATATGTAATTAATCAACTCAGACAAAATTTCATGTGGGTCAATATTGACTAAATTACAAATATTAAATTGGGATTTTGGTGGTTTTTCACACAAGACTTTGAGATATTTTTAAATCAATTTATAATGAAAATTTGCTAGAATGCTCATTAAAATCATAAATGTCTCTCTTCACTTTTCCATTCCATGCTACAACAGATATTTGCAGACCTTCCACAATTATCTGCATAAAATGAACATATGCATTTTGCAGCCAAACTGTATATTACCTGTGAAACTATGTTTTTTTAAGGGCAGATGTGATGTTGGAGAAATTAAAGTTAGTTGAATTGGTACTTAGCAGCAAAATGATTTTTACAGTTCAACATC
The DNA here is from genome assembly GCF_021028975.2 of Sphaerodactylus townsendi. Taxonomy (NCBI): domain Eukaryota; kingdom Metazoa; phylum Chordata; class Lepidosauria; order Squamata; family Sphaerodactylidae; genus Sphaerodactylus; species Sphaerodactylus townsendi. Next base: position 67,176,400 of record NC_059431.1, read on the forward strand.
TGTGCATGGATTAGATATTTAGAAGGAGGTCCTTTATAAAGGGAATAGATTCCTGGGTAATATTTGCAAAATTTTAGATAGTGTTCATTGCTTGGTTAGTTGCACTGAACCTCTAATTTTACACTGAACCTCTAATTTTGTAAGTCAATTTTGTTTCATCGCTTGTTGCATTATACTGTTATTTATTGCATGTAATATAGCATTACCGTAATTTGTATTTCATTTTATTTCAGTGTTGACTGTGTGTATACCGTTAGAAGAAGAATTTGGATTTATACCCCACCTTTCTGCCCTGTAAAGGGACTCAAGGCAGCTAATAAATTCCTTTCCATTCCTTTCCCTACAACAGACACTTAGTAAGGTAAGTGGAGCTGAGAGAGTTCTGATGAACTGTGACTAGCCAAGGTCACCCATCAGGCATCATATGTAGGACCAGGGGAAAAAATCCAGTTCACCAAATAAGAGTCCACTACTCATGTGGAGGAGTGGGGAAATCAAACCTGGTTCTCCAGATTAGAGTCCAGCACTCTTTACCATGACACCATGCTCAATTATGTGAGTCTCACTGAGTCTCATATATATATGTGTGTGTGTGTGTGTGTGTGTGTGTGTATGTATATATGTATGTATGTATGTATGTATGTATATGTATATGTATGTATGTATATGTATATGTATATGTATATGTATATGTATATGTATATGTATATGTATATGTGTGTGTGTGTGTGTGTGTGTGTTAATATATAAAATTATATATATATATATTATTTTATATATTAACATTTTGCAAAAATGTTTTGGGACACAGTGTGTAACAGACTTCCCTCTGTGATACACCTCTGAAGATGTGTAAGGAATTCCATAGAAGCAGAAATAAAAGGCTTTTTTGGTGTACAAGACCGTTTATTCAGACATCCTAGAAAGCTCACGTACACGACGTGGCAGGAATAAAGTCTCCCGCCAGAAGCACAGGTTATAACTCTGTCCATCCCATCCCCCCTCCCGGATTCCCATGGGAACGGAGTCCTCATCTCCCTCGCAGAGATAAGGTCTCCGCCGCAGATGCTGGCCCATCGCCCGGGTTGTGGAATGCAGTCAAGGCCAGGCGGCTGACCCGCTCATCAACACCATTGAATCCTTTACAAGATGCCAGCCACAGATGCAGGCGAAACGTTAGGAACAAGATCCACCAGACCACGGCCACACAACCTGGAAAACCCACCAGAACCAGTATGAGTTCATTTGTTTCCTCCTGCACTGGGAACTTTCCCTATAAGTTAAATATCTAATCCACCCCTACCTGGGGAAACTTCTCCAAGAACTGAGGCAATGATGTCATAGAGAGAGCTTCCTGCATATCCTGGGGTCACTCTCATGCAGTAAAGAAAGAAACCAGATCAAAGCAATGCAAATGTTATGAAATGTATTAAGGCAGTCATCATACAGTTCTGCTCCTAACCTGAATTTTTTTTTCAGTATAATTGTCTGTATGCCTACTGCTGCCAGCATACAACCTCACACACAAAACAACATTATCCTATTACTGGGGATATACTGATTACTCTCAGGCTTCTGGACTACAAAGGATTTACACTATTTGCAACAGAGAGTGACTCTCTCCCTTCTATTGAATAAGAGTTCACTTCAGTCCAAGCTGATAGGAACATGTTTCAATTCTCAAAAGGTCCCACAGTAATTAGTGCAGGTAAAATCATTCTGCTCAGCTGTCATTTCTGAAAACATGAAGCAATAGATTTGATTCCAAAAGGTATAGGTTTGCAAGCCAATGCTCCAGCTGGGAACATGTTTCACTCAGGCTCAATGTGCAAGGTGCAAGGTAAATGCAGTGCCAAGCACACCACAGAAATCTGTCTTCCAGGTATACAATTTTAATTAATTTTATGAAACACAGATTCAAAACAAGGTTATGAAATTTTAACAGTCCAGTTACCATTAATGGTCTATTGGAGCAGAATGACATATAATGTAGTCTGCTGACCAGATATATTTGTTACCATGACAATACTAATGATAGAGATAATTTAAATAACATTTTTCCTGAGAGACAAATCACATATTTCACCAAGTGTCACTACATTTAACATTTTGTCTAAAACTCTTGAGTCCCTAATGTAAAATTACTTGCGATAAATTTTCAGGATATATTTGCTTGGCAGTGATCATTTTTATCACAATACTTACAATCAGATCATGTTCTCAAGTTAAAACCACAATAAGATAAATGATAGAAGCATCAATAGCCTACATGCTATCTGATGACTTTGTAACAACCTATGTAAAGCATGAAAAATCCTTTGAGATTGAGTTAACCAGTGGAATTATAATGTATAAGACTAGCTGCAGATACTATGAGGAAGAAGAAAAAGATGTGCAATCCATTCACACTTACAGTGCCATTCTAAGCAGTGATACCCATCTAAGTCCATTGATGTCAAAGAACCTAGACAGGTGAAACTACGTTGATAAATTTATTGTTAATCAAGCAGAATTTGAAGGGCAAACTGACACAGTTCCAGCAAAGAGGTCTGAGAGATGTGCCTGCATTGAGAACTCATGCACTTTTGGATATTACACATTATCAATGCAATCCTAAATATGGTTACACCCTTTTAAGTCAACTGTAATCAAGGTGTAATTAGAAGGGCATAATTCTGTATAAGATGGCACTTGGTTGACAGGTATGTGCATTTGGGTAAAACTGAGTTGTAAATATACTCCCAAAATACCATATCAACATTTTTCAGATATATCTGTCATCCCAAATATATGTAGGAATTTTACAGGACACCGAAAAAATGGTTCCAAAAATCCTGGAAACATAAGACGCTTGTGAATCACCACGAGGCACGATTGCTGTGGGGGATGGAAAAGAGCGAGGCCAGTGATGCCCCCCCATTAGAGGAGGGGCAGAAGGGAGAAGGAGCCATGCTAGAGAAGGACTAGCATCACCAGAGGAAAGGAGGGTCGAGCGAGACTTTAAAGCGGCTTCCCCTCCTTTGTCCCAGGCCATGTGCTCATCGACTTACGATTTGCCCACCCACCTCTCCCTAAAATTTTTATGTTAATGCATGCTTATTTTGTCATAGCCCTGATGATTGGCGGTTTGGCGCATGGGTATGGCTCTGGAAGGGAAGGGGAAGGGAGCTAGGGAGCTACGCCTTCCCCTTGGGAACAGCAACAGCAGCAAGAGGCGGCCGCTCCTGTCGAACCGGGCCGAAGGGGAACATCTCTGGCCAGGAGTGTCTGCCCAGCAGAACCCCGCAATGGAACGAAGCTCAGGACGAGGCATCCGCCCTGCTGAGCTGTCGCACGTCACCCGTATGACCAGACCCAGACCCATGCTTAGCCTCACGCTTCTGCTCAATAAAATGGCTATGGCCAATTTATTACCCCAGCAACTGAGTAGTGTGTATTATTGGTAAAGGGACTCGCACAAAAAGAGATCCACCCTTGGACAGCAATTACAATTAACTGGAAAGATCAAGAGCCAGCAATGGCAGGCTCCTAGAACTGTTCTTTTGAAGCCCTCCTCTCCCCACTTTTGTTTTTGTTTCTCCCATCAGTTACAACATTGTTAGTTTCAAGAACATTGCCAGAGTTGCTTGTGTTTGTGTGTGTGTGCGTGGGGGGCACATTAGCTGTCGTGCTTGCAATCCCCCCCCCAAAAAAAATTGAATTTCTTCTGCTGCTTGTGATTTTCCTGTTTTGACTTTGAGCTTGCTCTGCCAAAGTGGCCCTGGGTTCTGCAGAATATGTGCATATTGCAAGTGGTTCTGCAGGGCTTCTTCAGTTCCTAGTGTAAAGATGCTCTGGTTTGATTTTGGTTGTTTGGCTTGGCATATTAGCTTGGCATATTAGCAGGGATTTCAAGGTTCTATTGGGAGTTCCTCCATGGAAGACATTTGACCAATGATTTGCTGCTTGCAGGCATGGCTTTTTTTCGTGGAAACAGTTCAAGTTCCACACACACCCCCATCTCCAATAGGAAATAATGGATGATAGCTGGAGCACCCTCTTCAGGGACCCATTGAATTGGACTCCTTGGTCCAATCTACTTAAAATGTCAGAATTATTTAAAGGACAGGCACCAGCAGCTCCACTGCAGTTTTGGTGCATATAACCTTTTTAAAAATATCACTATGGTATTTGGGAATATAGAGAATGACAATATTTTTGGCTTCAATATACCCAACCAAGAATAGTGTGGTTTCCACCACCACCCCTCTACACACACACACCGCTAGTCACAGAAGACTTTTGCATATCCAGTCTTACACACCCTAAAATCAAAAGATGCTCTGAGGATAGTTTAGGCCATTGCATGAGGAGAATATATATTTTCTTGTTGGAGATATTTGCACATTCACACGTCAAACAAAGCACATGAATCTCTCAGGCAGTCTCAACATTTTTTCAAAATGTTCAGTTAGTCCTTTTTTGTGTCCTGTGATTCCTTATATATAGAATGTTTTATTTGCATCAAATTATAATTGGAAAATAATATATCTGTCAATCTAGTATACAGAATATCAGATAATATGATAATTGAACAATGCAATATCAAGAAATTTGTCTTTCTGGCAGTATTTGCTCCATAAGGTACAGCGAGACTCAAAGTTCATGCTAGGAAGTGTGCAAAGAAGAGGTGGATGAAAAAAAATGCTATATTATTCTTTATCTTTTTGTTGCAATATAGGGTACTCCGTCTGGCCTATCTTCACTGTAGGAGACAAGTGAAATCTTAGAATAATAGTTATCAAGGCTTTGCCACCCGAGGAGAAAAGAAAGGCTGAGGGGCCAACAATAAAATGCACATCAACCAATTTTTGGGAAAATAAACTAATCACAGCCCATTTATTGATTTTTTTGGTTAAAAAAAGGGATGGGTCAGGTCACTGGGCAGCACCTTTTATGCCCTCAATTATACCCTTCCCCAGGCCTCAGTGCTGAAGGAGCTAGGAGCAGCAAGACAGTGGGAGCCATCTGGGCATAGCCTCTAAATGAAAATCACTTGCTGCCTGGGGTTGCGAGCCACCAGCAGCTTCCATCTTGGCCTTCAGTACCAAGGCTCAACTGACCTCCAAGGCCCCTTATGTGTCTCCTACCATTGGGAAGGGCCAGCACACAGGCTCCTCCTCCCCAAAACAGATCAGTTCCCATGTGCAGCTTGCCAGGCTGACAAATTGAACAAATTGGCAGCATTGGCCAGGCCTCTATCAGCATGCCCATCTGAGGGTCATGCAGCTGGCATGGAAGCCAACCCTTGACTCTCTTCCCCCCAGGCAGCAACCAGCAACCCCCAGTAAGTCCTGGTTTGCACTTCTGTCCCTAGGAAAAGCAGCCCACTGCTGCAAAACTGGGAAGAGTCCTTTAAACTCTATAGTAAATTTTCAGCTAGCATAGAATTAAGGGAGAACTTTCTAAAGATATTTCATAGGTGGTACTTAACTCCATATCGGATGGCAAAAATATATACAAATCAATCGGATCTTTGCTGGAAGTGCAATAAAAAAGCAGGTACACTACTACATATGTGGTGGACTTGCTATAAAATCAGAAAATATTGGCACGATATACATGAAATAATTAAAAGTATATTGGGGATAGATTTTGAGTTGAAACCAGAATTTTATTTGCTTGGTATTGGTATTAAAAGCATAACAAAACTTAACATTAATTTATTTCTTTACATGACCACGGCAGCTAAAATGATTATCGCCAAGGCATGGAAGTAGTTGAATCAACCACTGATAGAAGACTGGCTACAACAATTGACTGACTATTACCAATTGGACAAATTTTCTATAAAATTGAAAGATCTACCAATTGAAAATGTCTATATTACCTGGAGAAATTATATTGTTTACTTAGAAAAGAACAGTAAAACAAAAATAATTTTGCAAAATATGTAACAATTAAGTAGATTAACAGTTGTACTATTTATGGAGGAAGTTACAGCTTTGAGGGAAAGTTTATAATTTTTTGTAGAGATATCAACTCTATTGAAACAAAATTTAGGTTTTTTTTTCTTTTGGAACGAGGTACAGATTAGGGGAAGTCAGCATAGAAGATAATAAATAAGCAAAAGCACTATAGAGGATATAGGTTGAATAAGTTATTATTAGTTAATTTGCTTGTGTTATATTGTGTGTTAGAGGGGGGTTTGGTGATGGGATGGGGAAGGGTTGGGAGGGTTTTCTGTATTTCTTTGTAATGTTTTAATGGAAAATTAATAAATCTCTATTTTTTTTAAAAAAGGGAAAAGCAGCCCACTGCTCACATACATAACCTTATTTGATTTCTTAGCAATGTCCTCTGTAGAATCATGTACTAAATATCTGTTTCCAACAACATGCATGGCCACAGACATCACTGATGGAAGCTGAGAGGATGATTTTGGTTCACTGCATTTTAACATTCCATTATATTTCCCTCCAAGCCTAACAGTGTGTTGACATTGATTTTTTAGTATTCTCAGTTCAATCTTAAGATTCAAAATCATTAGCAATGAGTGTAAGGTTCTATTTTTTTTTCCCTGCACAGGCAATTGTTGAAGCTTTTGCAATGAAGTCCATGAGCCATTTTCAAAGCACATTAGGAACCAATGGCTAAAAGTTTACAGTGATGAAAAATAAGATTTTAACTCTGAGGAAAAAGAATAATATTTTATTGCATACCAAGATTCTAACTTTAACTGGAAACACAATGGGGCTAACAAACCAGGTTGAGTTAAGTGGAATTCAATAACATTGGTAAGAAGTGCTTCCATTAATCATCAACAATGTATTGTCGAAGGCTTCAGATCCTCTGAAGATGCCAGCCACAGATGCAGGTGAAACGTCAGGAGAGAATGCTGCTAGAACACGGCCATACAGCCCGGAAACCACACAGCACCCAAATCATCAACAATGTTTGACAAGTTAGCAGAGCAAAGCACAAGTCTTGATTCAGTTCTGATTTTTATGGATTCTGGTCCATTTTCATCAGTTTTGCCTCCTGCTTAATTTTCTGATATGATTTGAAAATGGATTGGAAAGATGTTGGACATCTAGAATCCTTGCGTCCCTGCCTTCACAATTGCACCATATGTATTATCCCTCAAAGAATACTAGGGTCTATGTTAAGGTCCATTGGAGATAGATTTGACAAAAAAAACCCCTTGAACTTGCATGCCCAAAGGGAAGCTTCTGAATGCCAAGGACATTATTTGACTTAAGATTTGGTTTTGAACTAGTATTTATAAACATTATAGCTGCTGAAACCTCATAAGTTTTCATTGGCTAAACAGACCCCTGCAACTCTGTATTGAGAAAATAAAAATAAGCCTCATTTTGAAAATACACTTGGAGAGTCAATCTTGTTATCAGGCAAGCAATCTGCACTTATTTTTTTTCAATTTTAGCTCAGCTTCTTTTCTTTTTTTTCTTTTGCAACAATGGCTAGCTAAGGCTGTCGAAAAAGGTAACAAGTGATATTTTTTGAGAAGTGTACATAACTTCCTAAGGAAGCACTGTCAGTTTAGCTTGACAACATGATAAAATGTTCCATTAAAATATTATACAATTTATTGAGCTCGTGAGAATAATCTCTACAAGGCTCAAACTCTGGATGGATAACAAGACTGCTTTAATTCATTGAAAAGTTTCACTGAGAAGCACAATAGACATTAACTGGCTTTCAGATAATTTCTTCTCCCCAAGAAACTATAGAAACACCAATATACAAAGTGGGCTACAAATCTTTACCAAAGAATTACCTGCACACTTACAAGCCATGCTACAATTTCTGGGATTTGTTGGGGAAAGGTACAACAGTTGAAGTGGAATTCCCAAGATCAATAAGGTTGTAGTGCCAACAAAATTCAATTGTTACTGCCTTTGGTGATAGTTATAGCAGGCTAATGGCTTACTGTCTCTTACAGAACACTTGAGTAAAAAGAGTTCTGGGTTTTGTTATATCCACATTCAAGAAGTTCTTGTTTTTCTGTATTTTACCCTGTGGCTTTCTTCCCAATTCATGACTAGAGATTTTGATTTTTAGAGCCAAATGAAATAATGCCTTGAGTTTAACCTCACCCCAAATGCATAACTAACAGTGCTTTGTGTTTCTCCTTGCTAACATTCAACCTGATAACATGGCATTCAGTGTCTAGAAACAGGAAGATTATGACAGATACTACTTCTTAGATAGCACTGATATATTATATTCTCAGGATGAGGAATGGCTCCTCTCCACCTGATCTGTGGGAGCACACATGCCATGCTGTCTCCATGTGTTTTTTCAACCCATCTCACAACTCACATCTATTCCCCTTAATTGAACTATACAAAACACAGCATGAATTAATGTCACTAGCAGCAGGGAGTGATTGGAGTGCTTTCATATGAAAATCTGATAAATGGCCTACTATGGAAGGGCACCAAAATGTACGCTCTAGGAAGCAAAAGCTTCCATAGTCTTACCTCTTCAGAAACCCTTCCAGGAGAGGGAAATACTATGTAGTAAAAAATAAGGAACTAAAACTATCATTTTTCTGGTGCACATTGCTAGAGGGAGTTAATCCCCACTTTCAAAATGGAGTGGAGCAGCTCACTGACCCATTCTGCACATGCAGAATAATGCAATTCCAAACCACCTTCAATGCATTTTGAAGCTAGATTTTACTGTGCAGAACAGCAAAATCCACTTGCAAACAATTGTGAAAGTGGATTGAAAATGCATTATTCTGCATGTGTGGAAGGGGCCTCTGTCTAACAGCACTGTAGGGTTGAGGAAGGGTGCATAAGTTGTCAGCCACTGTCAAACAGCATGGGAATGGGTTGCATGCATGCTTCTCCCACCATGCTTAGGACTGCTGCCATGGTGGTAGTGGTGGCGGTAATAGGCAGAGGTGTATTGGGGGAAATGGCACCTGGAGACAACCCCCCTGTACCTGGGGTGGGGCTCCACCCCCACCCCTGAGTCACACACTCCTCCCCCAGCTCCCAGAGCCTGACAGCTGGCAGCCCAGCTTCTGCCCTCCCCTCTGGGAAGACTGCCATCCTCCATCCTCAAGAGGTGCTTTTATAAACACTGAGGCTGGGGGTGGGGCTCATGGGGCTGCCAGGCTCTGGGGAGTATCCTTGGGCATCCTCAACCCTGCCCACATCAATGACAACATGGGTGGGACCGAGGGAGTCTAAAGACAACGAAGCAGCAGAACTTCTTGCTGCCTCGTCCTCTTTGTGCCAGACCTAGCCACTGGGGGGGGGGGCAATTTTGTGGCCCCACATGACCAGATTTGTGGTGCTCGGATACAAGGGGTACCTCTTGTCCCCAGGCAGATACACCACTGGTAATAGGTATTTTAACATTCACCTGTGGATGCAGTTTGAATTCCTCTTTCTCTAAACTTCCTTTACCATACTGCACATTGTTCATCCATCATGGTGTAGTAGTTAAGAGTGGCAGACTGTAAACTTGAGATCCAAGTTTGATTCCCACTTCTTGACATGAGCAGCAGGCTGTAATCTGGTGAATCATGTTTGTTTGCCCAATCCTATACATGAAACCGGCTGAGTAATCTTATAGTAACTGTTCTCTCAGAACTCATTCAGCCTCACTTACCACACTGGGTATTTGTTGTAGAGAGAGGGAGGGAAGCAGTTTGTAAGTCTAAGACTTCCGACTGTTGAGATAAGCTGGGTGTAAATCCAAACTTCATCATCTTCTTGATTTCTTTGTCCATTTGCTTTTCCATTCCATATCGATCATAACATTTCCAGTCAAGCTACAAATCACTTCTATATTCTACAAAGCACCTAATACTCTATGGATGTTAAGCAAAAGCACAGTATATGCTATCCACCTTTTTTTTTACCACCTTCAGTTGTATCTTTTTAACTTCTCAGCATTTTCTTACTGGATGCTAAGCTCTTGGAAAGAACCCTGTACTAACTGCATGAACCTACTGTGCCTGCAACAAAACACTTTACCTAACCTATGTAATTCATTCCTAATATACATGCTGAAAAGAAAAGAGTTAATAGACAAACATGGTAGGGAGGTGATATTCACCCTAGCTAAATATTGTTCCAAATGCAGCAATTTCATTTCATGAAATAGGGCCTAATTGCAGCCTAGAATTAGAATGGCAGCTTTGTTATCAACAGTGTTATGACTTCCAAATTCCTTCTCAGGGGAGATAATAACTAAAATAGAGTACTTTAACTCAGTCCTCTTACTACTTTGCAACAACCACCTGTGCTTTACAGACTTTTTGCCTTTTCTTCCTACACCAATTAGAACATGCTTTTCTAATGTGTATGTTTTAAAATGTCTTCTCCAAAGAATACATAGTAGTTCTGTTCTTAGCACAACCATTTTGCCTGGGAGCAAAAAGACAGTGCCTATTATCCTCAGCTCCTCTCACAAATGCCTCAAATCTGAGATCATTAATACCCTAGCAACATTATGCAACTTGAACTTGAATTTGGATTGGGGGAGGGGAGGTTTATTTTACTTGTGGCATAGTAATGGCATCAGGATTCACTGAATTGGTGATAAATGTTCTGTAATCCAAAATCCTCAATTTTTGTGTTCAAATCTGCTTTTATTGATATGTTGCTTATGCAACCTTGCAAATAAATCAACCGGAATTAGATCTCTGTGGCATTCCCCCTCCTTCGCCTGTGGCTGGGACTGGCAACCCGTTCCACTGTCCCTTTCTGTGGTGTTGGACTCCCCATCTGTGGTGACTCTGATTAGATTGTGAAATTTGATCTAATAATTTTTCTGTGGAACTCTTCATGCTTTTTTGGCAAATGTTGCCAATGTGCACATGTGTAAAATTGAGGGGGGGGGGAATTAATCAAAGGAATAGATAATTATAGATGTACGCTGTAATTTCAACATTAATTTTAGAAATTCTCCTAGTAAAATTTAGGAGTATAGCAAAGTTGTAATAAAGTAGATATTCACTCATCTGTAGCAAATTGATTTCAAAATAATGAATCAGGAGGAGTAACTCCCTATTACTGAAAATTATAGAACAAGGCCTCTTGCTGAAATCCTAAATATATGTTCCTAATAATATTTCATAGAATAAAATAAGATTTACTTCCAAGAAAAAAGCTGCTATCATCTTTATTTATTTATTTATTTATTTATTAGATTTTTATACCGCCCCATCCCCGAGGGGCTCCGGGCGGTGCACAACAATAAACACAATAAAATGGCAAAATCTTTAAAAGCTGCGATAAAACAGTAAAAGCTAAGTCTTATAAATACAATACAATAAAATACAATAAAAATACAATAATAAATATAATACAATAAAAATACAATAATAAATATAAATGGCATCCAGCTGCTCCATATTTGAAATCCTCTCCCCAAGAGGGAGGAATGGCAGGCACCAGATGTAGAGGAGGGCCATGAGGGCAGAGGGCCAAGTGAAAGGGGAGGTGCACCATCAGCCCTGCCGGTTCACTCCAAGGGCCCGGCGAGGAACAGCCTCCGTGCTTTACAGGCCCTGCTGAATCCTCACCAGCAGTCCCAAGAGGGCCCGGACAGTTGGAGGAAAAGCGTTCCACCAGGCCGGCCAGAGCCGTGAAGCTGCCCTGGCCCGTGTGGAGGCTACAGCCGCATCACCGAGGGCCAGGGACCACAAGTAGGGTTGGCTCTCAACTGATCGGAAGAGGCCGTACAGGGACATATATGGGGGGGTGATGCGGTCTCGAAGATAACGAGATGGTCCCAGGCCGCCAGTAAAGGCCTTTAAAGGTCAACACCAACACCTTGAAGATGATCCGGAACTTCTACTTTGGGAGCCAATGCAGCTAACGCAGCACAGGCTGGATGTGTTCCCAGGTGGCGCTGCCTGTGAGCAAACGCGCCACCGCATGCTGCACCAGTTTTAGTCTCCGGATCAAACGCAAGGGAAGGCCCGCGTAGAGCGAGTTACAATAGTCTAATCTGGAGATGACCGTTGCATGGATCACTGTGGCTAGATCCGCTTGGGAGAGGAAGGGGGCCAGCCGCCGGGCCTGGCGAAGATGGATCTTGACCTGGAGATCCCCTGCTCTTAACTCCACCTACAGACATCTACCCTCTCTCTCAATATAAAGACCAGCAACCTGGACTGGGAAGGGAGAAGTTGCTACCTCCTTGGTCTGAACATTACCCCTTTCCAATTCTTGTCAATATTAGACTTGGCGATGCCAAATCTGGCCCGATTCAGGCATTTGGGCTCAGATTTGTGCTGAATTCAAGTGGCCTGAATCAAGTCGAATCCAAATCCATTTGAGTGCCTGAATTCGAATTGCAATTCAGGTATTCAAATGTATTTGAGGGGGTTGGGAGCCTCATGGGCTCAATTTAAACAAAGCTGAAAGAAGCACTGTTTTGTTTGGCTAAATTCAGCATGGATTGGGGGGAGAGTCTCCTTTAAATCTCCTCAAATCCATGTTGACTTAAGACAAACAAGAACACTGCCTTCAATACTTCTTTCCCACTCCTCCCCTTCCCCTTCCTCTGCTTCCCCGGTTTGCCGGAGCCTCATGGGCTCCCATTAAAAAACGCTGAAGCAGCATTGTTTTATTTGGCTACATTCAACATGTATTGGAAGGAGAGCAATTTAAAGAGAGATCTCCCTTCAAATCTCCCCCAATCGATGCCGAATTTAGGCAAACAATGCTTCTTTCAATGTTGCTTTCCCTCCCCTCCCCCTCTCTCACTCCCCTTCCCAGGATTGCCACTCTTCCACCTTCCTCTCCCATTGCCCCTGCTTGCTATCCTTCACCTTCCATTGCCCCTGCTTGCTACCCCTCACCTTCCTCTCCCACTGCCCCTGCTTGCACCCCCTCACTTTCCTCTCCTACTGCCCTTGCTTGCACTCCCACCTTCCTCTCCTAGTGTCCCTGCTTGCCACTCCCTATTTCCCCTCCCAGTGTCCCTGCTTGCACCCCCACATCTTCCTCTCCATTGTAGCCAATGGGGAATTTCTAAGGTAGTCTGTTTTTAAAGCTATCCATACCATAATTTCAGTATAGCTTCCAAAGGCTCTCCTGATGATACAACCCAAGTTTGGTGAGGTTTGGTTCAAGATGTCCAAAGTTATGAACCCTCAAAGGTAGCCCCCATCTCCTGTTAGCTCCCTTTGGAAACAATGGAGGATGTGGCACCCCCTTTGGGGCCCATAACTTTGAACCCCTGATCTAAACCTCACCAAACTTGGGTGGTATTGTCAGGACAGTCTTCGACAGTTATCCTGAAAACACACCCAATTTTTTTAAAAAAAATCAGACGGACCCGAATTATTCGGGAGACTTGAATATATTTGGGTATATTGAATATTACATTCATCTTATTCAGGTATACAGATGATTTTATACTCAAATAAGTCTGAATTCAAATTTTACTGAATATTTTTGGTATTGCTCAACCCTAGTCAATATTTATATTCCACAAAAGACTATTAAAATGACAATTTAAAAAACTGAGACATTTTTGTTGGGGTTGATGGGAGAGGGTATCCCTGATCAATACAGAACACTTTTTATGTATATGACAACTGCAGCAAGGATATTATATGCATACAAATGGAGGGATAATAAAATTCCAACAAAACAAGACTGGATTTTGAAAGTCACAGAATATGCAGAGATTGTAAAGCTGATGGTGTTTATAAGAGTCAGGAATATGGACAATTTCTTTACAGAATGGAAACCTTTTGTGGACTACATATTGAAAACATATACAAATAGAAAAAATAATGGAAGGATTTGAGATTTAAATGAAAACAGAAGATTGGACTAAAAAGTTTTACAAGAAGGGCTAATAGTGAAGAAAATGCTGATACTAATCATGAGCATGAAGCTAGATTTGTGTTCAAATCCAAAACGGTAGCTGGTAGTCACCAAATACATATGTAGGGTAGTCTGTGAAATACAGGTGTTTTTAAAATAATTATAGGGGGGGGGAGATTAGATTTGGGTTTTTTCTTTTCTTTTTTTTGTATGTGATGTTTATGTGTGCAAAATAAATAAAAACTGTCAGAAAAAAATAGGTACATTCTGGAGGTGTCGTGTTTTCCCAGAAGATCAAGTGCTGATCTAGAGATTATTTTGTAATTGATGAACAAAGTTTTTGAACAGTGAGTGAAATCCAGAATGGACTGTATGCTAGATGGAATTTTGTAATAGTAGTGGCATCAGTGCTGAGTTCTCAAGGATCCCTCCTCCCAAAGGCACTGGCTGTTTGTCCTGACCTGCAGCTAGCATGGGGCTTACTTAACACTTTTTTTTCAGTGGTATATCTATAAATCACTGAGAATTGGTCTTTTGTTTCATTTAATACATTTTACCCAAGCTAATTAACTCACCATCAGGCTTAATAGCTTTCATATGAAGCAGACAGTAAGCTCAGTTATAGTGTATTGGTCTTTTATTAGCATTCTGGATTGTTCTTTGTTCACAGAAGTGAATGCTTTTAGAAAATCAGAAGTAACTTCTAATAGGAAGGCATTCAAATGAATAGAAAAAAAAGATGACTGTCACATATGGATTTCTATGCTGCCTCACACAGCAAAAGTAATTTCCTCTTTGATAATAGCTGCATCCATATACTGTATTTTTTTTATATAACAAGGTAATTGGTTATATGTTGCAGCACAGAAAAGCTTGAACTATTGAGTGAACTATGAATAGGATTACCAGTCTGCTAACTCAGATTGTTGGCAGGCACAAATTTCTTACTTCCAACTCCATTTTGTGGTGAAGAGAAAATGGCATTATAAGGAAGAATTGTAAAACTGATTGTAATTACTCATATGATAACTATGCTATTACCATTTACCACCAACATAATTACATTTGCTGTCATGATGCACCCTGACTTTGCATATGTCAGCTACAAATGACAAGCAAATAAAGTAGTTAGAAAAATTCATTGAGGGTGAAAAAATGTACAAACCAGAGTAGAAAACAGAAAAGGTAAGCTGAAGGAAATCATGAAATTTGTATTTTAGTGGTCAAATTTTGCAACTAGAGACTAACAGTTATGCTTTGCTGCAATTCATCTCTCAGTCTAAACTCAGTCTAAACTATAGAACCTAACTAGTGTGTTATGTTTAATATATACAGCACATGCACAATTAACTACAAATAAAACCCTGTTATAAGCCATTGCATATAATTGGTATTTCTCCCAAAATGATCCAGCTTGCATGTATTCCTTTGTATGTCTGCTAACCTTATTTAAATACTTTTTTAAAAAAAAGGTCTGTGTAGAATAATGTGGCAAGGTGATATAATCTTTACAACATCCTATATAGAGCCTGTAGTGCAGTGTGGTAAGCTGCAGTACTATAGACAAAGCTCTGCTCATGACCTGAGTTCAGTTCCAATGGAAGTCAGTTTCAGGTAGCAGGCTCAAGGTTGACTCAGCCTGCTATTCTTCCAGTGTTGGTAAAATGAATACCCAGCTTACTGTGGGTAAAGTGCAGACATGTGGGAAAAGAAATGTCAAACCACACTATAAATACACTATGCCTAGTTGGGTTGTGACATTACCCCATGGATCAGTAATGTACAGCTGTCAAAGACCCACCCTGGCCTTTGGGGTGGTAGCAATGCCAAGCCATGGACTCTAAATCAGAACTCCAGACAAAACTGTAATTTAAAAAAAATTATTAAAAGAAAGATTGCAAAACACTGGTTTAAAAATAAAACAGTGAACACAAAATCAATGATGCAGTTCAGTCACACAATAAAACAACCACACTAAGGTCTACATACTAGAAAGAAATACTTGCAGGCAACATTGGACATAACCAGCAAATTTTGGCTTGAGATGATGAGACTACCACTGCAGGGCACCAGAGCAGGAGTCCTCTTGAGATGTGACTCAAGAAAAGAGTGGTTTGACCAGCGAGTATTCTCTGCCTGAACGTAGTGTACTGGGAGCTCTCATTGGACTTATCCAGGGCCAAATGTGTGACTGGGCCTTGGGTGCATGTGTGTGGCAATAGGATTGTTCCTTTCCTGTGCCCAGTCAGCCTGGCCTTTCCAGATAGACCTGTCATCAGCATTATCACTTGAGATCAGAACATAGGAAACTTTCAATTGAATTTTATAAGGTTTGGTTCCAGGGGTTGTGTAACCAGGATTGCCAGATCTCCTGATGGCTTAGTTGGGATAACCATTGCTTATGAGGAGATGTCTTTATCTTTGAGTGATCACCTACTGCTAGCTATTAAATTAAAACTATGGTGGGGAGAATATGTTGATGTATTTTCAGTTTCATTACAGTAGTCAGCAGTGAAGGAAGAGGGGAAGGAGAAGGAGAAAATACAGAAGAAACATGTAGACCACACATGGGATAACTGGCTCTCTGTGTATAATATTTATATGACCAAATTAGTTCAGGCTCAGCCCAAAAAGGCCTATATAATTTTTTGGCATGTATGCAGTAGATGTGGAGGAAATCATGCTAGGTCAACCTGTTTTAAAGATTGGGAGGAGCAAGCACTTATTTCAATGATTGTTTAGGGTGAAAAAGGTGATGCTGATATTTTATTTGCATGCAAGAAGTATGGCTGAAGCAACAAGGAGAGCAAAGGAGAGCAAAGAATCCATATTAATCAGAATTTCTGGCATAAAAAATATGAATGCTCATACATGGCTTGTTTTTCTAGCGAAGTTTAATGGTGTGTTTTTTGGGGTATAGCAAAGTATCCTTGGGCACAATTTCCAGATTCAAACAGCTGGATGTCTGGTTTTGAGTATTTGTTTTAGGGACCACTAGTGTGCTATATAGTGGCTGGAACAATGGGAACTGGGAGAATCCTGAGGGACCTAACCTTTTTGGCATTGTTTCCCATTGCTACACACATCTGAGCAGAGCAATTTAGAGATGCTCTAGTCTTGTTATGCGATAAACAAGCCTGTGATGCAGGTGGTGAATAGACCTCTGGGGATTTCCCAGCTATGGCCAATTCAAGCACTGTCAGAGTTCATGGCACTGAGAGGCCCATGCCCTGGCTTTCTTTTTCTTTTTCTAGCATTCTGATGATTCTCTACTAACTCATTTTTAGTTTTGGACAGTGACCAGAAGCAATTTAGAAGAAGTGGATTTACCAGATGAATATGATACTCATTCTTTTGTAATAGTGCAGCATTTACAGCAGAGCTTTTGGGAATGTCTGACCAAGCCATTTAAACAATTGGGAATTGGAAATCAAAAGCTTACAAGCCATATATTAGATACATACACTGCCTGATTTTATCTTTTAGGCCCAGGAATATTAAGGAACCCCATCAGAGTGCCTGTATGGGGACATTTCATCATTTTCTGGGCTAGAAGACAAGCTGCCAGCAGTGGAATCAGGATGCAGCTGGAATTTAATCCCCTCACCAATGCAATAGAAGATGTATTTTAGTGCAATAGAAGATGTATTTTAGAAGCAGGTAGCAAGTTAGAGTCCCACTGACTGTATTCTATTCCCTTGTTGGACCAATTCAGCTGGCTCTCCCAGGATGATGTGAGCAGTCTCAACAACAACAACCTTTATTTGGCATTTAAAAATAGGTTCTAGAACATTGCCAGACATTTTTGAAATACAAATCAAGAGTACATTCAGAGACGTTCAACACACTGGCTATTTCTGCCCAGCACAAATAAAATGTCCTGAGTTTGGGGGAAAAAGTGTTTGGGGGAGGGAAGCTCACCCAGCTTTTTCCCCAAGACATCTTCTGGACATGTTATTTCAGCTCAATCCTGGGTTTTGTGAAAATGCTAAACTAGATATCCCCCCCCCCCCCAAGATGGTTTAAAGTCACCCCCTGCTTGCTGTGCAGAGTTCAGAAAATGAATTATTTCTCCCGGTCAATCAAAAAAACTATCACTTTCATTTTCTCCCACTGTCCATCTTCTACTGCTTGAACCCTCTATTGCGTTGCCATTCTCTAAAGTTGCCTGTGCTTCTTTTTAGTTAAAAAAATACATGGAGCAACAAAGCACAGAGCAGATTAGATTCTGCTGTTTGTAAGGGGGATGTTGGTTAATGATGGGGCTAATGTTCTACATCAGGCAATCAGATTTGATATGCTTCATTTATTTCAGGATGAAGGGATCCATCTTTCTATGGAGGTATGCAGCTTGTGCTTATCTAATTTCTGTTGGGGCCTGCATGATGTTATTATAAGCAGATGGGGCAAGGGACTTTAAGCAAGGCTAACAGCCTTGTTTGGCAGGGATAGGGTGGGTTGCTCATGATACCTACAGATGAGCAATAAACACCCTGAGCTATTGGACATAGTGAAGGGTGAGTCCTGAAAAGACCATCACTGGCTTTGGGTGGGGGGTGATGGGGTTTGTGAAGGAGGGCATTGGGTGATGAGCAACATCTTGCCAAATGTGTAAGTAGGTTTTCCATTCATCAGGTAAGGAGGATGGGTTTGGGCCCATCTCAGCACATTAGTAAAGACAAACAAGGCCGGTAGAAGCTACAGACCAAGTTTAAAGCCAGGTTGGCTATGCCAGAAAAAAACAGCCTTATCAGCCTAGCACAACACACTCTCAATTAAATATTACTATAGTTATATAAGTAGAAATTGAAGTTGTACGAATATATTTTTGACGTTAGATTGTGTATTGTATGTTATACTAGCTGGAAGTCCACTCTTTTTGTTTTGTTTTTGTTGTTCTTTTGTTGTTATATATATACATTATTATTTTTGTTGTTTGTTTTGTTTGTTTTTGTGTGTATTGTATATATTTTTGGAATGATTTTTAGTATGTAAACATAATACAAAATTGTATTCTTTTTGTATATCTTGTTTACTTTTGTTGTATTTTGTGAATAAAATTAATAAATGTGCAACTATAAAAAAATAAGCAAAAACAATATTACTATAGTTAATTGATGACATAAACAAGTTGTTTTAAATGAACTAGTTAAATCCACGCTTTGGTTTCAAGTCTTCATCTGTTAAATTGCGGCAAAAAATTAAACCATCATTTGAGGGTATTGGCAAATTAATCTAGATATAGCAGAAACATGGAGCAATCTCTTGGAAACAGGTTTTATAAATGAAGAAGTGATTGAAACTAAAATATCAAATATATTTGTGATATTAGAATTAAACAAATATCTATGTAATACGCAAGTTGTTGTATGGATCCAATTTGCAGTGTATCCCGTATCTAAAGTCTGGTAGGGGTTTAATACTTGCTCCATGAAAGCCATGATATGTAAATTGGGATCTTCTCTTGCTCCATTTCATCTGGCATAAATTTCCTGCTCTCTTTCCTTGAGCTCCTTAACCATGGTTTAGTGTTACATGCACCAACACTAATCATAATTGATGCTAACCAAGTTCATTCTTAATTGACCTAGATCCATCTTTTCTCCAGATATAGCCTTTGTTTCCCTATGAAGCAATTCTGAAAAAGTTCTGAAATGAAAATAAATGAAATACTATTGTGGAAGAATGGTGGTTCAGTCAGAGGATTGAACTCACTGGTTTCAGTGACAGAAATCTTTGAAGATGAGTGGGGATGTCTGGGTTCAAGAAGTTGAAAAAAATCTTGAGATTCAACTCTGAGAGGAAGCTGTGACTTCCAGAAAATGACACATTTATGATGTATATGCACATGTGAATCAGTTCTATTATATTAGTTCTGGCAACAATATGACATTACTGATGAAAATAGTGAGCAAAAGACCTGAAAATTAAATTTGTTTCCTTAGCAGCCTTCCACTAATAGCAGACTTTGATAGCTATGCAATGATTCTGCTGGCATGATTCCTTCATATCCTTGACATCTGTTCAGTTCTTGTTCTGCTTTATAATTATTTTGAGAGAAATCAATGTCCATGAAGGATTGTAAGGTAACAGGAAGCTGAAAATGTGAAATTCTGTCTATCCACAAGAGAGGACAACAGCATCATAAATTTACTCATCCTGATCACCATTTATGATTCATTTCAATCTTAACACAGGGGAGTTTAGAATGACAAATTCCAAAATGCTTGCTCAAGTGTTTTTTTTTATTTTACTCCATGATATTAACAAAGCAGAGAATGATTGAATTTGATTATATCAGTTCCACAAGTGCCTGCATCCAGATTAAGTTCATAATTCATATCAACAGCCATAGCTAAGTGAATTGTACAGTGTAAACTGCTAAACAATTAAGCTGTTATAAGCCAGCCCCAGGGAGAAGAGAAATCAGATGCAGACCCAGGTGACATCATGCACCAAAAGGTCTCCTTGAAAGGAGATGCAAGGAGCTGACCCAAGCCCTTCCCTACCAGCCAAGGCTGAGCCAGATGCAATGCAGCTGGGAGAGCCTTCAGCAGCCACAGATGAGTTAAGTGATAAGCTAGCTGCACAAAGAAGGCAAAGGCAGAGACAGCAGTTCAGCAATAAAAAGTGAAGTGTCCTCATTGCAGCTCACTATGGCAAAAGGCTCTATGAGCTGGAAACAGCAACATCAGAGGAGGAGTTGACTGAGTCTTTTCAGAACCCTGGCCTTGTTAGCAGGGGTTTCCTATAGAACCCCTGTCTTGGGCTTCGCTTTGTCTGGGTGCAACGAGTGTCTGCTTTCCTTCTTGGTTTCTCTGAACCTGTTTGCCTGCTTGAATTCCTGAACTACGTAACCTTGAACTGCCTGACCATGCCTGTGTTTATTGTGATTTTGGGCTGCCTGACAATGCGTGTACCTTCCTTGACCTTGGACTGCCTGATCATACCTGTGTTTATTGCTCATCCTGACCTCAGAATGCCTGATATGCTGTAATTGAGGCCTGCCTGCAGCACAGAAGCAACTGAAATTGTTATACATTTTCTATTCCTTGGTTCAATCAGCAATCAAAAGGAAGATGGCAACCAAAAAATGCAAGGGGTAATAAAACCAGGAAGGGTGGGTAAAAAGGAACTGGAAAAGTTCTCCAATGGCATTCTCTAAGGGCATTCCAGAGCATGTCCAAAGGTGCAGCCAACAGCAGGCTTCCACCCTGATTTTTCCTCCAGATTCACTGTGGCCCAGGCCTGCAACCTACACAATAGAGGGCTTTCCAGTGGCAGGGAGAATTTTTGTTTTGTTTTCTTTTTTGCCTCCCCATGTTGCCTCCCCATGTTGCCAAAAAGTTCTCTGGAGGTGGCAAGACAATGCCAAAGTGGTGCTGTCCCTGGCCACCCTGCGGCTTTGAACTGGACTGTAAGTTGTAAGGAAGTATTGCTGAAGGCTAAAATCAACAGAGTTCATATTGTGATACCCCTCATTATTATCTATCTATATAAAAAGCTAACAGTGACATTGTTAGTCATGCCCTAATTTTCACAGGATGTCCCTTTCCATTCTGGGCAGGTAATTGGTCCTTCATATCACCAAAAGTCTATACCTGAGTTAGGTAAAACATCTTCTTCCTGGCGCACCAGGCCATGAAGCTGGCTGTGTTCGACTGTCACTCTTAGAATGTTCGTGCAGCATGTCTGTGGCCTGAAGGCTTGGTATGCCCTTAGAATGTTTGTGCAGGTGGGCAGAGATGAGCAGTGAAAACAGTGAATAGGTAATACTGTTAGGTAATACAAGTGGAAGTGAAACATGTACACACTTTGCCATGTGAGATGTCAGGTGGGGTTCCCCCCCACACATGCAGGTAAATTTCACTCTCTGTGCCTCACCCACTGCTACCACACAACACACATACTCTCATACACATCCAGCTCATCCTCACACACCTCACTCTGCCCTTCCTCACATCCAACCACCACTTACCCACTTCCTCACCCATATTCGCCACAGCTCTCTTTTACTAAAAGCGAGCTGGAGTTTGACTTTTCCTTCTAAGAAAATCCACGGGGTGGGGGCGAACCAACACCACTGGCTCCGCTTCTTTTGCACATGGCCCTTTAAGAACCCTGGGAGCTGGCCTCGATCTGAGCGCCTCACCACCCTGCCTCTGCTGCCTGACTGGGATAGCCTCCTTGCCCCGGTTCTGCCTTACCCAAGCCAGGACTGTGCATGTCAACCAGCCTCATGGACAGTGGGATTCGTACTCTGTACAGTTCCATTGTGGAATGGAAAGGGTTACCTTATACTAAAAACCAAGACACCACCATATAACAATGTGAATTGAAAAGGGAAAGAGGGATTCCATTTGACAACCCCAAAAGTCTATGCTGCAGATCATTGGACCTGCATGGACATCTGTGTGGGTTGCAGACTGTGATGAGAAGGACAATTGCCACAGCAACGCGTGGCCGGGCCCCGCTAGTATATTAATATGAAAGTTGAAGAAAGCTGACAGGAAGAAAATTAGTTAGTTTGTAATAATCTGAAAATGCAAATCCATTTGAAAATTGATTCATTTGTTAATAGAGAATACCACAGACCACCAAAAAGACAAATAAGTGAGTTGTAAATCAAATCAAGCATGAATTCACCCTAGAAGTTAAAATAACTTTAAATATAGTTTGGTCACATCATGAAGACACAATGGAAAAGACAAGAATGCTAGGAAATACAGAAGGCAGTAGGAAGAGCCAACCTGAAATGGATTGACTCAGTAAAGAAATCACATCCTTAGGTTTGAAAGACTGGAGCAAAGCTGTTAATGATGTTTTGGAAGCCATTAATTCATAGGGTTACCAATAGTTGGAAGCAACTTGACAGCACATATTCTGCTAGAATAATATTTTTCTAGAATGGCTACTATGACAAAAAGTTAATCACTTTGAAAACGTTACATTTCTGCCAAATACAAACTGCACCATCTGCACTTGCTTTGGGTATGTAATTACAGTGGAACTTCGGTTTTCATTGCCTTCGGTTTTCATCAATTTTTTTCAGTGATAAATTTGCCTTGGTTTTCATTGATTTGCAGTAAGGTACAGGGGTTTGTGGAGAAGAAACACCCAGACAAAGCTGTTGCAGGCTGTGTCTCCAACTTGTTTAATGACAATGTCTTGCCCCATTTCAGACAAATCTTAAAGAGGCGTCAGAAACAGACCTCTTTGGACAGCTTTCTGGTGTGACATTGGTCCTCTGGCTCTGAAGCTGGTCCTAGTGTTATTGTTTGGTATTGTTTTCAGCATTAAACACTATGTTTATTCACCAAAAATATGTTTTTGGTATGTTTTTTGAAGTGCCTAGAACGGATTAATTGGATTTACATTTATTCCTATGGAAAAGTTTGCCTCGTTTTCATCAGTTTCGGTTTTCATTGATTCTTTTCGGATGGATTACCAACAAAAAACCGAGCTTCCACTGTAGATCCTTTTTAAACTGGAAAGCCTAGTTCATAAATAGGAGAATGCTTTCCAACTTAGTTTCCTGCCTGACCATGTTTCCACTCTATATCACATGCTCTAGGAAGCTTCACCATATGGCTTCACATGTCCTCAGGACATAGATACTATTGTTTCTTGTCCAAATGCTGAGTCTTTGCACTGCCATCTAAATTTTTTTACATTAGGTGAAGTTATGTCTGTTCTCCAAATTGTTAAACGATTTTTTTAAATTACTTTTTTAAAAATACTTTTTATTAGGTTAAAATAATTGAACAACATTACAGGAGGATATATCGAAAGAAAAAAAATCAACATATTTCTTATTTCTCCTTATACATTCTTTCTTATCTCCCAAATTAGTTAAAATTAAAATAACTTTATACGTGTCTCTAACTGAGACTCTGCATAGTCCTTTCTTTTTTCTTTTATTTAAAAGTCGAGTCAAATCAGCTTCCGTGGCATGCCTCCGGGTCAGTAGTTGTCTGTAACTTCCTTCCTTCACCTCCGGGGTTGTCTTCTGGGGATTCCCCCCCTTTTTTCTATGTAGTTCTTATTTATCTCATATAAACAAATATAGAGAAGTAAAGAAAACACAAAGTCCGTGTCTTATAAACTTAAATCAATAGAAATTCGCCTTGTTATCGGATCTCTTTACTGAAACCATATTACTTCACCCAGTGTTATATATTCAAATTGATCTATAATCAATTAATTGTACTTCTAATCCCTTGTCCTCTTTTTACTATTACAGTTTAGACTCTATCTAATCCTTACCTATATTTACAACTATGTCTAACTTTACAAAAAATGAGAGAGCTAAAATAAAAATTAAGTAACTAAATATTGTTTTTTCGTAGTCCTTTAATATTTACTCTTCTTTATTTAATTCTTCTTGCCGGCATTCTTCTTTGTTTTCCATACTTTTGTAACTAAAAGGAAACACAATAAAAAATCAAAAACAAAATATCTGTGGGATATACACATATACACGTACATACATATACACACATATATACATATACATATATATACACCCACACACACATATATATACACATACATACACATGCACACACAAATACATACATACATACACACACATACACACGCATATACATGCATATAAATCTTGTCATCCATCATTTCAATAATCTATCTAAGTAATCATTATATAATCTCCATGTTTTTTTAAATTTATCCTCTTTGTCTTTAAGTTTACAAGTCAATTTATCTGCTTCCATTACAATATATAGTCTCTTTCTCCAATCTTCCAAATTCGGGGCCTTTGGTTCTCTCCGGCTCTTGGCAATTTCAATTCTAGCTGTGGTTATCATGTATAGGAATAGCGTATCATTTTCTTTCACTCATTTATCTTCGTGGAGACCTAGAGAAAAATCTCCGCTTTCCTTTTTATCTTACATTTTAATGTTTTTTCTATTATTGTAATTACCTCCTCCCAGTATCTCCTTATTTCTTTACATTCCCACCACATATGCAAGAACGTCCCCTTTTCTTTCTTACACTTCCAGCATTTATCATTATTTATACTTTTCATTTTAAATAATTTAACCGGGGTATATATAACGGCATTACAATTGTAATGGTGTTTTATCGGTTTTATAACAGCGTTATATCGGGGTTACTATGGTCTTACAACGGCGTTGTAATGGCCTTACAATGGTGTTTTAACAGCGTTATAACGGCATTACAATTTTAACGGCATTATAATGGCGTTATAACTGCTATACAGTGGTGTTATAACGCCGTTATAATGGCATTACAATGGTGTTATAACGGCGTTATAACACTGTGTCTATGGTGTTATAACGGCATTATAACGGCATTACAATGGTGTTATAACGGTGTTATAACCGCGTTATAACGGTGTTATAACCGCGTTATAACGGTGTTATAACCATGTTATAATGGTG
Organism: Sphaerodactylus townsendi; assembly: GCF_021028975.2. Lineage (NCBI taxonomy): Eukaryota > Metazoa > Chordata > Lepidosauria > Squamata > Sphaerodactylidae > Sphaerodactylus > Sphaerodactylus townsendi. The sequence goes on from NC_059431.1 coordinate 67,201,634, forward strand.
TTATAACTGTGTTACGGTAGTGTTATAACGGGATTATAACAGTGTTATAACGGCATTACAATGGTGTCATATCGGTGTTATATATGACGTCGTTTTGATGGTGTTATAATGGCATTACAACAGCATTATAACAGCGTTACTATGGTGTTATAACAGCGTTATAACGGCATTACAATTGTAACAGCGTTATATCGGTGTTATAACAGCGTTATAACGGCGTTATAAGGCCGATACAATGGTGTAATGCTATTATAACACCGTTATAATGCCGTTACAACGCAATTATAACACCATCGTAACACCGTTATAATGCTGTTATAACGCCGTTATAACACCACCGTAATGCTGTTATAACGCTGTTATAATGCTGTTATAACGCCATTATAACGCCGTTATAACACCATCATAACGCTGTTATAACGCCTTCATAATGCCGATATAACTCCGTTACAGTTGTAATGCCATTATAACGCCGTTATAACACCATAGTAAAGCCGTTATAACATTGTCATACCGCTGATATAACGCTGTTATAACACCGATATAACGCCGTTACAATGGTAATGCCGTTATAAAGCCCTTAAAACAGCATAGTAATGCGGTTTTAACACCATCATAATGCCGATATAACACCATTATAATTGTAATGCCGTTATATGCTGTTATAACACCATAGTAACGCCATTATAACGCCATCATAACACCATCATAACGCCGATATAACACCATCGAAACAACATCATAACGCCGTCATAACGCCGATATAACACCGTTACAATTGTAATGCTGTTATAACGCCGTTACAACACCATAGTAACTCCATTATAACGCCGTTATAACACCATTATAATGCCGTTATAATACCGTCATAACGCTGATATAACGCTGTCATAACAGATATAACGCCGTTTCAATGGTAATGCTGTTATAACGCCGTTATAACACCATCATAACGCCGATATAACGCCATTACAATTGTAATGCCGTTATAATGCTGTTATAACACCATAGTAATGCCGTTATAACGCCATTATAATGCCGTCATAACGCCGATATAACACTGTTATAACACCGATATAATGCCGTTACAATTGTAATGCCGTTATAACGCTGTTATAACACCATAGTAACGCTGTTATAACGCCATTATAACGCCGTTATAACACTATCGAAATGACGTCATAACGCCACCATAACGCTGATATAACGCTGTCATACCACCGATATAACGCCGTTACAATTGTAATGCCGTTATAACGCTGTTATAACACCATTGTATAGCCGTTATAACACTGTTATAACACCATTGTAATGCCGTGCTTGGAAGACGTGCTTTGAAATCCCCCCTCCTTGCTGTGATGAAGAGAGAGGAGGTATAGCAACAGTGACAGCAAAGCAACACAAACAGGGATCAAATAGTGAGAATATGGCAACAAGAAACAAAAGTAAAAAGATAATGCAGGAAATAAAAACACCAGACAAAAACAGAGATGATATGAGTGTCAAGTTTGACCAACTATCAGAGTTAATAGCGTCCATGCATAATGACACAAAGGAGGTAATAAAAGCCCTCAAAGAAGAAACTAAGGAAGGGTTTAATAAACTTGAAGGACGTTTTAACAAGGTTGAAATGGAATTTGTGGGAGTAAAAAGAGTACTACACCAATTAAAGAAAATAGAGGAAACTGTGGTAGAAATGAAACATGAAGTTAAGCTGGCAAATGATAATATTGCAACCCTAGATGTGAGAACGGGGATAATAAAAAATAGCATGGAAGAGGTTAAAAACCAAATGGCCCTGATTGAACTGAAAATGAAAGAAAATATACTACGTTAAGAGGTATTGAGGAAGGTGAAGAAGAGGATTTGGAGAACATCATAGTAGATTCTTTAGCAGAGCTACTCTCAGCAGAAAAAGAGGAAATGATAGCAGTTATTGATTTTTTTAAATTACTAAGGGAACTTCATATAAAAATAAAACAACTTTACACTGCCACCAGCTGGAATGGAATATATAGGGTCTAGACTACAGACAGTAATTTTCAGGTCTTATATAACGTATCTCAGTCTGTGCACTTCAAAATGGCCTCCCTCCTTATGTGCCTTTCTGTCCTTACTTCTTCAAAGCTGCAACCATTCTTAATTGTCTATGAATAGCTTGGGTGAGAATATTCACAGACACTTTATGAGGCAAAGCACAGCTATTCATTCAAAGAAGGTAGCAATGGCTTCAAGCAGAGTTTCCCCAACTGAGTTTGCTTAATTTGCTCTTGGGAGGACTGGATAATATTTGGCAGCAAAACCTAGTTCTTCTTAGTCAGTGCCTCAAAATATGATTGTTTCCTCTTCCATGGACAGAGGCTCCACAACAAGCAGAATTCAATTTTTTTTCTTGGCTTGGACAGACAGGAGGGGTACAGTTCTACCACCTTCTTTCTCTTTAAGAGTACCAACTTGTTCACCTATCCTTGTGGGTGTGCCTTTAACAAAGCTTGATCTATCATTATACCCTTTTCAACAAAAAAAACTAAGAAGAATTGTAACTTCATCTGCACAGATCAGAACCATGGTGTGGTTATCCTGACATTTTAAAAACCCAATAAAATCCTACTCTTTTAATTTTTTTGGCAATCTTGAATATATTGAAGAGCAGGTTTTTGAAGGGCAGGCCTTTTGAATCCCCTGCCCTCTAGGAAATCTCTGTCTCTCTACTGAGATGTGGAACAGCACCACTGTTCATACTAATTAAGATACCGTAGACAAACTTTCATGTTTATGACTTCTGACAGGAATTATTAAAGCAAATGAAAATGGGACATTTCACCAGAAAGTATGTGTACAGACAGTCTGTCTTGCCAAAGTCAGAATATCTCTCCACTTTATTTTTAATTTGATGTTCAACTCAGCTGTATGAAAAATCTGGACTCAGTTGCAATAGTAGTCAAAATGACACATCAATCCACAACTCCTCCTCATGAAATTGTGCAAGAACCCTAGGATGGGCCAGCTAACAAAGGAGGGAGACACTTATGTGCTCTGCTCTTGCAATAAGGTTTAAATTTCTCACCTGCAGGAATAGCATAGCTATTGCAGATTGTGCCATTATATTGTTACACTTCAGTTACATTACCCATCAAATGACTTAGACAAATGCTTTGACAGCTGACTTTTTCACACTGTAGTTGCATGTATAGGTAAAAAGGGAGGGGAAAATCCTTTAACCAGATATATTCTAATACTTTTGCTAAGGACAGAGCCAGCTTTCTATCCATATAAAGGGATTCAAATTTGTTCCATTTTCAAAACCTTTCCATTTATTTATATATATAGGTATTTCTACACTGCTGTTGTCTCCACTGGGGACTCAAAGCAATGTATATACCTTTTTCAATAAAAATAATTAAGTAGAATTGTAACTTCATCCACTGTCCTTGCTTTAGAATGGTCCTCATGGGTCCTAGTGCCTATCTAGTTCTGTTAGGTAGGCACTAGGACTCAAGCAGAGAATTCTAAAACAAAGAAAAGGGTATAGAAACATATTGTATAGCAAGGGTTCTAAGCTTTCTTGATCTTGTGGACATGTTTGAAATTCTGACATAGGGTGGTAGGATACTGCAGGAGGCAGAACCAACTACAAGATGCCTGGTTATAAAGTCCAACCTCCAATAGGGCTTTTTGGCAGTGCATGGAGGTCAGGAAAGCCCCCAAGCTCCCCTGCCACTGAAAAGCCCTGTGGTATTGAAAGGACGCATACAGCCGAGGGTTGATGCACCACGCAACCAACCCTAAACCTCAGGAGACAATTGACTAATGTTGGCTCCACCCCCAGGAACGACCACTGACACACACACACCAGGCTGACATCCAAGCAGGATGCCAGCGCAGCCCTGCTATAGCCTGAATTTGGGTTTGGTGGCTGCAGGAAATGATTTGTAATTGGTTTTCTCTGCACAACAACTGTGGCATTCCTTGGTGGTCTCCCATCCAATTACAAGCCGGGGCTGACCTACTTTGCTTCTGAGATTTGATGAGATCAGGTTAGGACTTGAAAACAGCTGCCATAATTTATATGAATTTATTTTAAAAAAATGCCCACATGCATATGCTCAGCTCAGCAACAGATTGATCCTAAAGTGGAAACACCCCATTTCTCCATTTTCCCTCTGTATGTACCCTCGTTGATGTTAAACTGAGACAGGCTCTTTAAACTTAAAAGTAACAATGGTTTTCACTACCTTGGAGCCTTGGCTCAAACCTACAGCCATTCACATGACAATGGTTGACTTCAGCAGGAGCTCAGCAAGAATTGCTTCATCTGCCTGTATGGAATCTGCACCATAAACACCTGTTTGTCCACATTCTGGATAGGACAGGTCAACATAGCCATAACCGAAGCATCTAGAAATACTTCTCTAGGATTTTGAACTGCCAAAACTCTTATCCTTGATGGATGTCATGTTTCTAACTGCAGGTGTGACCACCATTGTCTCTAGCTATCTTGGCATTAGCATTTCTAGAGTACTGGACTGAGTGAGGCTTGACTTTCCCTCTCCTGGATGTTCCCAGAAAAAAAATTAATGAAAGGTGACGGTTTTCCTCAGTCCAAATCTCTAAAAAAAATGCATCTCTCCACAAGTTTTTAAAAAATAACAATTTTCTTTATAATCAATAAGGCTAGAAATCGTTCTTTTTTCTTTCTTCCGTGATATATAGCATCATTAACACTTACTAAGAACCTGCACATTTGCCTTTTGAAACCAATTATCATTTTATTAACAATATTCATATTGATTTTGAATTTAGCAGTCTATAAGGTACAAAAATATCTTCAATTTTAACCCCCTTCTTCCCCTTCAATTTATAATTAGGATTTGGAGCATAAAATACTACCATTTTAACTTTTCAGGCAGTTACTGACTATTGTAATGAGTGAGTGTACTGTTTCCTACCAGGGCTGCAAGCAGAGTCACAGTATTAACGTGGATAGTTGCCCGTGTAAGGAAATTCATTAACCACTAATTACTTCATTAACTCTTGACCACTTCAAGCTTGCTTAAGTACTGGACAAGCACTCCATCAAGCTGGCAATAAAAACTCTGCCTCAGAGGATTTTTTTTCTCCTATCGAACTCCTTACATTGCATCATGCAAATCTACCTCTACTCTGGAGAGGAAGTTGCCATCTGATCTTCAAAACACCTATTCTAGTGTAACAATCACTGGGACAATTAAATCTGGTCTTTCCTCTCTTACGTATTGACAAAGGTCTAATGCTTCCTTTGGGTTTTACTAAAATTCTGAGCACCACTGAAAAAAAATTCCCCTTATGAAAATTGAACTTATGAATGTTCTGATCTGTAATGCTGAATTTTCCCACACCATTATAAAATTCTAATGTTACTGTTTCACAAATTGCATAAAAATGCCCTTTAAAAAACTGTGTATAAATGGCATAAAAGAGATAATAACACCAGTAAAAAATAAAAGATTGCAACATAAGAGAGAACTTCTGCACACCAAAAACTCCTAATATGAACATGTTCAAAGAATGCTGTCAATGGGATATGGTTCATTAAAACTCCAAAAAATTTTTAAAAGACCGATATATCAATATGTTCAGGATTCAATTTCATTGTGAAATTAATATGTACTTCTTCTCAAAGATGAAGAAGGTATTTTGTGAACTGGCCAAGACTACAAGCAGAAGGTGTAATGACCTTTCATATTTCATACCTATTTTACTATCTTCTTATGACCAAGCTTTAGTAACTTCCCATAGGCCTAAATACAAAGGTTAACCTGATTTTATCAAATGCTACCTAACATGTATTCATTGCCAGTGGGCTGGTTCCAACATTGCAGCAGCTACTGCTAAGAAGTATACAAACAGCTTGGTCAGGGTAGCATTTCCAAAGGTCAGAACTCATGAGACCATTCTACAATTTCTACCTTAGAAAAAATATCACATACATTGCAAAGAAATTCATTTTCATTGCTATCAAGCTTACTGTGGGATGGATAGTTCCAGGTAATAGATGGGAAAACACATGATGTAACAAATTTACTGAAGCTAAGCCAGGTTGGGATCTTGTCAATGCCTAGCTGGAAAAACTATTAAATCTGCATTGAGTTTTATGATGGAAGAAAGGCAGGATGGAAATGTAACCAAATTATAGTTATTTAAGAGAACACTGAACAGGCTTTTTCATTCTTTCATTCTTCTGAATTAGTTCACAGAAATCATTCAGCTAAGTCTTAGAGTTCTTAATCTGAATTGTTATATCTCACATATCAAATTTTATAGCTGTTTTAAGTCACTGAAATTAGAAATGTTAGATTTAATGATTTTATGTCTTTACAGAAAAAATAAGCAGTGTTTCTGAAATCTTTCAAACAGTAAAACCTTGATTATGTTTTATTACATCCATTCCTTATTACATCAATTTTTATCTATTTTACTTTGCTATGAAGCTTGCTTTGTTAGTAATAGATTGTATGCATAAACAAAACCACTAGACATTTCATTTCTTTGGGGAAAACAAAGGAAAAAGATAGCTTTCCACATGAAACATTTCCCCACCTGCAGATAAGACCTGCACAATGTTTTAAACTGATTTCCCTGTAAACAATATTCCAATTGGTCCCCTATTACTTCTTAAGATACTAACAAGTTAATCCAACAGCATAAACCAGGAAAGCCCCAGACCCTGATGCATTTATTGCAGAAATGCTGAAGGTAGATCTTGATTGGTGGGCACTTATGTTGCTGCTCTTTTTATTGTGAGAAATAAGTTCAGCATTATCCCTAAGGCCGTCTCCACACGGCGGCGAAAGGGGTCGGGTCGGGTCAGTGTAGATGATGCCGACCCGATCCCTCTGGGACCCAGAACCTCCCGGGACGATGGCACAGAGCTGCGCCGTCGTCAGGGTGACCTACCTGTCCTGCAGCCCTCCGGCACATCGCCGAGGCCAGGGGACACGCCCCCCGGCCCTGCGTGACTGCTCTGGAGTCGCAGGGCAGAGGGGGCGTGTCCCCAGGCCTCGGCGATGCGCCGGAGGGCCGCAGGACAGGTAGGTCACCCGGACATGGGGGGAGGCAAGGCGCCATGGAGCTCCAAGCCGCCATTTTCCAAAAACCTCGCTGGGCAAGCAAGGTTGGAAAATGGCAGCTTCATGCAGCTTGGGTGGCGCGGCTGCGAAGCAGCTGCACCCCCTGTGCCAACGGCCCCCTGGGGATGCCGTTTTTGCCATACCCAGGCCGCCGTATTCCGCCCGTGTGGAAGGGGCCTAAGACTTGGACAAATGCAATAGTAGGCCCCATTTATACAAAGGATGACACTAGCTGCCCAGCAAGTTTTAGACAAATTAGTTTCCTGTCAGTTGTGGGCAAGTTATATGCCAAATATCTCTTTAAGGAATCCCTGACCCTGAACAAGTGGTTTCAAAAGGTAGTTCTTCCCCTGAATCACTGCTTGATATTCTCCCACGTAATAAATAAATATGTCATAAGAGATAAGACCAAACTATTCACTTCCTTTCTTGACTTGAAAGGTGCATTTGGCTCTATCTTCAGAGTTTTGTGGAGAAAACTACAGCTATGATAGTAATTATTGTTCCTTATTAAGAAGCTGCATACTTCTACAAGCTGTCAAGCTGTATACTTCTACAAGCTGCCAGTGGAAAGATCCCTATTAATAAAGGAGTTAAGCAGGGCTGTGTTCTAGCTCCTTTTAAAAATTTAATCTTTTAAAAAATGACTTAGCTCCTTTTCTTTTGGAAGTTGATGGACATAGCCTAAGATTAGGTTCAACCCACATAGCCATTTTGCTATGTGTAGATGATGCTGTATTGTCATCTATGCAGGTGGGCCTGAAACGCTTGACGAGACACTGTGCTGTATATTGCACAATCAACATATTAGAACTTAATTATAAAAAAGCTAAGGTTCTTGGGTTTGGTAAAACTTTGCATTGTTATAACTGGAAGTTAAATGACCATAGCATAAATGAAATGAGGACATTAAGTTAATTTTAAACCAAAAATTGGGAGTTTGTTTTGTCTCTGCAATTGAAAAGAAAAAGAAAAAAGGAGTTGCTTTATTTATAAAAGAACAATATAAACCAAAATTATTATTTAAGCATACAAACTGAAGGTTTTTGAGTGTGGAATTAAATTGGGATAATCAAAAAGTATTGTTGATAGGAGTGTGTGGGCCAAACAAAAACAAATGGAATTTTTATCAATCACTTCTAGAAAAAATTAAGGAATATTCATTTAACAGAATATGTCTAATGGGAGATCTAAATGGGGTGGTGTCAACTTTCTTGGACAAATGAATACAGAAAGAAAAAAAATTACAGGAGGCAAATTACTGAAATTCTTTTTTGAGTTGACAGACTTCCTAGAATTAAAGATTATGTGAAGGTTACTTAATGGTAACAGCAAAGAATATACTTTTCATGTGAAGCAATACAATGCCTTCTCTAGAATTGTCCTGATTTGGGCCACTGAAGACTTATGCTTGAAAAAGGAAGACATTAGACTAGAACCAAAAACCTTCTCAGACCACAAACCTATAATATGGTTGTTGAAAACACCACTTAAATGAGGAATTTGGAAAATAAATAACTACTTGCTGAAAAAGAAAAGGTCTTGGAAAGGCTGAATATAGAATCAAAGGAATTTTTTGAAATTAATAATACTCAAGAGGTAGGAATAAATATGATATGGGACACATATAAAGCCTTTTTGAGAGGTCTACTGATCAGAGAAAATACCAGATGGAAAAAAGAAAGAGATAAATTGGAATCAGGAATCAAAGGGAAAATATCAGAAATTGAAAAACAGTTATTATTAAACCCCAAAGATAAAAATGTGCTGCAAGAACTAAACAAAGCACAAAATCAATTAACCATGATTTATGTCTCAGAAAAAATATAAGAATAGCCAAACTAAACAACTACAAACAAGCAAATAAATGTAGGAAATGGATGGTGTGGAGAATTAGACAACAAATTCATAGTAGGAAAATAGAATTCATAACCAGAGAGGGGAAGGATTACACAAAACAAAAAGGTATATCAAACAATTTGCAGAATTTTATAGAAAACTATTCTCAGGAGGAAAAAGGGAAACATTACTATAAGAAAACTAATAATATACCAAAAATAAGCAGTGAACAAAAAGAAATACTAAATCAATATATAACTTTAGAAGAAATACAAAAAGCAATCAAAACAGTCAAATCACAAGGACTGGATGGTATTTCTAATGAATTTTATAAAACATTTAACGAACAAATTGCACCAATTATACTGTAGGTGATGAATAATATTTAAAAAACAGAATCTATGCCGGATTCCTGGAAAAAAGCCATCATTGCAGTTATCCCAAAAGAAGACAACAACTTAACTAACATTAAAAATCTCATTGTTAAACTGTGACTATAAAATATTTGCAACAATTCTAGCTGAAAGATTAAAATATACACTTAATGAAATAATAGGTAAAGAACAGAACAACTTTTTTGCCCAATAGATATATCAAGAACAGCATCAGATTAACCCTAAACATGATTGAATTTTTTCATAAAAACCAACAAGCAGCAATGATTTTCATAGACCTAGAAAAAACACTTGACTATTTAAATTGGGATTGTATGAAAGAAGCATTAAAACAAATAAATAGTGGAGAAAAATTTCAAAATTTGATCAAAGTAATTTATCAAAACCAAACCGCAAAAATTAAAATTAACAGTGAATTATCACATTCATTTAATATCTCAAAAGGAACAAAACATGGTTGTCCCCAATCTCCCTTACTTTTTATTTTATCGCTTGAACCACTCATTCTAAATATAAAAAGGAACAACAAAATTAAAGGAATAAAAGAAAATAATTTTCTATACAAAATTAGGGCTTTTGCTGATGATCTAGTTATTTTCCTCGCACCAACAAGAAAGTCAATGGAAGCTCTGAAACAAGAGATAAAGAATTATAGTGAGATATCTGGACTAATAGTTAATGAAAATAAGACAATATTATTAGCTTCCAATATAAACCAAAAGAAAAAAAATACAGAAACCCTAAAATTTAACATAGTGAAAAAAGTTAAATATTTAGGGATATTTTAACAAGCTTTAATATTTTATTATTTGAAAACAACTATGAAATACAATGGAAAAAGATAAAGGAAACCTGCAAAAATGGTCTAAACTGAACTTATCACTATTGGGCAAAATAGTGTTAATTAAAATGACAGTTCTAGCTAAGATTAATTTTCTTTTCCAAAATCTACCCATTGTAATCTCAAATAATTTCTTTAGTGAATGTAGGAAAGATTTAAGTAAATTTATCTGGGGAATACATAAAATATTATGCAATGTTACCAAGTGGGGTGAATTGGTTTTACCAAATCTAGAATTTTATGATAAAGTGGCGGGTTTACTTTGGTTTATGGAATGGTTGATGCTAGAAGACAATTGCTAAATTTAGAGAGATCAGATTTATTTCTTGGATGGCACTTTTATATTTGGTATGCACAGGGAAAGGAATTTAGGGTATTTATGGATCACTTGATAAGGAAATCTATTTTTAAGATGGGAAGATTATAAAAGGAAAAATATTAAATCAACACCAGGTTGTGTATTAAATTGAGGCTTGAAGATAATAGTGAGTGGATTAGATATAATAATTTGATTATAAGAAGAGGGGGTGTATATAGAATGAAAGACAGGGCATTATAATAAATGGTAAAGAATGCCAATGGTTTCAATATCAGCAGTTGATGGAAAAATTTAAAATTGATAAAATTAAAGGTTTTGAACTAGAAGAATCTTTTTTGTTAAAAATGTTTAAAAAGCACAAACGAGGAATTGTTAGTAATATGTTCAAAAACTTTCTACAAAATTTGATAGATGAGCAAATCAAAAACTGTATGTTTAGATGGTCTCAGAACTTGAATAGAGAAATCAATCTGGAAATATGGGAAGAAATATGGGAAAAGAAACTAAAATTAACTAACGCAGTAAGATTAAAAGAAAATTACTACAAAATGCTACACAGGTGGTACTCATATCCAAGCAAATTAGCTAAAACGTATAAAAACAATTCGGATTGATGCTGGAAATGTCAAACCCAGATTGGTTCCTTTATTCACCTCTGTTGGCATTGTAAAGTTAGCCAAGAATTCTGGCTTAATGTATACTGTACTATGAAAGAAATTTGGATATAGGGTTTATGTTTAAACCAGAAATGTTTTTATGAAATATAATTGAATTCTAGATAGAAAAGAAGTTGAAAATTTGCTTCTATGTATGATAGTGGCAATGAGGATGCAATTTGCCAAAAAGTGGAAGATATCTTCAATACCATCTAAAGAGGACTGGCTGATTCAACTAATCGAATTCGTTGCTTATGACAAACTATCAAGTCTCTTAAAATATAATTTGATAGAACATTTTCCTAGATATATGGTAACCAATAATTAAATTTCTACAAACAAAAGAATATAAGAAATTATCTTTGTATTTGCAATATTGATAAGCTTATTTTGAATTGTAATTAAGTTGACAAGGTGTGTACATAAGCTAAGAAGAAGTCACCATCAATTTATTTTCTTTCTTTCTTTCTTTCTTTCTTTCTTTCTTTCTTTCTTTCTTTCTTTCTTTCTTTCTTTCTTTCTTTCTTTCTTTCTTTCCTCCTTTCACTCCTTTGCTTTTTATAAGTCTTATTTTGTTACCCACCTTCATGTCAAATGTCAACATTATATAACTTTCAAAATTTCTAAAATGTTATATTTAGACATTTAGATTGCAACAATGCTTTTTGTAACCTTTTCTATATACAAAGAAAACTGTAAGACTTTTATAATTTTTATTTCATTTCATTTATCTTTCAATAAATATCTGAATTTGTAAAAAAGAAAAAAATGACCATAGCCTGGAACAAATAAAACAATTTAGATGTCTAGGGCTCTTCTTCCACCATAATACTTTGTGGACACCCCCCACCCCATCAAAAATCAGCTAGCGATAGCCAATATCACTGAATCAGCTATTACACTTTTTTAAAAAAAGAGGTAATCAATTTCTCCCTACAGCTTTAAAAATCTTCAATGCTAAAGTAGCTACTCAACTTTTATATGGTACCCCATTGTGGATTGGAGCTGCGAGCTGCTCAATAGAGCTCCACTTTTCATGCAAAATCATGGGAATTTAAGGCGCAGGCGCAGCTCGACCAAAGGCCTGCCATTGCGGGTGGGCGGGCCCTGGCACAAGCTTTGATAAAGCACACTCTGAATCAAACTCTGTCACACACTTAGAAATTGCAAACGATAGCAAGCAACAGATTACTATTAAGTGCACAGTGCTGATGATGTGGTTTGAACAATGGCAGCTGCTCTGTGTATATAAAGGTCCAAAAGTCTATATTGACAGTGCAGCTATTCACAGAAACTCTGTATACAGAAACATACCAGCACAAGCACTTTGGTGCTTGTGGATGGTTGTTTATCATACCTATCTGTCAACATTAACATTGGAGTGCTTTGTGGTTTCTGGGCTGTATGGCCGTGTTCTAGCAGCCCGGAAACCACACATCACCCCAGTGATTCTGGCCATGAAAGCCTTCAACAATACAACATTAACATTATTTGTTAAGTCTCTCGCCTGATCACCTACCCTCATCAAACAGTATAAAAAGAAGCCAGATTATTGACAATTTAAATTAATTACAATAATTTTATTAAACAACCAGGTTTATGAAATCTCAGTTCATTCGATTCAATATTTAATTTATATACTGCTCAGGGCGGTGCACAACAGCAAAATGATACATAATAATATACAATAACATAATATACAAATATAAGGCAATTCGTCAAATGCAATAGCCTCCCAATGTATCAGGTTAACAAGGCATAACAAGGAACTCAACATATATAATAATACTAACATTACATATAATATTTCGTAATAGCAGCAATATAATGATCACATAACCAAAATAACCAAACATTCCACATAATATCGCATAACATAATAAATAATTACATAGCAGCAAATAACATAACATTTCACAATTTCACAAAAGCCTAACATTTCACAAATAACAGAACTATATCAAAAATACAATTCCCCACAACCCACCCTCAATAACCTTGCTCCCTACAATTAATATAACTAATATAACTAATATAACTAACAGCATAAGGTTAAACAAATAGATGGCGACTTAATAAACCTGAATCTAGAAACCTAACTAATATAACCTAATAACAGCAACAACATCCTACCTACACTACGGTCATATTGCTAAACACTATTTGAAACCCTGGCAGATTTAAGAACACTAAATCTACTACGCCTACATGAAAGCAATGAAATTTAATGACCAAGTCTGCAGAGTAATGCACAGAAGAATCCAGCATGAATGAGTTCCAGCATCTGTGCAGAGCCGCTGCCATGTTACCAATGGGCGTGCCTCACTCCTTAGTGAGGAGGGACTCTCCAGGGTTCACAGGCAAAAGGCTCTCGAAAAGTTGTTCTGTTCATCAGGACTTGGCTTGTGTCTCTTAGGAGCAGCAGTGGTGTAGTGGTTAAGACCAGGTGCATTCTAATCTGAGGAACCATCAAGGACATAGGTAAGGGTGTGTGTCTCGGGTTCAACCCCCATTGCATGTCCAAAGCTCCGCCCCCCCGTTTGAGGGTATTTTGCATTTTAAAGTGTGTTTTTGGTTTTTGGCCTGCAGGGGGTGCATTTTTAGGCTAGTGGCACTACACTTTCAGGGTATTGTCAGGTCATGCTCCTGATGATATGAGCCAAGTTTGGTGAAGTTTGGTTCAGGGGGTCCAAAGGTATGGACCCCAAAAAGGGGTGCCCCATCCCCCATTGTTTCCAATGGGAGCTAATAGTAGATGGGGCTACCCTTTTGAGGGTCCATATCTTTGGACCCCCTGAATCAAACTTCACTAAACCTGGTTGGTATCATCAGGAGATTCTCCTGCTGATACCACCCAGGTTTGGTGAGGGTTGGTTCAGGGGGTCCAAAGTTATGGACTCCCAAAAAGGGTGCCCCATTGTTTCCAAAGGGAGCTAATAGAAGATGGGGGCTACACATTTGAAGGTCCATAACTTTGGACCCCCAGAATCAATCTTCACCAAACCTGGGTGGTAGCATCAGGAGAGTCTCCTAAGGATACTCTGAAAGTTTGGTGCTAGTAGCTTAACAACTGTACCTCTGACAGCAGGCACCCCCCAAATTTCCCCAGATTCTCTTTTTAAATCCACCTCCTTCGGCATGGATTTAAAGGGAGAATCTGAGATCCCCAGGTTAAACACTGAAAGATCCCCAGGTTAAACACTGTTTCAGGGTGGGGGGGAATCCACCCCCAAACAGCATCACTTTCACTGTTGTTTTACCTGGGGACCCCAGATTCTCCCTTTAAGATGGATTTATAAGGAGAATCTGGGCTCCCTAATTTAAACACCATTGAAAGTGGTGCTGTTTGGGGGGTGGATTCCAGCATCACAGCAGCCACCCATGAGTGGGGCGCAAACCTCAGATTTTGCATCGGACTCCATTTTCTCTAGGTACCCCTCTGCCTGGAGGGGAGGGAGAACGGACTGCTGGCTGCCAGTGGGTGGGTGGGCCGGGGGGCAGGGAAGTCTGCCATCCCTTCCCACGGAGAGCTGCTTTTATAAGCACTGAGGCTGGTGGCGGGGTTTGGGGAGGCATGCCCCCCCCCATAAAAAGTCTATACCTACGTCACCGGGTTTGATTCCCTGCTCTGCTGCTTGAGCTGTGGAGGCTTATCTGGGGAATTCAGATAAGCCTATGCACTCCCACACATGCCAGCTGGGTGACCTTGGGCTAATCACAGCTTTTCGGAGCTCTCTCAGCCCCACCCACCTCTCAGGGTGTTTGTTGTGAGGGGGGAAGGGAAAGGAGATTGTAAGCCCCTTGGAGTCTCATACAGAAGAGAAAGGGGGGATATAAATCCAAGCTCCTCCTCCTCCTCTTCGTCTACTCTATAACCAGCAAGCACCTCTTTTCCTTTTTATGGTTCCTTTTTCAAGGAATGTTCTATCAAAGTCAATCTTTTGCAGGGGAACTTTTTTGTTGTACTGTACATGCTTTTTTATACCACTTTAATATAGATGGCTTGTTTGTTATCACCAAAATATTTTTTAATGTTGTAGTCTACTTGGATCAAAATAAGAAATAGATATGCATCTTTCTAGGATGGGGATTCAAGCACAGATGTTTTGAAAGCCTTGATAGTTCATCAGACATTTGCTGTTAAAAATTCTGACCTTATTAATGTTGAATGATCGCTAATTAAATTGGTGCTTTGTTAAATGGTATTTGAATACTGAAATGATCCTCACATTATAATATATTAATAAGAAAGCAATTGCATATTCAATGCCTTAGTGGTTTTTTCAATCCATTTATGTTGAATAAGATTTTCCACATATTCCCACTTAAGTTTTTTTACATAGCTCTAGAACTGTAGGATGTGATCTTTCATTATGCAGCAGATTTTTTTTGTGTGTTATTGGCCACTATATCCAGATTGTGGCCCCTTCCGCTCACGCAAAATAATGCGTTTTCAAACCACTTTCACAACCATTTGAAAGTGGATTTTGCTATTCCACACAGCTTCAAAGAGCACTGAAAGCAGTTTGAAAGTGCATTATTCTGCATGTGCGGAATGAGCCAATAATTCAATAGGATAGTAAGAATAACCTAGCTGAGGACCCAAAAAGGGTGCTTTATTGCTTGTCAATGTATAACTTAATAATAAACACATAAACACTAGATAGCATTCATTATTTCAGGAACATTTCTGTCAATCCATTCTGAATTAAACATAAAAGCTTAACTTAGCATTTGTTTAACAATACCCATAATTCTCATTCAATTGTGCTTCAGCATGATTAATCGCTGGGGCTCATTTTTACAATATTTGTATGTTGTGCCCCCCAAACCTGGCATACCTAGGGCTGGCAAGGGGCTTTGAATTAGGAATGCTCCTAGAGTTATGTGCTGGAAATTCCTAAGAGTTTATGGGCCTGATTTTCATTGGGGCTGCATTGAATGGGCAGAACAGGCTTTACCTTCACACCCACAACATATTCTTGACCTAAAATGGCCTTAGGGAGTAAATATTTGTCCAGCTAGGGAAATTTAGTTGCAGCCATTAGTACATCCAAGTACAAACCACATCTTGTTTTGAAATCCCTATGAAGTTGCCATAGGTCAGCTTGGACTTGAAGGCACAAATAAAACAGTTCACTGAATATCTGTCTGGAGTTTGGTCTAACTGAACTTTCACAAAGAATATAGATAACAAAAGACTCCTTATTATGGGAAGGAAGAAGCAAAGAAGAACTACAGAAGAGAATATCTCACCAAAAAATAAGCCATTGAAGATAGACAATTTCTCTATGGGAAAACCCACCCTTAGGAATGTTGGGAACTGGCTATCTTGATTGAAAACCAGGAAAACAGAATTCAGTTTATTGCTGCCCCTTGCATATGGGCAGAGAAGTGGACATGCAGCTTTTGTGTAACAAGAAATAGTCAGACAAAAATTTAATTTTAAGGAAGAAAGCATATGAGGGAGAAATATGATTATATGGTTATGTATGCTGGTATGATTATGAATTATGACATGTGTATTCTTTGTATCTATAAAAGATGAGGGTCTTTGGTTAGGTGTGACTCTCTTAGAGAAACACCCTATTTTCTGCTCAGTAAAAACAAATATTTCGTTTAAAGCCTGGTTCTTTGGTATTTTTCCTTACCAGTCTTTCCAAACGTAACTGCACATGGCGAGATACGGGTTCTGGCCTGACACAACAAAGAGCTCAAATAATTATGGAAATTTTGCCCAGTAGTCCAAAAGATCTGACATTCTACCACCTCTACCTGCTCCACCCTTTCCCTCTCCCAAAGAGAATTTGAAATATAATAATACTTATTAGTTGAATCATTATCAGGAAGAACTGGAATCATTAGAAAAAAATCTGGAATTGGATTTGCAGTCATTAAGACTGCTAAATTGTGAAAATAAAAATAATGGAACAGAAAAATCATGGGCACAAGAGCTTATTGAGCTTGGACAACAGGAAATGGACTCAAAATAAGAAATCTCATCACCTAAAGAGAAAAAACAAGATTTAATTATTTATTTTATTTATTTTTATTAATTATATTTATATAATTATAAAAAAAGGAGAAGTAATGGCTATATTTTCATAGATGAGTTGAGACAATTAGGGCAGATTAACAGTGAACCTAAGGAGAATATAGAAATTGCTCCAATGGAAGAAATCAAGATAGACATAGACAAGAATAATATTACTACAGATCTTTATAGTCAGGATAAAAGGAAAGTAATGGATGTCAACCCTCAGCCAATTAAACAATTACTGAATGACTGTATCTACAAAAGCAGTCTGATTTTCTGAATAGACCCCTTGAAATTTTTGTCAAGGAATGTTGCTGGTTGGAATCAATGCCTCTCTTCCTATAATGATACCCCTTTTTATTATAATTATATTATCACTTTGCAAGAAACATGGTCTGCTGAAGATCTCCAGCTGGATGGGTATCAAAGTTATAATGTGTATTTTCCTACAGTAACTGGAAAAGCACTAACAGAAGAAATTTGGCTAGTTTTTGACAACTATCTAACCCAAGTGCCTCTAGATTCTCCAAATGCACAAATATTGATAATCAGAGACTTAAATGTAAGGATAAGGCCAAATGATGATTATATGAAAGAAAAATTTGAAATTATATGGGAGGCCCCTGAAGAAGATAGACCAATACTGCCATACATCAGAGTCTCTAAAGATCAAAAAGCAAACTTTGTTGGTTTATCTTTAATTAAATTGATAAATAGGAGAGCATTACATACACTTAAGAATGCCTTTTATGGGGATTTTCTGGGTGAGCTAACTTTTGTGGCTGGCAACAGAGTGAGCTCCATTGATTATGTTTAGTTTGTGTTTTCCTCTTACCAAAGATTCAAAATTTCAAGGTATTACCTCACATTGAAAGTGACCATCTACCATTATACACTCAAATAAGTTTTTTTATCAGAGACAATTTGACTATCAACTTGTCATTTGCACCAACTGGAATATATAGGCAAAAGTATTAGATGGTCAGGAAAGCTGAATCTCTATAAACAGATCATAACTAGTATAAGAAACAATATAGTAAGATTCTATGGCAAAAACTTATTCAAGCTGGAAACTAAAAAAAATCTACACAATTCTGGAGGCTTTTATCAGAATAGAGACAAAGATTTTCTTCTTTGTCAGGCTCCTGTATACCTGCGAATGAATGGACAGCATTCTTTCAGAACCATTATGATGCCTATATTTCTCCTACCTTGGTCGGTCCTATAGAAAATTCACCAAAGTGGCTCCCTGTTATGGCCAAAGCAATAAAATCATACATAAAATATTTAAAAACTGGTAAAGCCCCAGGTTTAGATGGAATTCCCTTGGAACTTTTGAAAAAGAATATAGATTACATATATAGATATACCTGGACATATCTCAAAAGACTGGGATGTGGCTATTATTATTCCTATCAATAAAAAAGGTAGTAAAAGAGATCCTGCTAACTATAAGCCAATTAGCTTGCTGAACATAAGTAAAATAAGTAAAATTTACTCAAGACATTTATTGGATACAGGGACGTAGGTATAGATTTTTATGGGGGGGTTCGGGGATGGGGCCACACCCCCACCCACCCCTAGGGCATGGCCACGCCTCCCCAAGCCCTGCCCCTGGCCTAGAGCTTATAAAAGCAGATCTCCGAGGCCGGGGACGGCAGAGTCCCCTCCCCTGCCCCCCACCTGGGCTTCCAGCTGGCAGCCGGCAGTTCCTTCTGCCCTCCCCTCTGGGCAGAGGCATAGAGGGAAAATGGAGCCCGGGCAGCCGCTGTGATGCTGGAATCCTCCCCCAAACAGCATCACTTTCAATGGTGTTTAAACTAGAGAGCCCAAATTCTCCTTTTAAATCCACCTTAAAGGGAGAACCTGGGGTCCCTAGTTAAACAACATTGAAAGTGATGCTGTTTGGGGGTAGATTATCCCCACCCTGAAACAGCATCACTTTCAATGTGGCACAGTGGTTAAGAGCAGGTGCATTCTAATCTGGAGGAACTCGGTTTGATTCCCAGCTCTGTCGTCTGAGCTCTGGAGGCTTATCTGGGGAATTCAGATTAGCCTGTGCACTCCCACACATGCCAGCTGGGTGACCTTGGGCTAGTCACAGCTTTTCAGAGCTCTCTCAGCCCCACCCACCTCACAGGGTGTTTGTTGTGAGGGGGGAAGGGCAAGGAAATTGTAAGCTCCTTTGAGTCTCCTACAGGAGAGAAAGGGGGGATATAAAGCCAAACTCTTCTTCTTCTTCTAAACCGAGGACCTCAGATTCTCCCTTTAAATCCATGCCGAAGAGGGTGGATTTAAAACGAGAATCTGGAAAAATTTGAGGGGTGCCTGCTGTCAGGGGTGCAATTGTTAAGCTAGAAGCACCAAACTTTCAGGGTATCTTTAGGAGACACTCCTAATGATACCAACCAGGTTTGGTGAAGTTTGGTTCAGGGGGTCCAAAGTTATGGACCCTCAAAGGTGTAGCCCCCATCTTCTATTAGCTCCCTTTGGAAACAATGGGGGATGGGGGCACCCCCTTTGGGAGTCCATAGCTTTGGACTTCCTGGACCAAACTCCACAAAACCTGGGTGGTATCAATAAGAGACTCACCTGATAGAACATACCAGGTTTGGTGAAGTTTGGTTCAGGGTGTCCAAAGTTATGGACCCTCAAAGGTGTAGCCCCCATCTTCTATTAGCTCCCATTGGAAACAATGGAGGATGGGGGCACCCCCTTTGGGAGTCCATAACTTTAGACCCCCTGAACCAAACCTCACCAAACCAGGTTAGTATCATCAGAAGAGTCCCCCAAACAATCCCTGAAAGTTTGGTGCTGCTAGTCCAAACAGTGTGCCCCCTGCAGGCCAAAAACCGAAAAAACACTACAAATGTTTTAAAAACTCACAAACGGAGGGGCGGAGCTTCGGACATGAATGAGGGGGTCTGAACCCGAGAACACCCCCCCTTGCCTACGTCCTTGATTGGATAAGCTTGAAATTTGAATAGAACAAGAGAACTGTATTGCATTGGAAAAAGAAGATTGAGAAAAGGAAGACCTACAACAGAAAACTGTTTGGTTTTACAACATTTAATAGAGAAATGTTCCTCTAAAGCCAATGTCGCTGTATGTGGCCTTTATTGATCTGAAATCAGCTTTTGATTTAATATCCAGGCAAAAACGTTGGCAGAAATTAGAAAGTTCTAACATATATAAAAGTTTGTCTCATCTTATTTGGATGCTACATGATCCTTCTTCTCATAGGGTAAGATGTAACCCCCAGTGCTTTCTTACAGACACAATAAAAACATCCAAAGGAGTGAGGCAGGGTTGCCTCTTGGAGCCTGTTCTATTTAATTATTATATAAACTAGTGGTACCTGGCCATGCATTGCTGTGGGTTATTGTGGTGAAATGGGAAAGGAACAGTAGCAGCAAATCAATTGCAGAGACCAGCAGTACGTGCTCATTGAAATGCGCAGCCTGATACTGTGCGATATCATTGATTTGTGTGACTGCATTCCTTGGGGGGCAATGGAAAGGCACCCCTCCCACATGTCTAGGCTGGCTGGTCATGATCCTTTACCTGGGAGTAAGGTTGGTTTGTGGCAATGGGTGTTGCTTCTGAGTAAACCCTCTGAGGGGCGTGACTCAGCCATTCAAAGAATGAAGAGGACCAGAGGGCCTAAAGAAGGACCAGCACTTTAGAGATGCCAGCCACAGATGTTTCAGCATCACCAGAGGCCACCCTGACAGCACATGCTTGGGAAACTATGTAACCAGCTCCTGAGTTAGCTACCAGGCCTCTGTCAGGCAGGACTGAAAGCCATACCTATTGTCTTAGGTCAATAAATGTGATACAAGCAAAAAGCCTTATAAAACAGAGACTAAAAGATGCTGAACATCAACAAGATTTAACAAAATTCCTGGATTTTCAGAGCCTTGAGACAAGGAGATACATTATGTCTCCAGCACCTTCTTTAGTAAATTTAGATGTGCAGCCTATCAGAAGGGCTTTTACTGTGGCCAGGTGTGTGTCATTATCATCAGCAGTGATGGATGGTCGATATGAGTCAATACTTCTAGCTGAAAGATTAAGTGTGTGCTCTTTGGGAGAGGTAGAAACTGTGAGCCATATTTTTATGTCCTTTTCATAATGAAATAAGAACAAACCTTTTATTAATAAACTTCCTTTTTGTTCCCAGGAAATTTATCTAGAAAAATTGCTAGAGGACACTGATAATTATATATCCAAGCCAGTAGCATTATCTCATATGGGGTTACTTGGTTAATAATTTTAATTAATTGGTAATCTATGTAGAGGATTCTATTATTGCTTTAAAAATTATGTAGATGTTTATTAGCAATTTTATGTCTTAATTATTGGCATTTGATCTTAAATAAATGATTGATTGATTGATACTGTCAAAATGTATATATATGTACAACTCATTCAAAAATGTAGTTTTTGGTGATAAATCTTCCTCCAATAGTCAAAATTTCCACCAGAACACAAATATGATCTTAAAAAATATCTATTTCATAGAATTTGCCTAGTGATATTCATAGCACTACATGTAATATTCTTCAAATAACTCTTCCTAGCTTAATGCCACTGATATAGTCAATTTTAGGGCCTGATATAGTCAATATAGGGCCTGTCATTATTTCCATTTTATTTCTATTACATTTTATCTTTAGAAGCATACCCAGTCCCAGGTGATCTTAGTAAATGGCACTCGGGGCTCTAGTCCCATCTGTGTCCCTTCATTACTCCACTGCTCAGACCTACTTTAGACTCCCAGTATAGAATTGTTAATGTGCTTAGCTTTTTTGTCATCATGGTATATTCCTCTCTCTCTGGTTCTTCCAATACTGTGGTGTTTCTTCCTTCAGTTGCTTGGAATAACCTCTCTGCATTAGTGAAGGGTACAGTGGAAACTGAATTACTCAGATAATAATCATAAATTTTAGGACTATGATTATTGTTCATGAATAGGAGTCTTAGAGATTTAACATGGCTAAGTTCCCTCCTGCATGTTCATCATTTGTAGATTATGTTTTAGGGACAACACGTGAGCATTTTTAAACATTTTACTCTCTTTTATGACTCCTTGAAGGCTTGAAATCTGCAGTAGAATGTTAGCTTTGTACAGTTCACTCTCTTGCCAGTTGCTTGTTTCAACTCTCCTAATGAGAGAGGCCTAGTTAAACTGATGTCATGTACATCCCAAGTATGAAGTTCTTCAGGGGCAGACAAGTTATTAGTTTTGCACTTATTTTTAAACTAATTATGTTGTCTCAAAGTTTACCCCTGGATATATATGTCAGCTACGAAATACTGGGTTTAAATTAACTGTCAGTCCAGCCTCACATTTAATTTAGCTGGACACAAACCTGATGGAAAAGCACAAAAGTAATGTTAATTTTTGTTTCACTCAGCAATCAGTGTAAATGACAAAAATATCTCAGTTGCTAAATTAAATGTTTGTTTAAAGAACATGATATTTTACATCATTATTTTTGTTGCATTTTAACATGAATACAAGGCCAAGTTTGTAAAAAAAATGAAGAAAATGGAAAGAACAAGACTTGTTAAAAAGTTGCTTTCTGCTTTCCAGCAGAGGGATTATGCCCATTCCATGTTTGAATCGAGCACTGATTCCCTGAGACTGTGTTAAGCCTGATGTAGCCCATCTCCAAGGAGGTATGTATTGTCAGCTCCATCTCTTTGCAACTGTCATTTAGTTCAGTCAGGTTTAATTTATTTTTTACACTGCCCTTTCCTGACCCAAGTCAGGCTCAGGGCAGCTGACAATCAATAAAATATAAATTTATATAAAATACCCTATACGGACAAGTGTTAAAATAAAAGAAACTAGTAATGACAATAATTGTGGGGAGAGCAATCAGAGCAAAGAGAAAGAAAACAAAGTGGGAAACAGGCACGGGAAAAAGGAAAAGAAGGGGTAGACCAAGAGGTGGTCCATTCATAACATGAGATCAGCAAGTCTCCTCATGGGATGAAGCAGGAATTTTGAGGGTTTCGTTAAATTGGTTCAGAAGGAGAATTTCTTTCTTCTGTACATTGTTCATGAACTGTAAGTGGATTATAATTAGGCATGCTTTTTGCTGTTTAGGTGCTAACAAGGGTTGGAAAGATAGTGTGGGGTGCCAATAGGAATTGATGTTGATTGTTGAATGAATCCTCTGAATGTGGATGAAGTACCGGTATGGGTCCCAAGTCAGTCTATCATTGGCATGTATGGCTTCTATGGCATGTATGGGAAGGTTAGTTAAATGACATCTTTGGTAATGGGCACCATCAATCAATCCTTTAGTTGCTTAACCAGCATGTGAAGAGGAAGATTAGGCTTAATTCTGCTAAGTACAAAGCCAGCTCTAATATTGGTCAAGTATGGTGCCCGAATGGTTGTCAACATTGGTACCTGTTAGAAGCTATCTATTAGCAGCAATGACTTAAAAATAAATTATAAGAACATAAGAAAGAGCCTGCTGGATCAGACCAGAGTCCCTCTAGTTCAGCACTCTGCTACTCGCAGTTGCCCACCAGATGCCTTTGGGAGCTCACATGCAGGATGTGAAAGCAATGGCCTTCTGCTGCTGCTGCTGCTGTGCTCCCGAGCACCTGGTCTGCTAAGGCATTTGCAATCTCAGATCAAGGAGGATCAAGATTGGTAGCTATAGATCGATTTCTCCTCCATAAATCTGTCCAAGCCCCTTTTAAAGCTATCCAGGTTAGTGGCCATCACTCCCTGACATCATCTTTGTCTCCAAGCCAAACAAGCTCCATGGTATATCATGGGGCTACAAAGGATTAAATGGAAGCTTAGACAACTAGAGCAGGTTGGTGATGTACATGAGGCAAAGCTATAAGAACATCATATAGGACATTTATGAAATCCTATGAGATGGCAATAAAGGTCACTATAAAGTATACACTGCAGCCACCATTGCATCTGATAGCTCTTGCCCAGTGAAATTATTTTGGGTAATTTAGTTTCTAACATTCCTCTTAGAGAGATCTCAGAATAATAGGCATTTGGCAATTAACTGTGATGATTTTGCAAGCTTTTTTTTGCAGATAAAGTCTTATTACTCCACCAGACCTTTCCTACCAGTGTTGATACATTAAGTGAACAGTAGGCCCTTTGCCCTCTTTTAGGTCCTTACCAGTTATGTTGACTCTTCTGGGCTGATACAGACAGGGAATCGGCAGCTGTGAAACCTACTACTTGCCCCTTGAACTTGTGCTCATCATGATTGGTGGAAATTGGTGGTGATGAAATTCAGGTCCTGAAATTGCTGATGCTTGTATACGAACCTCCTTTCTTCTGAATGGAGGAGTAGTCTCATTTCTCCAAGGTTGGGGATAGAGAGTTGCACAAGGGGGAAAGGATATCCTTCAGCACTTCTTAATTGTGTGGAGTCCCTCAGGGGGCAGTCCTTTCACCAACGTTATTTAAGATTTTCATGTGCCGCCTTGCACAGCTAGTCTGGAGTTTTGTTTTGAGTTGTCATCAGTATACAGATGCCACCCAGCTACAGCTGTTGGGTGGCTGGCCAGATGCTGCTCCAGCTATATTGGCCAATTATCTGGAGGCTGTGGGAAAGTGGTTGAAACAGAGTTGGGATAAATACAATCAATTGAAGGCAGAGGTCCTGAGGCTGGGCCAGGGACACCTGGGATTAGGGTGCCAGCTTCTTGAAGATGTACAACTGACAGCAGCACTGTCCATCAAAAGTTTGGGAGTGACTCTGGATGTTATCAATGGAGGGAAAGTCATAAATGTAGCCAGAACAGTATTCTTCCACCTTTGCTAGATCTGTGACTGGTCCCCTACCTATCTCGTTCTGACCTTGCCACTGTGATCCATGCAATGGTCACCCCCAGATTAGGCTAATATAACTTGCTCTATGCAGGGCTACCCTTGAGATTGCTCCAGAAACTCCAACTGGTCCAGAATGTAGCAGCATAGGTCCTTATTGGAACCATTTGGCAGGCACATGTCCAACCAGTGCTCTGCCAGCTGCACTGGTTCCAGGGGAAATACCAAACCAGGTTCAAGGTTCTGATGTTGACCTTCAAAGCTCTTAATGGTCTGGGACCTTCATCTCTGCAGGGTTGCCTCTCTCTATATACCCCCCACCTTCCCAAGAGTGCTGTTCTCACTTGGAGACAACTTACTGGTATTCCCTGGCCCTAAAATAATTCGGCTATTCTCAACCAGAGCCAGATCCTTTTGGGCTCTGGTCCTGGCCTGGTAGAACTCTCTTTCAAGTGACCTGGGCCCTGTGGGACCTGATGCCATTCCACAGGACTTATAAAACTGAGATATTCCACCAGGATTATGGTTGAGGGCAGCAGCAGTTCCATCCTGCTGGCCTCTGTCCCCTATCCTTTCCTCCTATTTGTTGGTATATTATTATTGTTAGTTTTCCTTTTCTTATTAGAATTTTTAATTGGTACTCTCCTTTCCCCCTCTGATTGGTTCCCAGTGCTGAATGCATAGGCACCACTGAGTTTAGAGTTTTAAATGGTGTGTGTGTGTGTGTAATTGTTGTGAACTCCTGTTTTAAGTGGAGCAAAAAATCAAATGAATGAATATTTCCCCTCATTTTGTATCCTGCAGTTTTCGCTGCTGCCCAAGGAGTTAGTTTTCTAGATAGGATTGTCGAGTTTTGCCCACTTGTTAATTTCACTGGCAGCTTATTGTGCTCTGGCCTTCTGATTCATTGGGAGAGGGAGGGGCTGCAACATTCTTACTTGCCTGAAAAGGGATCTGAGAACAAAAAGAGAAATAAGCACCAGAAATTTCCTAGTGGAGCTCATGGCAGAGAAACCTCATGTCAAAATCTCTGTATATATGAAACCATTCTGTGGTACAAAAGGTTTCTATTTCCTTGGAATGGTACTATACGAATCTGTATATATCTTACATAGTACATGTATGCATTTTACATGCATGGTGTAAATGAAATCTGCTAGATAAGGTTAGAAGATATATGAGGAAACAGTATTTCTAAAGGCAAACAACTATGGATCTGATCAATGCCTGAAAAAAAAGTGGTGGGGAGTTCTTGCTTAAACCGTGTTTTTCCATGTGAGTATCACACGATAAATTGACTATGGGGAATTAATCTCTGTTTGCTGCTTTGGGTTCCATGTAGACAGAAACAGATCAAAAAAGCAGAAATGAATTCAAAATCAGGGAAATACTAACACCAAAAGAGATGTGTTAGGATCAAGTTAAACATGACCAAAGATATGCATGAATCAAACCTTCTATTTCTTTATCATTTACCCAATCACTGTCACTATCCTGTCTCCAAAATGGCTATTTGCTTCTGAAGGGGGAAGGAGACCTAAAGGTAATCATATTGGCCATTTCTGCACAGCAGAATTACACCGGGGTAGACCCAGGATCATATAAACCAGGGCTATTTCTATTCTGGTTTTTGCCTCCACACAGCTCCCCACTTCTTACCAGGAACCAAGGCAGGGCTGGAAGGTATTACTCCAGTTTGTTCTGCACAGCCAGGGTCTTTGTAATTACCCCGTTGACAAAAGATACAGGGAAATGGCTCCCCCCCCCACTTTCCCCTGCACGATCCAAGGCTCGCTGACTCCAAAGGCAAGAAAGAACAGCTGTTCCCCCACCCCACTTTCTCCTGCACGATCCAAGGTTCGCCGACTCCAAAGGCAAGAAAGAACAGCTCTCCCCCCTCACCCCACTTTCCCTTGCACGATCCAAGGCTCGCTGGCTCCAAAGGTTAGAGGGAATGGTTCTCCCCCCACCCTGCTTTCCCCTACATGATCCACACATTGCCAGCTCCAAAGGCAAGAGAGAACAGGAAAAATATACTTGGTCTGCTCCCAAGATGTTTGCACGGGAGTGGGGTCACCCCAGGATCTTTTAAAAGAACCGCCAAACTGGCAATTTTTGAAAGTTTCGCGGCAAAGGAAAAATAGTGGGACAACACTGGGACAGACCCTGTACAGCTTTGGGAACCATATGGAATTCCCAGCTCCATAGGGATATTTTCTGTGCTTACTCCAGGATATTTTGACCATGCAAAAATGGCCATTGTCCCTGTAAGCTTTCATTTGCAAGGCAAATATCATGTGGGGGTGTAATGAGATCTGGATAATGGTGAGGAAAGAAAGGATTAACCACTCTTGCTGTTATTATTCTACCAATCTAAATCCAGATCAGGAAAAAATTAACTATGCAACCATCTAGACAAAAAGTAACAGAGAGTTCCAAAGAATATAGCAGTTCTTAAGGGGTGACCTTGAGAATTCCATATGCTGTTGTAAATGCCATATGCTGTTTGACATAATTGCACTTTGCTTGCATATAACATCATATTGAAGACTGCTGTCTGGGAGATTGAGGTCTAAATCTAATAGCCCAGAGGAACATTCATCCTAAATTTTGACCCCAGCCCTGCAGTAACAGCAAATGGGCAAATTCACTAACCCATGCTCATTGAAAGACTGGTACCTGTTAACTATTTCTCATCAGTTTCTCATCCATTTTTGATGTTTTCGTTTTCCATATCTTTTGGATTTCTAAGTACTTTTTTCAATGACACAGGGTGTTTGTTGTGAGGAGGGAAGGGCAAGGAGATTGTCAGCCCCTTTGAGTCTCCTGCAGGAGAGAAAGGGGGGATATAAATCTAAACTCTTCTTCTTCTTCTTCTTCCTTCTGATATTCCATTTTCAGATAAGGTACATTTTATTTGCTTTCTTCAGTTCCCATATGTAGCCTGTACAGTTTCCCTTAATAATGTAAGACTTTATTTATTTCTCCATATTAAATAGCCACATCTTTTCAAAGATTAATCACAAAATACCATAAAGCATATTTCCTGTTTCCTTAGTACCCCACACACTAAGCAAGATTTATTGCCATTAAAATGACACCTATTAAATAAAGACTTTAAATTAAAAGATAAGAGGCTCTTAGAGATCCACAGTCAGAGCTTTCCAGCATTGCTAAACAGTATATAGTTCTGATGCAGATTGTCTGTACAAAAGCTGGAAGGGGAGGGGTTCTATCACAGTGGGGTTTCAAGAGTTAGCTCTTCTTCCCATGTATCTTGGACGACAAAGTGATGGATTGAAAAGAAAACATGCCCAGTTTTCCCACTTTGAAGGACTAATAAGACTGCTAGAGTGCAAAACCATTCATGGATAGATTATTGTTCCATCATCATCCGGATCCAAATTAGAATCTTGTATGTCTGATATTTACCATTAAAGATCACTGAGAGATTTTTGGTCTCCATGTTATCTGCTTTGTCCCTTTGTCAATATAATCTGAGCTCTAGCCAAAATAATCTAAATCTCTGGATTGTCACTTATATTATGAATCAAATCTTTCATGATGCAAAAGAATTGTGATCAGGACCTGCTTTTGTAAAAGTTGGTTCGCAATCTCAGGTAGATGCACAGAAAATTCAGGAAGGCTCTCTGAGTGACAGTACACTTAATCCTTTCAGTCTATGTCAGTTGCAAGACACACTTTTAAAGTTGCTTATAACTCTGTGTTATGAACACAGATTCAGACACTATCTTTTGCACCACAAAGAGTTAACTACAGTTTTTTAGGACATAGTTTTAAATCATAAAAAGGTAGAAAGAGGGAAATAAAAGAGTTACAACACCATTCCTACCCACTAATACTTCTTTGATTTCCAGTGCAGTTTGCTGGGGCTGCTAATTGGATTGTTAAAAAATGTTGAAGACCTTAATCTCGGATCTTCTATGTCATGTCTAAGACATGTTGCAATTCTTCCTTCTGTCTGGGAAATATTGCCCTTTACTTGTAGTTCACTTATCCTGTTTCCTTGACTTTCTTTTCAACAGAATGTGCTATGAAATTTTGAGGAAGAAATAATTGAGGGAAGGGAGACGTAGTGTTCTTACTGAAACTGTTATCCTTGTTTATTTTACCCTTGAGTGAAAAAAATGCACAGACACTGTGGAGTGCAGCAACTTTGGATTGCAGTTTTCAATTGGAAATGTTCATGGGGAAAAGGAGTCTCTTATTAAAAGGCTCTTATTCTGAACCCTCCATCCCCCAATCACAGTCCCTGTAGTCTGTAAAGTGTACTTCTACCTTGGGTTAGTTGCTTAAATTCCCTTTCTGTCCTCTCTTTGCTATTTCATCCACTATTTAAATTTTAGTTTAAAAAAATTATTTGAGGTCAGCAACTTATATTTTTTCTGCTGCACTTGTAAAATACATTTATAATGTCTTGTAAAAGACATTTATAAATAAAATAACTTCCCTATATTTTCTTCTTTGAGCATTTAGATTAACAGCAGCACCCATGCTTTATAAACAACCACATACAATGTAATCATAAAAAGTTACACCAGGGTTGTCAAACATGCAACCTGGGAGCTGGATGTGGCCTCTTGAGAGGGCTTATCAGGCCCACAAACCAGCTGAGGCAACCCACCACTCTTGCTCCTGATCTGATCTGACCAGCCTGCTGCAGGTTTGCCAGTCGAGGCACCTATCCCACTCCCATCTGGCTTAGCAAGACACACACTTCCCATGCCAATCTGAGTGGGCCAGCCAGCTGCAGGCTCACCAGCTGAGGTAGTCACCTAACCAGTGCCAACCACCTTGCCCAGTGCTAATCTGCATTGGTGAGCATGTTGTGGGATCACCAGCTGCAGCAGCTACCCCCTGCCAGTGCTGACCATCTCTCCCAGTGCCAATTGAAATTGGCAAGCCTGCTGCAGATTCGCTAGGTATGGCAGACACCCCATAACCTGTGCTGATCATCTCCCCCAGTGATGTTCTGGGCTGGTGAACCTGCTGCAGGTTCACCAGCTGAGTCAGTCCACATTTCCAGGACTCAGCCCAACCAAGTTACAATTATGTCATATTCAGCCCTCATAACCAATCAGTTTGTTGCCCCTGAGTTGCATGCTTCTAAATCCACTGCAGACAACAAACTTAGAACTGTGTAACTCTGCTTAGGATTGTTGAAGGCTTTCATGGTCAGGTTCAACTGGCTGTTGTAGGTTTTCCAGGCTGTGGGGCCAAGGTCTTGTAGGCTACAGCCATCCAGCCTGAAAAACCTACAACAGCCATTTGCTTAGTATTGCTTCCAAAGTATCCTAAAATGATATTTTCCAACACAGGCCCCTGTGAGATGGAAACCTTTGGCATATGACATCAGTGACGTGACCAGAGATGTTCATTGCAGTAAATGGGCTTAGAAGAATGTAACACAGTTTGGGAAGCAGTGTGATGGAGGTGAGATTCATGAGTTCACTGGGTAGTTAGTTCAGGAGTTTCTTCTGCAACACATAAGTGTTTGAAGTAAGTAGATAATTTGTGTTTGCTTAATAACACTGCTCATGGCTGTCACTATGGTGGATTCTGCACAGGTCAAATATTATTAATGTAAGGCACAATACAAACCATTGGGGGAAGGGGACTTCACACAGGTCCTGTTTCCAGAATGAGTCTGCCCTGCTTTAGTTCCCTTCAACCCTGAATTTTTGAAAGTTGCTAAACTAGCAATTCTTTTGCAAAATCCTGATTTTAGCCACTCCTGCACAAATAGCAATGCTTCCTTCCACACATTCTGTGCTGTCCACCTTCAAGGAGAATCTGCCTGCCTGACATTCTGTGCAGGTTGGCCAGTAGGTTGTGGGCAGATTCCCTGAAAACTCAACAGGGTACACAGTTCCCCCAGCATGTTCCCCCCCCCCCCTGTGTGAGTGAGTATGACCAGTCTACAGCAACATGTTCATCATTACCCTGGCATTGCAGAGAAGTCTCTTTTTCTTTACTTTTTCATTTTGCATGTTGCACATGCACAGCTACACAGGTTCAGTTGATCGTATTGTGAGACAATTGGTATGGCTGTGGGGGTTCATTTCTGTATGGCAGCACAGCTACACATGTGTTGCAGGAATTTTTTTTTAAAAAAAGAGAAGGTTATCCATGTGAAAGCATGAAAGCAACCCCAATCATTTCCATGGGCTTCAATTGCTGCCTGCACAGAATGCACATTAAGGGAACATGAGTTCCCTTATAACGACTATAACCTGTTATACATTTGCTGTGCAAAATCCACTTATGTGACTTTAGAAATAGTCTTTTTACTTTTTTGCCATCAAGTGAAAGCCAACTTATGGCAATATTGCAGGGTTTTCAAGGAAAGAAACTAACAGAGGTGGTTTGCTACTGCCTTCCTCTGTAGCAACCCTAGACTTCCTTGTTGATTTCCCATCCAAGTGCTAACCAGGGCTGACCTGCTGAGGTTCAGAGATCTAATGAGATGAGTTAGCCTGAGCTATTTTAATAATTCCTAAAACATACCCTACGGAGGGATATAGCCCAGTGGTGGCAAACCTTTGGCAGTCCAGATGTTATGGACTACAATTCCCATCAGCTCTCCCGCCTGCCATGGGCCAATTGGCCATGCTGGCAGGGGCTGATGGGAATTGTAGTCCATAACATCTGGACTGCCAAAGGTTTGCCACCATGGATATAGCCTAATCTTGTCAGATCTCGGAAGTTAACAAAATCAGAATTTGGAAGGGAGAGCTCCAAGGAAAAATTTACAAAGAAAAGCCCTCTCCTAGGAACACCTGGCTTCCAAAACGTTTAGATTTCAGGTGAAACCAGCCCCTTATTTATTTTTTCTAGAGAACAAAAATCAAAGAAGGATGTTTTCATTGGCTTGAAGCAACACCCTACCATCTACTGTCTTAGAGAGTAGATTCAAGAACATCCCCTATGAACAGAGGCTCTGTGGTAGCTCCTTGGAAGAACTCAATTATCTAGTACATAAGTTGCTTAAGTGCTCTCGATATGACAAGCTTAGAGAAGAAATCCTGGGGCCTATTTTGACTGAATGGGCAGGAAAAGACAATAAATGGAAACTGAACTATTTGCTGTTGAATAAGTACAAAAGAGTTTCCAGTGACATACCCCAGTTTTGTGTTTTAGTAAACAAATACAAGAGAGCAAGTGGACAGGAGACTCTTAATTCCTATAGAGGAATGTTAAAATAAGTTTTACGCTATATCTTAACTTCCTAACTCTTCTTTTATAAATAATTTAGAATTTGGCTTTTTATGAACTGCTGTTTTACTGGTTGTTAACCATAAATAAATAAACTACAAAGAAAAACAATGGGATACCACCCCTGGTTAACCACTTGCCTCGAAAGCCCCTTGCTAGGACAGCCATAAGTCAGCTGCAATTTGAGGGCAGTTTACACACAAACACAAAGCATACCCTGGAAAATAAAATACACAATGCAGACTTTTGATTAACATGGATGATATGTTAGAACCTAGAAAATATTTTTCAATAGTAGTCATATATGAAGTTTTCCTAGATTCTTCTCATACTGTAAATATGAAAAATATAAATTTTGCTCCATTTTAATTTCAGTACTTATCAAGAGCATCTGTAATTTGAGGAACCCACATAATTTTCAATTACTTTTTGTTTTGCAGCAATCACTACAGTAAGCTGATAGCTCAACTGAAAAGATTAAGTTGAATTAATGAGTTGATGGTAACAAATACCCACAGGTAATCTTGAGTAATCTAATAGAGGGAAAAGGTTATTGAAGAAATTATGTTCACAAAAACTTTGGAACATTTTGCACCAACATTCAGAAGGGGTGGGTTGAACAAAGAGCAAGAAATAAGAGTACATTTAATTCTGAAGTAGTAATTGGCTAAATATTTTCATTGTATCTTGAACCCAAAATTAAACACACTGGGCATTAAAGGTCCCTGGGCAAGGCAAGCAGAGATCAGGGATAAGATATGACTGACCAAATGTTAATAACTATAAAACTAAACTTTTTTTAACATCTACCTTTTTTGTATTATAAATCAAGAACTAAAAACATCTAAAACAAGACTGCAGTCTAAAATTCCAAGACTGCTGGAGATGAGGTATGTGTGACTACTTTGAGCAATCCTAAGAATAGTGTCCTGGAAGTGAGCTCTACTGAATAGACTTCAGTAGGATTCAGTGGAATTCTGAGCAGACATGCTTAGTTTATTCTGTTAGTTCCATTGATTTCTAAATTGCTTATTGTTTACCTAATTCCTCTGTCTCTAGGGTACCCAAGAAACCACCTGTTCTTATAACAAAAGCCTGTTGTTTTTGGCAGTTGAGATCTTTCTCAGGGGTTGTGTTGTACGTGCCCTCACTTTCAGAGGTGACATGGTGACAGTCAGCACAGACAGGGCTTTCTCTGGTCCTCACCTTTGGAACTCCTTCTTTGCACCTATGTGCCTGATGCCATGTTTGTTGAATGACAGTTTTATTTTCCTCGATAGCTGGTGGTTTGTATTCTTTGATGTACATATATTTTGTGGGTTTATTTTATTTTGTGTTTAAATTTTGCAGATGTTTATTGTCTTTGTATTCACTGTTTTTAACAATAGCATGTGTCACAAGATCAGATGGCAGGGGAATATTGACCCCCCCCCCCCCACCCTGTGCCCATAATACAGACTCTGATGGAATGGCACTTTCCTTTCAGTTTGAAGGTGCAAGCATAGGTGGTATGATTAGCAACACTTTACACTATACACAACTACCCAAGCTCTACTCAGGGCAAATATTCCTTATGGCTACTGTTTGCTTCAAGCACCTTTTCTTTAACCTCACTGACTTTCACTGTTATTATTAGAAGGAAGACTACCTGACTATATCTGACTTTACTTTTCCTCAGCTCTCTTTTTTGTATGCCTTTCAGCTTTCCTGTCTCTGTACTCTGCTATCATGCAACACCCAACATTCTCCTTTCAAAAAACCTCTCCTCCTAGGCTGGCTCTGCTTTCTTCTTCCTCTCCATTTCTGTGCTTCTATTTTTACCCTACCAGCCTCCCCTTCATTTAGCTGAGCCTCTGCCAATCCCCACATCAAATCCATACCTCCTAGAGCATTCTGTGACCAGGACAGGCAGTCATACATCAACCCCCTCTGGCCACGTACTTCTCACATACTTTTTGCTAGTCCTGGCAAGGACACAAGGGAGTGCCCTGGAAGTGCTGCATTTCCAAGGGAGTGCCCTGGAAGTGCTGCATTCAACCCATGCCTCACAGGGTGATTATAATATGACAATTTTTGGTATGATTGTCACATTTGTTTATTTGTTTGGGAAATTAGTACATCACCTATATAGACCTACTCAAGGTAGCTTACAACTACCGCAATACAACAGGACCAATGATGACAGTAAAACCAATTAGTAAAACAAATCTTGCAGTAAAATTAGTCAATAAAGCATGCCAAGCCAGTAGAATATTTTTTAAAAAAACTAATGAATAAATACATGCCAATAAAACTAAGCCAAGCCAATTAAAAAGCCAGGGAATAAAACATATAAAACAAACAGAGCAGTCTAAAACAATATTAATAAAACAGGCTTCAGGCTAGGGAGCAGACCATAAATCTGCTAAAAGTAGCTTGTAAGTTTAGATTTTCCGATAGGGAAGCCAGTGGCTCTCCAGATGTTCAGGAACTACAATTCCCATCAGCCCCTACCAGCATGGCCAATTGGCCATGATGACAGAGGCTGATGGGAATTGTAGTTCCTGAACATCTGGAGAGCCGCAGGTTCCCTACCCCTGGCCTAGATAAACAGAAATGTTTTGGTCTGTTAGCTAGAAATAAGTAAGCTACTAAGTGAGTAACCCCAGGTAAAACTTATGCATCTTTTGCCACAAACAAGTTCAATGGTCAAACTTACTATAATCAAAGTTATTGGATACCTACTTGCTTCAGGGCAAACAGCTATGAATGCCTACTGGAAAAGATTTGCTTTCAGTTTTTTTTTTTTAACTGTACATGTGCAAAGAAGCTGCTGATTCAAACCAACTGGCAGCCGTTGGAATTAGGGACTGCATAGATGCAGAATTTTATTAAAACACCTTATTTATGT
The DNA here is from genome assembly GCF_021028975.2 of Sphaerodactylus townsendi. Classification (NCBI taxonomy): domain Eukaryota; kingdom Metazoa; phylum Chordata; class Lepidosauria; order Squamata; family Sphaerodactylidae; genus Sphaerodactylus; species Sphaerodactylus townsendi. The sequence goes on from NC_059431.1 coordinate 67,236,784, forward strand.
TTGATTGATGTGTATCATTTGTGGCTGGTTTATTTTTATTGTTAGGGTTGATTTCATAGCTGTCTGTTCTTTAGCTGGTTGTTGGCCTTTCATTACAATTTGAGCCTCACCCAGAGGCCTATAAAGTTGTAATGTATCGGCATAGTATTCGTTCAGATAGAATAGAATAGAATAGAATCTTTATTGGCCAAGTGTGATTAGACACACAAGGAATTTGTCTCCGGTGCATATGCTCTCAGTGTACATAAAAGAAAAGAAAAGAAAAGAAAAGAAAAGAAAAGAAAAGAAAAGAAAAGAAAAGAAAAGAAAATAGATCCCAGCAGGGCTGCTTCCTGAATCTGACAGATGTTAATTTTGTCGATTTGAAGATGTTTCAAGTGCTGCCCTAGTGTTTTCGGAATGGCTCTCAGGGTGCTGACCACCACCAGGACGACCTCAGCTGGTTTGTGCCGTAGACACTGAAGCTCAATTTTCAAATCGTGGTATTTAGTGACCTTCTTGTGTTCTTTTTCAGTGACACTGCTGTCACTGGGTACTGCTATGTTGATGATGGTCACTTTCTTGTCCTCGATCACTATGATGTCTGCTGTATTAAGTTTCAACACTTTGTCCATTTGGATTTGAAAGTCCCATAGGATCTTGACCTTCTCATTTTCTGTTACTTTTTCTGAACAATGTTCCCACCAGTTTTTAGCTGATCTTATGTTGTAATTCTTGCATAAATTCTAGTGGCCACTGAGTTGTGCCTCAGTCTTTTTGCAGCAGCTGAGGACATGATCAACAGTTTTGTCAGCTTCTTTGCACAATCTGGCCTTGAACTAATTTGTTCTAATGGCTTGCTGTTGAGTGACTAAAATCAGGGATTCAGTTGCCTTTTTCAGAGTTCCAGTTGTTAACCACAGCCAGGTCTTTTCATTGTCCACCTTGTTCTTGATCTTCTCCAGAAATTGGCTGTGTAGAGCTTTGTTGTGCCAGCTTTTGGTGCTCATTTTAATCACATTTTTTCTGTATTCTTGTTCGGTTTTCTGGGTCTTCAGCAAATGTCTGTTCTTCACCTCAATCAATGCCTGTTCTTGACTTTTATTGACTTTTTTCACATAATTGGCCAGCGCTTGTTTCTCCTCTTCCACTGTTTGCCTTACTTGTAGTATGCCTCTATCAGTATCACTGTGTGGGTGTAAGGCATGGTGCATTGTCTTAAGCTTCCATGTTTTTCTATCCAATGCATCCAACTGTGTTCAGTTGATGATTCCTGCCATTTAATTTAGATTTCAAAATTTTCCTGACTCTCTGGGTATATTCTCTGCTGACCACAGTCTTCACTTGCCCGTGCTTGATGTTATCTAGCTGTAAAATGCCCAGGACTGTGTTCACTAGTAACTGGATTTCTGTGTCTGATTTCCCATACAGCTTAAAATCATCCATGTACAGTGTTGCCCTACCCTTTATACCCTGACTTGCTGAATATGGATTTCATACGATTTTCCTGCAATATGTACTGGCAGATGCCAACAGTCATATATTTGTGTGTGTGTAGCAGAGTGTCCAGACCAAAAGCAGACCAAAAGGACAAAAAGGTCTGTTAGCAGAATTAAAACACTGATTGAGTTATTTCAGATAACTAAGGCTGTATCTGAACTGTATCTTGAATACCACATCCTGCCAAGTTTGCTGTATTACAAGGAACCTAGGATACATCTCATCACAAGGCTTTGCATTTCCTCTGCCTTTAGGAACCATCTCCTTAACAATCAATCCTTCCCTGATCCACTCAAAGCCTCAGCCAAAATCTGAATATTGCACATGGGCAGAGATCCAAGAAGTAACTCCGCATAAGCCATTTCAAGGCTCCCCTGATACAATCAAGAAACAATTGGTGCTAACAACTCGATACTTAGAAAAACAATAGATGAGCTACTAATCAGCTCAACCCAGCACTCCCAGCATGGAAACCCAGAAAATCCAGGAATAGAAACTTACTTGCTCCCGCCTCAAACTATGCTATGGGGTATAAAAATACAGCACACCCCAAGCTCTTGCTGGCTCTACTCTAGTGCTAGCTGGCTAGCTAGCCAGTTCCCAGTGAGCTTGCTGGCTCATTACAGCTCATTTTACTGGCCTGAACCTCTCCTGGACAAGTTGGTTGTGAGACACGATATCGTCCTTCGCTTGGATTTCCATGCTGGCATAGGAATCCTTGCCTTCTTCAGAATTTCTCAGCTGAGCTTAGGTAATGTATAGTCCCCGCTGCTTTCCCTCCCAATCTATCTTCCAAACCTATTTTTCCTCCCTGCTTATATCACTTAGGAACTGTGTGTATGCTTCTTTATGCCTCACTGTATGAATGTCTGCACCAAAAACTTATAAAAATATTTAAATTCAATTTGGTCTCTTTGTATTCTCTGGTATAGCTGTCTAAAAGATCCCACCTAGCATGCCTCTTGCACTGCCAAGCCGAGTTATTCCCCATTGCTACTTTTAAAATATTTTAACTGTTAAGCTAGGTAACAACAGCAAATGTGAATTTTTTCCTGAATCTTTGCCCATTTGATATCCCAACTTTGTTTTCTTTAAAATTACTGGTAGTGGGATCATGGCAATGATAAACAATAAGGGCAATAGTGAATCACCTTGGAAAATTCCTCTCTTAATATTGACTGTTCCATAGTTTTCATTTCCAACTATCAGTTTTCCACTGTCTCATTGCTTTTTCAGTGAATACTCGAATGTTTTTGCTGACACCAATGGTTTCCAGAGATTTCATGATCCAACTATGAGGCAGTGAGTCAAACACCTTCTTGTAATTGATCCAGACTATATGCAAGTTCGTTATTTGATTCTTGCAGTTCTCCATTATCATTTTGTCTATCTGGAGTTGATCTTTTGTACCCCTGCTCTTTTTTTGTAGCCCAGCATATCCTAATTGCTGCAACCCAATACAGTGCACATCTGATTTTTATTTATGTGGGCATTGTAGGTGTGCATTCCGGTTAAATTAAATTTTGAAATTAAATTTGATTTTTTTTCTGACTGCAAAGAAATACATACAGTAATTTGACTCTGGGGTAATTTATACTCTTGTAGTCTGCTCTTCAGTGGTGTACATCTCCTTCAAGTCAGATTCTTGGTTACATTTTCCTTGCTCCTCAACTCACCATACTGTAGATCAGAGAGTCCCCAAAGTTTCTGAAAGCAGGTAAAGTGTGACTTTTGCTCTGCCTTCACTGGGGAAACAAAGGGGATGGCCCATGTGTTATTCTGTCTTCAGGTTTTCTCACTCTTCCCCAACTTTTCCCACCCATCCAACAGCTCTTCCGGCCACACTGTTCTATTTATTATTATGCTGCTGGTCTAATAATTGATTAGACCAGTAAAATTGACATGGACTATTGAATTATTGATAAACAAAAGATGGTACCCTCCTTCAAAAAAAAGGTGGCAGGAAACATGCCTAGAGAAAGGTTGCATGCAGAAGAAAGAAAGCAGTGAGTAGGCTAAATGGTAGATCAGATCTTCAAGGCTAGGGACACTCCACAGCAAGAGACTTCCCTTTTAAACAGAAATGAGGGAAACCCAGCTGCATTGGGGAAACCCCACTGTGGAGTTACACAGCTGCACCACAAGCAGTAAGTACACAAAAAGCCCTAAGTAATCTTAAGGATCACAAACTTTAAAGAAAAAAGCCAATGAACACTTTTTAAATCATTGTGCTACTAAATTGCAGCTATTCAATTAGACTGGGTCTTTTCAATGTTTCAACATGCTTCCAGGTTTTCTAAAAGTCTTTTTTTTCTTGTTTTACTTTTTTTACCACCACAACCTATATGAAAGTTTGTTAATTGCTTTTAAAATTGTGTAAGGAAAGGAACTTACTAGTATTAGTTTCCCTGTTGTCAAGCGGTTCATTAAGTACTTTTTGATTGTTGAAATGTGGCACATGAGTTGAAACAGAAAGAGTACCACCCATTGTGCTGAATTAAGGATTCATGAAAATGAGCCTGTTTGATGAAAACATCAGCATTCAGCCATCTGCTTGTAGTCTCAGAGCATCAGGCTACAAGAAGTATATGGATATTGATACGATATGGATGTTTTCTAGCTTCAAATCACTTTATTGGGCTGTATTCTATGAACTATCATCTTAAGAAGATGGTAGAAGCAGATGAAAGCAGCCCTCATATGTAAAAACTTTTTAATGGAACTTTGTGGATGAAAAATGGGGCCACATGGGTCCATACCTGCCAGTTCTGATGAATTTCAGGACTTTGGTAATGTGTAACTAAACAGAGCCAACCTCAATATAAAAAAATTTAGCTATAGAAGCATAAAAGAGAGAGAGAGAAAAAGCTCTGATTGGCTGGAGGAGAGAGTGTCAATTTATCAGTAGATGGTTATTTTGAACATAAAACACTGTTGGAGAAGAGTTTTGGAAGGGCAGAGTTGGAGTGAACAATTCTGTAGTCTTGGATGAAAGCTTTGATTTGTGAAAGGATTTGGGTGCTGTGTGGTTTCCGGGCTGTGAAAGGATTGTCAGACAGATGTGACTGGTCTGATCTGTTTTCTCTGGTAGCAGTTTAACACACACAGGAATATTATTTATCTTTAGGAAAGATACACTGAAAGGAAGAAGCAACTGGGCTTCTAATTCAGTAATTACCCAAAGAGGGATGGGATTCTTCTGAGAGTCAGAAAAGAAAATCCTGATCATAATCAGTGCGAACAGGGAATAAACTTCTGGTAGATTAAACTTTGGTATTAGGTCAAAATTGTTAAAGATTTTACCTCAGAATAAAAATATCCATTCAAGCTATCTATAGGTAATAGACTTCTGATAGCTCTGGCATCTGGAGGTCACAGACTTAAATAGAATTATAAATTCTTAAGGAAAACTTCCAGCATTTAAACGCTTTCTGTATGTTCAGTTATTTGTAACATCTTGCCTTCTTGCCGGAGACTGAGAAACATGTCCAAATCTTGTAAAAATGTCTAAATTGAAAAAGCAACACCACTTTGTAACTAACTGTCTGTTAGTGAAACTTACTTGTTTTTTTCTTTGTGACAATGCCATACAACTTAGTTTTAATAAATTATTCTAGTGCCTTTTTAACAGTTCCAAAGCTTCTAGTGTTAATTCATTTCTAACAAGGAATAAGTGGGAAAATACAATGACGCTCTACAGATTTTTGGGAAGGTCCTTAGGACTGAGGGTGAAAAAAACCTAATTTATTGAACAAATATATTGTAATTTAAGGATGATACAAGATTTGTATACCTTAATAACATTATTCACATGCTACACTCATAAAGTAAGGGCTTCTAAGTTCTGGGGGGAACAGACTAATTGTCTTTTGAAGGGAAACATTATTCAGTGTGTCAGAAAGTATGGGGTTGTTGCAGCAGTCTATGCCAAATACCATTATAATACGAATGCAGACTCTCACAGTCAATCTGTTTTCTTCATCATCTGGGAAAAGATATTTTATTGTTGAGGTACAATTTTTTATCTCATTCCTACACTTCCACAAAACTTTGATCATAAGATTCTGGCAAGCAGAGAGGTACAAACTTTTGAGCTACACAGAATTTAAACTAGTTGATACAATTGAATTATCACTAAAGAAATCAAATCACATTATGATTCAATATAGTATTTACATAAGTATAGGTAGAATCCAGTGTGTGATGGAGGGAAGGAGGGAACATTTTTCTCATGCAATCAGCTAAATGTATTTCAGTGGGGTTACTGATATGAATAGGAAGTAGAAGGGTCAGATCCCCCGCCCCACAAAATAGATTTGCACTCCTCATTTTGCTTTTTGCTAAGATAGAATTGAAATTGTTAATGAATTATAGTTGTATCTGGCAAGGCAGAATGATTTCTTGAAAGCCTTTGAATGCATTGTAGCAGAGAATGGCTTTTCCTAGAGTGTTTTTTCCCCTTCTTGCACAGGAAACTGGTCTCTTGTGATTATCAAGGAAAGAATATTTGTTCAAAGAATACAGTCTTACTGTGCCTTAAGACAAGCTGTGGCTTATCACATTAAACTGCAGTTAT